>NC_132918.1:75349185-75660747 GCF_047675955.1 Chlorocebus sabaeus
TACTATGAGAGAGAGAATCACATAGTGCTTTTGGAGGCTATAAGAAAGGATTCTAACCCAGTCTGGAGGAAATCTGGGAAGAACTTCTGCTGGAGACATTGCTTCATGTGGGTAGGGTGAATAGGACCTACCCAGGTAAAGGAGCAAGATCTGTGTGAGAATAAAATACATATAGGCAACTTAAACCAGTCAAGCATCATGTGAGTAAATACCGCAGGTGAGTGGTAATGAGAGTCGAGATGGTGTGTTAGCCTGTTTTCATGCTGTTGATAAAGACATACCTGAAACTGGGAAGAAAAAGAAGTTTAATGGACTTACAGTTCCACGTAGCTAGGGAGGCCTCACAATCATGGCAGAAGGCAAGGAGGAGCAAGCCTTGTCTTAATGGATGGTGGCATTGCAAAGAGAAGAGAGAATGAGAGCCAAGTGAAACGAGTTTCCCCTTATGAAGCCATCAGATCTCGTGAGACTTGTTCACTATCATGAGAATGGTATGGGGGAAACCACCCCCAAGTTTCAATTATCTCCCACTGGGTCCCTCCCACAATGCATGGGAATTATGAGAATACAATTCAAGATGCGATTTGGGTGGGGACACAGAGCCATACCATATCATTCTGCCCCGGACCCCCTCCCAAATCTCATGTCCTCACATTTCAAAACCAATTGTGCCTTCCCAACCATCCCCTAAACTCATTTCAGCATTAACTCAAAAGTCCACTGTCCAAAGTCTCATCTGAGACAAGGCAAGTCCCTTCTGCCTATAATCCTGTAAAATCAAAAGCCAGTTAGTTATTTCCTAGATACAATGGGGGTACAGGCATTGGGTAGATACAGCCATTCCAAATGGGAGGAATTGACCAAAACAAAGGGGTCACAGGCCCCATACAAGTCCAAAACCTAGCAGCACAGTTAAATCTTAAAGGTCCAAAATGATCTCCTTTGACTCCATGTCTCACATCCAGGTCACACTGATGCAAGAGGTGCATTCCCATGGTCTTGGGCAGCTCCACCCCTGGGGTTTTGCAAGGTACAGACTCCCTACCAGGTGCTTTCACTGGCTGGCATTGAGTGTCTGCAGCTTTTCCAGGTAGACAATGCAAGCTCTCCATGGATCTATCATTCTGGGGTCTGCAGGATGGTGGCCCTCTTCTCACAGCTCCACTAGGTGGTAACCCAGCAGGCACTCTGTGTGAGGGCTCCCACCCCACATTTCTCTTCTGCACTGCCCCACCAGAGGTTCTCCATGAGGACCCTGCCCCTACAGCTAACTTCTGCCTGGGCATCCAGGTGTTTCCATATATCTTCTAAAATCTAGGTGGAAGTTTCCAAAACTCAATTCTTGACTTCTGTGCACTCAATGGCTCAACACCACGTGGAAGCTGCCAAGGCTGGAGGCTTGCACCCTCTGAAGCTATGGCCCAAGCTCTACACTGGCCCCTTTCAGCCATGGTTGGAGAGATTGGGACACAGGGCACATGAAGCCAAGTCCCTAGGCTTCACGCAGCACGGGGACCCAGGGCCTGACACATGAAACCATTTTTTCTTCCTAGGTCTCCAAGCCCATGATGGGAGGGGCTGCTGTGAAGACCTCTGACAAGTGCTGGAGACATTTTCCCCATTGTCTTGAGGATTAACATTCAGCTTGTTACTTATGCAAATTTCTGCAGCCTGCTTGAATTTCTCCTCAGAAAATGGGATTTTCTTTTCTTTCACATTGTTAGGCTGCAAACTTTCCAAACTTTTATGCTCTGCTTCCCTTATAAAACTGAATGCCTTTAACAGCATCCAAGACACCTCTTAAAGGTTTTGCAGCTTCAAAATTTCTTCCACCAGATACCCTAAATCATCTCCCTCAAGTTCAAAGTTCCACAAATCTCTATGGCAGGGGCAAAATGCCACCAGTCTCTTTGCTAAAACATAACAAGAGTCACCTTTACTCCAGTTCCCAACAAGTTCCTCATCTCCATCTGAGACCACCTCAGCCTGGACTTTATTATTATATCACTATAAGAATTTTTGACAAACCCATTCAACAAGTCTCTAGGAAGTTCTAAACATTCCTGCATTTCCTGTCTTCTTCTGAGCCCTTCTGTTCTAACCTCTGTGTGTTATGCAGTTCCAAAGTTGCTCCACATTTTTGGGTATCTTTTCAGCAACACCCCACTCTGCTGGTACCAATTTACTGTGTTAGCCTGTTTTCACAGTTGATAAAGACATACCCAAGACTGGGAAGAAAAATAAGTTTAATGGACTTACAGTTCCACATGGTTATCACAAATCATGGCAGAAGGCAAGGAGGAGCAAGTCATGTCTTACATGGATGGCAGCAGGCAAAAGGAAGAGAGAATGAGAGCCAAGTGAAATGGGTTTTCCCTTTTCAAACCATCAGATCTTGTGAGACTTATTCACTACCATGAGAACAGTATGGGGGAAATTGCTCCATGATTCAATTATCTACCACCAGGTCCCTCCCACAATGCATGGGATTTATGGGAGTACAATTCAAGATGAGATTTGGGTGAGAACAAAGAGTCAAACCATATCAGATGGGAAAGCTTGGAGGGGTCAAACCATGTTGCAGTGTCAGAAGTTTGTTATCTCTGTGTGCCAGTAAGAAGCTATTTAAAGGCCTAAGGCAGAGGAAAAAAACACATTTTGTTTTAGAAGAGTAATTGGCTATCACATGTAAATGACATTGACCTTGAATGGAGCAAAACTAAAAGCAAAGAGGTGACTTAAAATTTTTGTTGATCATCTGAACAATGACTGAAACAGAACTGAACAAAGACGATAGAGGAGAAGATGTGATGGGTGGATTTGACAGCTGTTTGTAACTAAAATAGGCAAGCTTTGGTAACTGACTAAAGGAAGAAGGAAGGATGGCTTAAGAGTCTAGACTAATTCCTAAATTTCTGGATTGTATGACTAAGTAAAAGATGATGTATTCTGCAATCAGTTCCCTCTCAGAGAAGGAATGCTAAAAAGGTGCAAGTTAGGGAGAAATGATAAAAGAATAAACATATCAATCAAAGATTTAACGCCAAATAAAAGACACTGGTTTCAAGCTCCCAAATGTGTTGTGTATATGTGTTTTAATTTCCTTTCTTCAAAAGTAGTGTACATTTTTTATGATATATTAGATCTGAGAGTCTGTTTTATTCTGCACTTGATACCTAATACATGCATGTGTATTTCTAATAAAATCTAAATATACCCAGGGGGCTTGTTTATTAATTGAATTTCCTGAGGCATAATTCATTCCCTCAAGGTGCTAATAACCTGATAATTTCAGATCTTTAATGCTTAGATATATTAATGAGAACAAATAACTTTGTAGAGACTATTATTCATATTTGTCTTTTAACTTTTATTATAATATGAATTTCTTTCATTATCCCCTACCATTCACATACAAACTTTTCTATTTTAGGAAGCCTTCAACAATGACCTTTTGTTGTGTTAACATTCAAAAGACAATCTTATATCTAAAAGTGTCACCTCAAACGCATTGCTTCTAATAGGAAGAAATTTGCTCCTGATTTTTGAGAGAAGGTTAAATGAAGCCAGAGGGCTCCTGTGTCCTCTTATCGACCTCCCCCCTCCAGGCTGTTCTCTCAATCTTCCCACTGGGTGAATCAGTGCTACCCATTATGTGAGCCCTCAGATGTGAAAAAGGCAGCAACTTCTTTAAAGCAGGGAGGCTGGGTGAAGCTGCCCGTTAGCACAATGGGGGACAAATTGCCTAGAGAAGGGGCATGAGCTGAGTCTGCCAGGTCTCATGGCACCCAAAGCAGAGCACAGCCCCCACCCACAGGAAGAAAGGCTCCTGAGGATATGACAGAAGGGTCAATGTATCAGCATTCCTGCTGCTATAAAAAGGCATCTGAGGACTAGGTAATTTATAAAGAACATACATTTGTTTCTCACAGATCTGGAGACTGGGATGTCCGAGATCAAAGTGCTAACGAGTTCAGTGTCTGGAGTCTCTGCTTCCAAGATGACACCTTGAACTCCATGTCCTCCAGAGAAATTGAACAGTACCCTCGGATGGCAGAAGGGATGGAAAAGGGCAAAAGGGGGTCTAGCTCATTCTCTCTAGCCCTTTTATAAAGTTACTAATCCCATTCAAGTGGGTTCCACCTTCATGTCTTAATCACCTTGTGAAGAGTCTATTCATCTCAATACTAGCACATTGATGACTCAGTTTCAACATGAATTTTGGAAGGATCACAAACATTCACACCATGACAGTTTACATGACTAAAGAGTGAAAGGCATACAACAAGGGATGATGGGATATAATCATGGACAAAGTTATCCTGAGTACAGCTGTGACAATAAGGGCTCTAAGAAAAATTCAAACTGTGTGACTCTTTGATATGTACAAGTATCAGAAAATTCAAACATGGTTTGAGTTTATTTAACTTGAAAAGTGATTAAGTGCTGTTGGAAATTTACTGATGGCAAACCTCCAGCGTTTGTATTAATCATGCAATTGTCACAGATCCATTCCAATGGATTTTTGTGCTGTTGTTGTTGTTGTATAGCATTATCTCTCTCTGGGTGCTTTGGTGTACTTGATATTAAAACCAACTCTGAAATCATACCACCTTGGGTGATTTTAAACCTTTGTGATAGAGCATAAAATATCTGGGAACACCAAAGTCAAGTCACACCTAAAATTTCTGCCTAAGATACTGACCACCCGCATAAAACTTCTCAGCTATATCATGTCCTTAGAAGTTCAGCTTAACTACACAAACTTATTTTATGATCAGAAAAGTGTGTGAAGTTTTTTATATGAAAGTCAAGATTTTTTTGAAAGCCAAGATTTTTAAAACTTGGAAATAGATGGATCCAAATATTGTGGCAACCTAAAAAATCATATGCTTAAATCTTCAGATATCCACTGAAACTCCATGTGAATATAAAAACAGAAGAGCTGGGAGACTGTAACAGCCCTGGTAACTAGAGAAATGGTCTCAGCCACAGGCCAGAAACTTTAAGGAACTCTTGCAATACAGAATGCAGATAAGAGCCAGACCAAAACACCTGATAACCCTTGAGAGGTTGGTTATTTGGTGCCCCTTCGATGCCATATTCTTTAATATCTGATAAGCATTTATATATAAAGGATATGAGGGGTTGTCTGAAAGGGGCAGGG
The DNA here is from genome assembly GCF_047675955.1 of Chlorocebus sabaeus. NCBI lineage: Eukaryota > Metazoa > Chordata > Mammalia > Primates > Cercopithecidae > Chlorocebus > Chlorocebus sabaeus. The sequence continues at coordinate 75,354,353 of NC_132918.1, forward strand.
GACTGGAGAGCTAATGAGGGACAATATGGATTGGAGAGCTAATGAGGGGCAATATGGAGTCTTATTCTCCCCATCTTTCAACTTGAACATCCTGCCCGATAGTTAATAGGAGCTCCCCCCATGCCAGGACCTGTCATGGTGATCTTGTCTGACATGAGTAGGTTCCTTGTGCACTTAATCCCTACTTCAACCAGATCATCAAAGTATTCTTTCTCAACATCCAGATTCATCTCCCCAAGGGAAATACGAGTAAATGTTGTTTTCTTTTTTTATTAAATGTTTTCAGTGATATTTTTGTCCCATAATGATGTATCTCTAGCCTCCTATAAAGCTTCATGACCCCCCAAATCTACCTCTGATTCAAATGATGCTAACTTGAAAGAAAAAAATGGATTTGTGCCCTACCTCCTGCTTGCAGATGGTAACTGGAAGATTACTGAACTGAAGGCTTTCATTGTCATTCCTAATTTGTGGCAAGCATGCCTAGAAATGAGGTGGAGCGTGAGGAGGAAAGTGAGTGAGAGACATGTAAATCTCAACCGGCCCTGGGACATGCTACAAGTTTCCAAGGCTAGAGGAAGCAGGGACCAGGACGGCACATACTGTATTTGTATATGGCACCAATAGAAGTGCCACAGTTGCCTTCAGGAAAGGGCAGCATGCCAGGGAAATAGGGTTGAGTTGCCTAATTCAGGGCTGCCAACACATAATGAAAGAAGGGTTCTGCGGAAAAATTTTCTACTGCCAGATCAAGTCAAACAAACAAAAATAAAAATACCTCTCTGATTCCTTCCTCTACCTCTACTTGTGGAACCAAAGCAGAGCCTATTAATAGTAAACATCTATTTTTATCCATATTTACTAAATTATTTTTTAAATGGTCCCTTTATCTCTCATAAAACCCACCTCTAATCCCAATGCCAAAAACCAACCAACCAAACAGAAATACCACAAATCTTTCTCGATAAGTATGAACAAGTGACAAAAGAAAGGTCAGACATTTTAAAACTATGTTTAAGTTAATATTTGCAAATTATTCATCTGACAAAGGCCTAACATTCAGCATCTATAAGGAATATAAACAAATTTACAAGGGAAAAACCACCCCATTAAAATGTAGACAAAGGCCAGACACGGTGGCTCACGCCTGTAATCCCAGCACTTTGGGAGGCTGAGCGGGGGCGGATCACGAGGTCAGGAGATCAAGACCATCCTGGCTAACATGGTGAAACCCTGTCTCTACTAAAAATACAAAAAAATTAGCCGGACATGGTGGCAGGCACCCATAGTCCAGCTACTCAGGGAGCTGAGGCAGGAGAATCACTTGAACCCGGGAGACAGAGGTTGCAGTGAGCAGAGATCGTGCCACTGCACTCCAGCCTAGGTGGCAGAGCGAGACTTCGTCTCAAAAAAAAAAAAAAAAAAAAAAAAAAAGTGGACAAAGGACATGAACAGACACTTCTCAAAAAAAAGACATACATTCTTCTAACAAACATATGGAAAAAACCTCAGTATCACCGATCATTAGAGAAACGCAAATCAAAACCACAGTGAGCTACCATCTTACACTAGTCAGATTGGCAATTATTAAAAAGTAAAAAAAATAACAGATGCTGGTGAGGTTGCAGAGATAAAAGATCACTTACATACTGTTGATGGAAGTGCAAATTAGTTCAATCATTGTGGAAAATAGTATGGCAATTCCTCAAAGAGCTAAAAGCAGAACTACCATTCAACTCAGCAATCCCATTACTGGGTATACACCCAGAGGACTAGAAACCATTCTACCATAAAGATACATGCGTGTGGATTTTCATTGCAGCACTATTCACAATAACAAAGAAATGAAATCAACCTAAATGCCCATCAATGTCAGAATGGATAAAGAAAACATGATACATATACACCATGAAATATTACCCAGACATAAAAAAGAATGAAATTATGTCTTTTATGGGAACATGGATGAAGCTGGAGGCTATCATCATTAGCAAACTAACACAGGAAAAGAAAACCAAATACTGCATGTTCTCACTTATAAGTGGGAGCTATAAGTGAACACCAAGAAGGAAATAACAGATACTGGGGTCCACTTGCGGGGAAAGAGAGGAGGGAGAGCAGCAGAAAAGATAACTATTAGGCACTGAGCTAAATACCTGGGTGATGAAATAATATATACAATAAACCTCCATGACCCATGCTTATCTATATAACAAACCTTCATATGTATCACCAAATCTAAAATAAAAGTTAAAAAAATAAAAACTATATTTAATAATGAACGGTGATTAAATTAATGTAAAGCTAATGAATCAAAGCAAATTCATTAGTACTATAAAAGAGATAGTATAATAAAAATGAGAAAAACTAGAGAAAAACCTGCAATTGGTATTCTCCCAAAATGAGAATAAAAATTAGTATAGTCATTAGATGCTATATCTGAAAAAGGTGAGCACAAAAAAGGAAAGAATCAGAATTTAAAAATTTCTATGATTATAATTGTTACATGAAAATGACTCTCAATTTAAAACTGTCATGAAGGCAATGAAAAACATTAAAATTCAATAAAAATTTATTTATTAGTGACAGGAGTAAGAAACACAAGACTTCCTAAAGAAACATATTTGATGGGAATGCCACAAAATCCTTAATCGGTGAAGGCAGAGAAAAGCACAAGGTTTCTTCCTTAAGCCATAGAGAAATGGAGAAAGAGAGGCTATGGTAGTCACTAGTGATTTTCACTAAATATTTATAATTCTCTGTTAGAATTCACAGATAAAATCAAGCATATCCAGTTAAACTTGAATTTCAGACAAAAAATGAATTTCTTAGGTATAAGTATGCCTGAAACATTGCACAGGGCACATTTATTCTAAAATTTATTTATTTACATGAAATTCAAATTTAACTGGAAATTCTGTATTTTTTTTGCTAATTTCTGGCAACTACTCTCTGTCTTCTGTGTATAGTGGAATCACATTTCCCTACCTCTTCAAGAAGTTGAGTATGATCAGGGGACTTGCTTTGGCCAATGAAATGGCAATGCAAGGTATCTGAGTCACTTCAGATGGGAAATTGCTAAGAGCTGGTGAACAATTTTACAGAGAAGAATGACCAACTAGTCCACCTCAGGCAATCAGTATGAGGGGGAAATAAGCCTTTGTAGTTTTAAAGCACTGAGATTTGGGGGTTGTTATTTCAGCATAAGTGGATAGTATCATGGCTAGATACACAAGTAAAGATTAAAGGTGGGAAAATAGACATGTATATATGTAAGACTCAAAATAAACTTCTATTTAGAATTTACTGACCAGACTAAGTCACAGACTTCACTCAAGATGGGAGGTACAATCCTACCATGTTAAGGGGAGGTACATAGAAGTGGAAAAAAGCAGAAATATGGTGAACAATACAAATATAACTACACAGAAACATAAGGGCACAGTGGGAGAGAAAAAAAAATTCTAAGTAAAAAGATCTTCAAATTTGATAGCAATAATAAAAGTAAAAATGTAAATTTTAATATATGTTAATAAAACAAATAGCATTTAAAATGAGACAAAGCCTATTTTCAAAAAGCAAACACATTTTGAAATTGTGACGGACATGACTGGTGGCCAATCCAATATTCATGGTCTTTCTTTTCTTATTATGGGAGACTTGGTTTTATTTATTTATCTATTTTGTGGCTGCTGGGAGGTAATATGTGCATCTGGTTTTATTTTCCAGCCTCTTTTTCAGAGAAGAGTTGTCATGTGACATAGTTCTGACCAATAGGAAGTGAGTAGAAGTCCCTGGGTGGGACCTCAAAATGGTGCAAAGTCGGCAGGCACATGCTTTTTGTCCTTCCCATTCTTTTTACCTGGATTACATTTATAATACTGCCACAGCCAATTTACAACAGTAAGCAAGAGCCTGAGAACTGTGATGGATGTGTGGAAAGAGAGAAGCAGCTTGAGTGTCAACTTCTTTTAATAGGAGAAAAATAAAATCTCTTTTTATTTAAGGCACTGTATGATGGAGAGTCTTTTAATTGAAGCCAACTAAATTCCTAACATACACACAGTTAAAAAAAAATATTTAAAACACCAAATGAAAATGGGCAAAGTGTATCTATATGCACATTTGCTTTCACAAGTCCCAATTAAAACTTATAATAAAATGAGGAAATACCTTATATTCACAATGGAGTGGGGGCGAGGTTTTGGGGAATTATAACTATGCCTTACTGGTGGGATTGTACTCTTGCTCCATACTGGTAGAAGTTATTTTGGAGAGTACACAGGAAGCATTTTAAAATGTACAGAAGTTTATGCCAAGCAATTCCACTTCTAGAAGTTTGTCCTATGGAAACACATAGGTATTTGAGTTAGTGTTCTGAAAGCCTTTATAAGGTTTTATAATAAAACCCTTAAAACAATGTGTCTAAATATCGAGGTTGGTTGCATCCATCAGAATCATTTTATATAATTAAACTTATTCCAGAGTCTTATACATAAATATATAAATTAGATAAATTTGCAGCTGCCATGATTAACATATAAAAGCCCAGGATATATACGATATACATCACCAATAACACAGGTATGTATGCATATATTTCATTAGCATACAGTTTCATTAGCCTATATGCAACTTGTTTTTATAAAATTAATATGATACCCTGCCATTTTAGTGCATTCACATTTACCACAATCCTTATTAATAGCTTTCTACTATTTCTTATAGTCTTTCACACAAAATTTTATGCTTGCTTGTAGTCTTATCTATTATAATTCATCTTGCTATTTGTGCTTACTTCCATTGCTTTTAACTTTTCACTCTTTTTCCCACCCTGAGGTCAGATTCGGTTAAAAATAGTTTAATTTTTTGACCCGATTCTTTAACACTGCTAGAATGTAAGGCACAGTCTGAGGTTAAAATGAAGTGTGTTTTGTTTGTTTGTTTAAATTAACATGTTAACCAATGTTCTTTGCAAAGTTCACTGAATTCGATACCTGTATACAAGCCTTTGTATGAGCATGTGTTAAGCCACAGATCTGAAAGTTAGATATCTAGATAGAGTGATATAACCTTTCAGTGTTTCTCCAAGGGGACTTTATGCACTTGTATAAGAGGTCAGAATCTGCCGTACCACATTTGTAAGATAAAAGCATCTCCTGCCTTTTTTTTTTTTTTTTTTTTTAAATGAGGAGGCTATTGAGGGCCATACATCTGTCAGTGTTACATGTGATAGAACACTAAATAACTGCATTTGACTAGAACCGTCAAAACAGGATAATGGATGGCTTATCTAGATGGATCAAATTGTGACAAGACTTTCTGTTTCCTCAGGAACCACCTTTCCTCACTTTATTCTAAAGCCCAAAGGATGCATGAGAGTGTTAGATGAAATATAATCAGAGAAGACTGAACAAGGGAAAGTGGGCTGAGGGAAAAAATAAAGACATATTCCCAAGGTTGCCTTTGATCTTCAAAAGGCAAAATGCCCTTTGGATCAGAGACCTGCAGGACAAGGCTTGGGAAGTAGAACCCAGCACAAGCTAGCTACCACTTGTGTGAAGCCAATTGGAGTACTCTAGGTATATTCAGAGCTGCCTGCATTTCATATTCTGAAAAAGTCCTCCACTAAAAGTGGTGGTATTCTCCTTTTCATTTTTCTGTTCATTTCCAAACTCATGACTCTAACTTTGACTCCTGTGTAGCCACAATTTGTCCCTCAGGCCACAGAGGTCACCATCACAAGCCTGAGGTGACATGATGAGACACTATTTAGAAGTCATGCTTTTAATTGAGAGCCCTGCCACAGTCCCAGTCAGCCCTGACATCATAGGGTGTTAGGGAGGAACTGCTTTTGAAGTAGCTGAAAGGTCATTTCTTCCCAGACAAGGCTTTCTGAAATTACAGCCTGGGAGGAAAATGGCTTCATGCCAATTTTAATACATGTTCAAACTCAAGGTTCAGCCTCAGAGGCCCAGAAGATGGGAATAGAGGGAAAAAAAAATGTGCCTTTGATGACTGTTCTTTCTTTTCCCTTTTGCCTTGTTATTTTACTCTGCTTGGGAACTGAAAATATTTCTTACAGCTAGCCAGAGAGGAAATGGTGAATACATAGCACTGCCGTTTTTTTACTTGGGTTTATGGATTTTGCTAACTTCAAGTCTAAATTATTAAATTATAGACAATGAAAGAAATAACTAAAATAATTATAGTTTTAGCGTTTGGGCAGTACCCTCAAAGGTACTAGCTTTTATTTCAATTGTTTTTCTTTTCTTTTCTTTTTAAACTTACTATGTGGCCAGGTACTGTATCTCGAAGAATAAAGAAGAAATAAGACATAGTTTCTGCCCTCTCAAATATTTCAGTCTGGTATTGTATAGGAAGAAAGTTAAATTAAGCATGTCATATGTTAGTTAAATAGAGATGTTTCTGTTATTTCAGAGTATCATCTAACGTCCTCGAATTAAGAATAATAGTGGCTAAGCAACCCCACATTAGAAAGTAAAACACTAAGCCATCTCTGTAGCACCTGCAAATTGGAGAAGTCATAAGCTAGCTATACCATTTATTTGGAAAACTGGAAATTTCTTTAAAAATTAAAATATACTTAACCTATGGCCTAGCAATTTCTCTCCTGGATATTTATCTAAAAAAATGAAAACATGTGCCCATACACAGACTATGATGCAAACATTCACAGCAGCTTTGTTCATAATAGCCCAAAACTGAAAACTAAATATACATCAACATGTGGATGGATAAACAAACTGTGGTGTATCAGTAAAATGGAAAACTATTCAGCAATTAAAAAGTGAACAAACTACTGAAAAACACAACAAAACAAAGCTAAGCAAAATAATTCTCAGAAGCATTATGTTTAGGAACAGAAGGCAGACAACAAAGAATATATATCCTGTGATCCCATGTATATGAAATTCTAGACTGGGTAATCAAATATGATAGAAAGCAGATTAGTGGTTGCCTGTGGATAAGAGAATGGGGTTAAGTAGACTGGGGATTAATTGACAAGGGGCACGAGAGAAATTTTGGGAGCATGGAAATATTCTATACTGCAACTGTGGTGGTGGTTACAAGGTTGATTACTATAACTTTCAAATGGGTACATTTTAATGGTATATAAAATGTATCTTAATAAACTTGTATTTTTAAATAGGTAGTTATGCCAATATTAGTTCTCCAAGTTATATGAGAAAAAGGCTAATAATTCATTAGCAATTTGGAAAATTAGAAGATTCCTTTAGAGAGAGACCATTGTTGTTGAAGGTGAGGTATTTCCTCTTATCATAAGCCAAGTGATCAGAAACTTTGAGGGAACTACACACTTAACCTGATATTCCGTAGAAATTGTGCAATGTAATGGCTGATAGCTTATGAGTGAAATATCTGTATCTGAGAGGATGGGCAGAGTGTCCTTCTGGGCTGTAGAATTAAGAGGCACGGTTGCTGTGGGAAGAGCCTGCACTTCCAAGGAGTCAAGGATGTGTGTTTCCTTCCTGAAGGTCTGATGTGGATCTCATAGAGAATAACTAAACTTGGAGTGTCTTAGAAGCAAGATTGTCCATGAGGAGCTGCTAAAGGAGTGGGCCATAACAATTCAGTGGCTGGGATAGGTGTCGGTGTTAATTAGTCATCTAGATAAAGCCAAACTGTGAGATGTAGATACCCACAAAAATGCCCTAGAGAAGAGTCAAGGTTTGCTTTTGGACGTAGAAGTATTTCAGAAACTACTAGGTTATCAATGTACCTCACAAGTAAGCTGCATCTGTACCATATCTCTTCTTCACCAACCCCGTCACCAGCCAAGAAACAAAAGTGGCACAAAACGGGAAGAATAGAAGACCGTGCTAGGCCATTTATGAGAATCAGACTCAGAGAATGAAATGTGATCATGGAAGCAGAGGTCAGAGTGATGCAGCACCACAAGCCAAGGAATGCAGGCACCCTCTTGAATCTGGAAAAGGCAAGGAAACAGATTCTTCTCCAGAGTCTCCAAAGGAACACAGTCCTGCTGGCCTACTGTGGACCCCTGGCCTCCAGAACTTCAAGATAATAAATTTGTATTGTTTTAATAATCCACTACGTGGCTTTTTTGTAATTCATTATAGTAGCAATAAGAAACTAATACAAGAGATAGCCTAGATTTTCTAATATTGCAAGTATATGCAACACAAAAATCTAGATAGCCTAGATTTTTTTATAATATTGCAAGTATATGCAACACAAAACAGTTTTATTTGGGAAAAAAAAAAGCTGTTTTACTATTTGGGTTCCAAATTTTTGGAACAGGACATACATATTTATTTCATGTTTCAAAAATATAAAGTTAGTTGAAAGTCTATATCTATTATGTACTTTATTAAAGATGCTTTCTCTCATCTCCCTTTCTAGATCCAGTTCTCCTTCCCCTCTTCCCCCATTATAGGCTCTCAATTTCTCCTTTATAGCACATATCAGAGTCATAATTTTGTAAATTTTTTATAAATTTTGATGAACATGCCTTTTCCACTAGAATGTAAGCCCCAGAGGGTCAGAGATCACATACAGTCCTATTTTGTTTCATTTTGCCTTGTTTTGTCTACCACTGAATCTCCAGGACTCAATGTTGTGCATATAGGAGACACTCAATACATACTTGTTGGGTAAATTAAAACTGACTGAATAAATGCATTCTGCATTTCCTGCCTACTGATATCTTCAGAGGGAGTGAGAAACAGATATTGTATATTGTCATTGTGTAAACTTCTGTTTGTGGTGCATAGGTTCTAAGATTCAGAAACCATTATAGAAACTATAAAGACACACTACACCAGTCAATAGAAGAACTGTGAATCTGATCCGTAGAGCCAACCACGAGGTGGCAAGTATACAGCCCAATGAAAGCAGCTTGTCTTTGGAAGGTTCTTAATATCAGCACACTCTATCAGGAATCATTTTTTTTTCCCTAGGATGAAACACTTTTTAAAGGAGCAATAATTTACTAACTTAAAATGCTAACATGACATTAAGAGTTCATCTCATCACTCTTCCTGGCTCAGGGTCAAAATATTAAACTCCTTCTAGGCAAGAATCCCTTATCCAAGAAAATTTAAGTGAAAGACATTAAAGAGCCTAACTCAGTAACTCTTTGTCTAACTTTGTGCCCATCAAAACTTGGCTGAGCTATAAGACAGACAATGAGAAACACACCTTTAAGATATGTAAGAATGTTAGAGGGAAGTTGAGGCCTAGAAATTGAAGAAAACCACTTGGGCCAAAGGATAGCAGGTGATGTTGATACCCTTTCTTTGTCACCTCCACATTCATCATTCCCATGAATAGCTAACTAACAGCTTCTACCTGTCACTGTATTCCTAAGGGCTTTCTCTGGCCTCTGTACCCTGCTGGCGCATGCACACACACACACACATTCACACACATACACAAACAAACACATACACACACAACAGGCCAGATAAGACAGAGGTAACTATCTGGAGCAGCACTCAACCAATGATTGATGGATGTTGCTGAATAAATGCCCTAGCCCCCTTACTCCTTGGTTGGGGATAGCTGAGGCATGGTCTATGCTGTCTTCCAAAGTTCCAGCCTTCAGTTTCCCATAGCATGTGCTCATCCTTATGGGCTTGCTTTCCTTCTATGTCCTACTTTCATACTCCCCTACTGGTGCCTCCTGGGGTCACTGCAAGACTATGAAGGGTATCAGATTTTACTCTACTTGCAAGGTAATAATTAGCTTAGCACAATATCATGGAAGCTGGTAAAAGATACAAGATTCCTGGGTCAGATACAAAGGGATGTATTACAGCAATAACAGTAACCAGAGCATTAGTGCGCGAGTTTGTTTTCCAAGCCCCAATCCTCACAGTGTGACACCAAGAAAACCAAGTGACACCTGCACACTCGGGTCATGTTATAGGAGATGAACCTTCACTTCAAAGTGAGATATCTTTACTATATTGGAAAGTAAAAAGACAAGGCAAACCAAAATAAATCAAAGGCATTCTTGCTCTGTGAAGGGAGACATTATCTCTGTCTCCCAAGGTTGTTTGCTATATAAACAACCTTGAAAAGATAGTCCAGATGAAAGACAGTGGCTCTGCTCACAAGATATATAGAAATGTGAGGTGCCCGTGGAGAAATGTCTTCCAACAATCTCTTTCCAAATAAACTGCTTGTGCTTAAATCCTTCTCTCAGACTCTGCTTCTGGGGGAATCCAACCAAAGAAACAGCAGGAAGTAACTTTTTAATGTCCTATAAATTGTATTATTATTATTTCTCTTCTTGATCTTAGTTTCTTAGAATCCTCATTTTGAAGTTACTGCATAATGACTTTGAGTCTCGTGCATAATCTGAACCTCAATTTCTACTTCTGTAAGGGGAACTAATGGGTAATAGGAGGGTAATGAATATCATAGGTGATGATGCACCTAGAAATAATTTTGAACTTGAAGCACTATATATTGATTGGCAGATAATCATAATCTTGAATATTGTTTTACTATTACCTATGAATAAAAATTAAATCTTGGATTTTTATATTTTTAATTTCTGAGACTTACTTTCAGTTCTACAAAAATTACCTTATCAAATTTCAGGCCAAAAAAATATGTAGGGTAATTTCTTTCTGAAATTGGAAAATGAGCCAAATCTGCAAGGCCTCCCTCTGCCCTTTCAGTGACTCTTGACTGTCACTCCCATCCTTCTCCTTCTGCCCCAACTAGGCCTAGACACATCGTGCCAAACCCTGGTTGTTGCAGCTCTTAAATAATCTGGCCAACCCAGATTCCAGCTGAAGTAACAGTGGAACAGTCAGCCTGCATGCATGATACTTCCTCCTGCTAGGTGTCAACAGCTTGTCAAGGCTGAGCAGGTCAGACTGGTAGATAATGACATCAATCAATATGCCAATAGGCCCCTGCTTTCCTCCATCTGCTGTAAAAGGTGCATCAGCAGCGTTTGTGTTGTGGGATAGAGAGCTCAAGGCTCATCCTAAATTCCCCTGTCTTACTCACACTTTCCTTCAGGGATCCACGTTTCTGAGACCTGAAGTTCAGAGCAACTTAAATCACTACCTGCCCAAACATGTTGACTTTTGCCAATATTTATTTTTCCTTCCTTCCTTCCTCCCTGCCTCCCTCCCTTCTTCTTGTTTTCCTCCCTTTTTCCCTCCCTCCCTTCTCCGTCTCTCTTTTAAATTCAAGTGTGTGAAAACTAAGTAGATAGCAGCAACTAAGGGGGCTGGGAAAGATGACTCTGGCAGAGAAAAAGCAACCTAGGGCAGGTCAATTTCCCCATCTCTCATTCTCTCATATAAATATACGATATAAGAATACAGTTTATGTATAATATATGTGTAATATCTTTTTTATAACAGTAAATTTTCTAGAATATTTTATTATTTATATGGTAATATGAATAGCACAGATACTCATGAATTCATCAGCTTATATATAAAACATTTATAGTCAGATTTATATGCTATACTAAATGACTATATTATGTAATAAAGATATATTTGTTAAAAAATACTAGAAAATTTGAGTTTCTCTAGTATTTTCTTCGTAAATTAAAATTTACAAAGTTACCACATGGACTATAATGACTACAATTGTAGCAAGAGCAGTGGTAGTAGTCAATAATCACAATAATAGCACTTTGAGTTCAGTTAATCTTCCTGTGACTTACATATATTATATCATGGAATCCTAATGACAATTCTATGAAGGAATAGTATTTTCCTCATTCATATAAATGAGGAAACTAAAGTTTAGAGATATAAAATAACTCAGTTCTATCAAGGTCACTTACGATGTAGGTGGTAAATATCAGATTAAAACACAAATTTGCTTTACTCTAGAATCCTCTGCTCTTAACCACCAAAAAGGCAGTTAATAGCACCTGTCTTCCATTTTAATCTCATTTTTGGGAAGAACAGGTTTATCTCTATGGTCATTTGATTTGGCAAAATTTATGAAGTCACAAGAAGGAAAATATCAGTTCCCAGATTAAGAAATCTATATAATTTCACCCTTTTTAAATAAAATACAATCCACTTGGAGTAACCTAGTAAAACATTTTTGTCTGATGTAATCATTTCTAGATATTAATGACAGAAAAGCATTTTAGAGGGCAGAAAAAGTGGCAGAGCACCCACAAGAACTCTTGGATATTGGTGTACTTACCCTTAAAAGGAATTTTGATATATTCACAAAATTCTGATGAATTTTAGAGCATTCTGATGCTAATGCTCACTCAAAACCACCATCACCAACTGCACATGCTTCAAATAACCACATCAGGACAGAGACAAATGCATATTCTATTAAAATCCCAAAGTTCTTCTTTTGCTAATTTTAAGAAATAGAATACAATCGTAAGGTAATTGTTGGAAGTGATTTTAGAAATCAGCCAAACATGATGGCATGTACCTATAGTCCCACCTACTCAAGAGACTGAGGCAGAAGGATTGCTTGAGCTCAAGAGTAACAAGGCCAACTTGAGCAATGTAGTGAGATCCCCATCTCCAAAAGAAAAAAAATTGTCTTACCTAGGCCACTTTTAAGGCTGAGGTGGGAGGATCTGTTGAGTCGGGGAGGTCGAGGCTTCACTGAGCTGTGATCACGCCACTGCACTGCACTCCAGCCTGGGCAACAGAATGAGACCCTGTCTCAAACACACAAAAAGAAAGGGATAGACTCTTGTTTATAAGAAGTGAACTAAAAATAGTCAAAGGCAAAGCTAATCACCTCTTCATCCATCCTTCTCTCCAATGACATTCTACTGAAAAGATCACTAGCAATGGCTGAGTATGTGTATTTTTTCATTCTTTCATCCTTAAAAGCATAGCCAAGATACATCCATACATACATATATACACACACATATACATGTGTACATATATACGTGTGTATTTATATACACATATATGAAGGAATAGTATTTTCCTTATTTATATAAATGAGGAAACTAAAGTTTAGAGATATAAAATAACTCAGCTCTATCAAGGTCACCTACCATGTAAGTGGTAAATATCAGATTAAAACACAAATTTGCTTTACTCTAAAATCCTCTGCTCTTAACGACCAAATAAGGCAGTTAACAGCACCTGTCTTCCATTTTAATCTCGTTTTGGGGAAGAACAGGTTTATCTATGGTCATTTGATTTGGCAAAATTTTTGAAGTCACAAGAAGGAAAATTTCAGTCCCCAGATTAAGAAATCTATATAATTTCACCCTTTTTAAATAAAATGGTGTGTATATATATATACACATGTGTACATATGTATGTGTGTACATATATACACATATCTATGTATGTATATATGTATATATGCTGGTGAAATATGTATACACACATACAAATAAGTTTTTGCTTGGTGGTTTTCACAAAATTCAAAAATACTGTTTTTCACTTTGGCAAACAAAAAAAAAACAACAGTTTATCATGGATGGACATTCATACCAGCCATTAGCTATAAACTTTTTTTTTCAATTTCTTTAGACATATATGCACATAAACTACATTTTTTAACCAAAAAAAGTGTTCATAGAATAAATGCGAAAAAAATTTTAAGTATATACTTTCTCTCTTTCTCTCCCTCTTGGTTTACTTTTCCCCTCCTATGCTTGTCTCTGTTTACTTTACTCATCCCCCCACACCATCCCCAAGCTGTGTTTAGGCTAATTTGTGTTAGTTTCTTATATTCATAATCATATAAAATCTATATATGGATATACACACATGAAAATATTATATATTTAGTTTAAAATAAATCTTATTGTATATATTTGAAGTTCACATGTTATAGGATACATGTACATAGTAAAATGGCTACTACAGTGAAACAGAATAACATATCTATCATCTTATATAGTTACTTTCATAGTCAGTGATTTTTAAAGTAATACCATGATTATTTTACTCTATTTCATGTTTTTATTGTATTTTTAAATAGTATGAAGTATTCAAAATATACCAAGTCTGAAACATGAAACATACACATTGTTTTCCCTAGAGACAATCACTATTACTAGTTTCTTGTGTGTGTTTTCCCACAAATAATTATACAAACGTAAATGCTAGGGACTATAAGATACTCACTGTTTGGCACTTTAACTTTCCCATGTAATAATATTTCTTGTGACGTGGTGGATCAGTCAGAGTGGCGGGAAAAGCTATAGGGAAAGGACGCAAACCTTCTGAAAGGTCAGGTTTTGCAGAGCCCTGGGGGAGAATAGCTGAAGGCAACTGTCCTATAACCCTGAGGCAGAGGTCAAGGAGTAAGTACAAGGGAGTGTAGGGAAATTTATCTTAAACAGGCTTGTTTATTTATATTGACCAGGAACTGACCTTTGATCATCCACGCCCGTGCACGAGACATTCCCTGAAAGGGGAACAATAAATGTTAATTACCTACAGGTTTTCAGCATTGCGCCTGCACTGAGTAAAAGCAAGCAGCTCCAGCTTCTTGGGGCTGATCTGTGGTCACTAGAGCCAGGCAGTCACCTAGTTGTTCTTATGCTGCACACCTGTGTCTGAGTACTCATTTCATCAGTCGGCCAGGGTCTGCAGGACACACCCAGCACTTGTGTATGGAGTAGCTTTATTCACTTTACTGGCTGCATAATATTTCAACATATGGATGTACCAGAACTTATTTAGCTAGTCCCATATTGCTAAAATTTTCTTGTTTACAAACTCTAGCTCTTCCTAAAGTGTAGCATTTAATATTGTCCAAATGATATTTTGTACATGTGTGAAAGAATGCTCGAGGAATAAATTCCTAGAAGTGGAATTGGTATGTCAAAGTGCACATGCTTTTAAAATGTTGAATAACTAGTTTTTAGAAGATTTTAGGTGAGAAATCAGATATTAAGATTTCTTCCACAGTGCTATTTCAGACTCAAAAAATTCAGTCTTCCCTGAGGAAATTGGAATTTTGCCTGGCACAGAAATCAAGGCTAGGATTTCCCTGAGATGGGAAAAAAATCCCTCTTAAACTCGCCTCCTCTTGTGATCCTCTAAATATTTCAGAGGGATGAGGAAAGGGGCAAAAGCCCTATCCAGCAGGCAACTGGTTAAGGCTGAGTTGTGTGTAGGTGACCGGAGAAGGTCTAGTTATTTTCAGGCACCGGAACTTAGGAACCTGAGAAAGGAACTGGCTTTTCTATACAGATGAGTGGTTTGTGTCTCACAGAAGGACCAGGTTTTACTATTCAAATCAGAAGGAAGAACCACAAGAACCAAAGTCGATTAATTAAGGGTTTTCTCTGACTTCAGAATGAGCTATGAGTTTCTTTTATTTTTATCTTTCACTCATCCTCTTCTTCCCCCTAAGTAGCTCTCTGTATTTCAGTTCTAAATTGTGACTACTTGGTTGAATTTTTTCTGATAGGATCAGAGCCATCTGTTTATCAATGTGTTAGATTCAGAAGACTATTCTTTTTGCATGTTATTCCTTAACAGAAGCAGAGATATTTCACTTGTGCTCTGTCGCAGCCTTCTGTTACCAGATTGACATGCTTTCTGCCAACTGCCAGAACATGTTTTTCTTTGTCCTTTTTCTTCTTTGTTTTTCCCCTAGCAGTGCAGCAATAATCTTAATTCGCTGTTGTGTTTGAATAGTCATTTTAGGCTGACTATTAAAATAAAATAGCACATTATAAAACTACATTGATGAGTGCCCTCCAAATGGTAGATGCCAAGGAGATAGTGTTCTTTTAAAGGGACAAGAGAGCCTGGGGCAATATGACTGTGTTATACCATCATCCCCAAACACAGTTTGTTTTTTGCCTTTTCTGTTGGTTTCTGCTTGCTGAGATACCTGATTCCAGGCGGCCACTGAAGGGGCAGCACTAAATGAGAGTGTAAGCCTATTATCCAGTGTGCAGTTCCCTGTTATCCCAGCACTGCCTCACCAGAAAGAACTAGAGAAACAATTCTGTAGGGAATCTCCAAGTTTTTGTATGCTCTTAAGCAGAATACCAGAGTTTGTCGTTGTTTTTTTTTTTTTTTTTTTTTTTTTTTGAGACAGGGTCACTCTCACATCCAGGCTGGAGTGCAGTGGTATGATCATACCCCACTGCAACCTCCAACTCTCAAACAGTCCTCTCACTTCAGCCTCCTGAGTAGCTGGGACTATAGACATGTGACACCACACCTGGCTAATTTTTATTTTTGTATTTTTTGTAGAGATGGGGGTCTCAGTATGTTGCCCAGGCTGGTCTCAAACACCTGGGCTCAAGCAATCCACCCGCCTCAGCCTCCCAAAGTGCTGGGGTTACAGGCATGAGCCACTGCGTCCAGCCCAGAAGTATCTTTATGTTAATATAGATCTAGGAGAAACAGCAACATTCATCCCTTGTTGGTTCTAATTAAGAAACCAAGTAAGAATTAAGCAAAATGAGAATAGATTATATTTTCACCATCTCCAACTCATTTTTTAGTTCCACTTTCACCTAAACCTTGACCAAGTGACTCCTTGACTTGTCAGTCTTTGACTTTGACAGTCACGCAGTCTACTTTCTAATGGTTCCCCAGATTTTAGACTTTTTTCTACTTCTCCCTTCAACGATTTTCTTTTTTCTTTCTTCTTTTGCTTTTTGTTCATTCGCAATCCTTCATTTCTGCCAAGTGACAATCGTTGCATATAAGAGCTCCCTGGATATAATGGTCAAGGGAACAATATGGCAATATATTCAGAGAAATAGTTTAGGTCCTGGGAAGAGGGAACTGAAACCCTGGTTCAGTCTCTCGCCACTTACAGAGTTCAATTAACAAGAGCAGGGTCTGCTCTAAAGAAAATGACTTCTTATTTCAAAGTTAGCTCGGGAGAAGAAGTACAGGTTTCCTGCCTTTAAGGGTACCACTTCACTTTCGAAGCAGAAAGTGAGCTTTTTTTTTTTTTTTTTTTTTTTTTTGAGATGGAGTTTCGCTCTTGTTGTCTAGGCTGGAGTGCAGTGGCATGATCTCAGCTCACTGCAACCGCTGTCTCCCGGGTTCAAGTGATTCTCCTGCCTCAGCCTCCCAAAGAGCTGGGATTACAGGCATGCGCCACAACGCCCAGCTAATTTTTTTGTATTTTTAGTAGAGATGGGGTTTCTCCATGTCTGGTCTCAAACTCCCAACCTCAGGTGATCCACCCGCTTCGGCCTCCCAAAGTGCTGGGATTACAGGTGTCAGCCACTGCGCTGGGCTGAAAGTGAGCAATTTTAAAGGGGACCTAACATGAACTGCCCATGGGGGTGGGGGGCGGTGAGCAGATGAGGGGTCCACATGTTAGCTTGGTGCCTTATCTACCCAGCTGGTTCTGCGGACACTTTCCTCTTCCTCTCGGGCAGGTAGACTTTGGATTATAAATAGACGGTTAATCTGTTCAGGAAACCTGCTGGCCGAGAGTTCTTTTCTGTGGCTCCTAAGCACATAGTTAGAACTTGCCCTATAGGGAATGTCTGGTGAAGGGGAGGTAAAAGGCTGTATTTGCATTTCTGAAGGGCTAAGTAGGAAGTGGGGTAAAGGAGGAAAAAGATAAAGAGGAGAACATAAACTATCTCTTAGAAAAATGGGGGTAGTCCAGATGACTAAGCTCTGATTTTTTTCTTATCTTGCCCGCATTCCTAAGGGGTCTGGGAAGTCATGCCTTACAAACCATAAATTCTTATCAGTTGGTTTTATTTAACCATATAGATCATGACTTACTTTCCAATCTGCCTCTGGCATAACATGTGACAAAGGAGAAAATCAAAATATTTTACCCCCAAACGTGTTTCTTTACCCTATCTTGAAATGGCCTTGCTCTGTAAAGAATCTCTGTTGATACAGCTAGATCTTTTTCTTCCTGGCCTTCCCAATCCTGAAGAGATTAACTGAGAGTCTAGAACCTTTTAAACGTCTGAATAGGGAACATTAGTCATATATTGTCTCCAAGGGCAGCCACTATGAGACATCAAAAGAACCCTGAGGTCTCCACAATCTTTCATCTTAACCTAAACATTTCCTTTCCATTGATCCCAGGTCTTTAGACAAATTCAACCAGTTGTCAACCAGAAAATGTTTAAAGTTACCTATAGCCTGGAAGGTCCCCACTTTGAACTGCCCTGACTTTCTGTACCAAACCAATGTATTTCTCAAATGTCTTTGATGTCTCATGCCTCCCTAACATGTATAAAACCAAGCTGCACCCCGACCACCTTGGGTACATGTTCTCAGGACTTCCTGAGGGCTGTGTCATGGGTGATGATCACTCATATTTGGCTCGGAATAAATCTCTTGAAATATTTTACAGAATTTGACTCTTTTCTTGTCGACACTCTCAGTTACAATATATGTTTTTGCCTACTCTTTGAATTTACAAAATTGACACTAGGTTCTTGAAGCCTTTCTCTCAAAGAAGATTGGATAGTTAGAAACTTTTAGAATAGATCATTTTTTTCCTCCCACATTCTGGCCCAGGTTCTACCATGTTTACGAATTAGTAGAAACACACAGGCATCCTGAGAAGTACTAGGCAATCATAGACTTGTCAAGTTTGAAATTAACCAGTTAGTGTCTCTTTTATCATACAGAATAATTTTCTGAATGTTAATCTGCAGTCTCTCAACTCCAAATTTCATCAGTGTGCAAGAGTTTGCATTGAATAAATCTGCTAGTAAAGTTTTAAAGAAGAAAATCAGATAGAGCTTATGTATTGTGAAAGGAAAATAAATTTCAGGACCCCCAAATCACTAAGCCAAAGGAAAAAGTCAAGCTGGAATTACATCAGGTCAACCTGCCTCCCATTTTATTCCTAAATAAGATAGCTCTAAAGATTAAAACTAACAAACAAAAAACAAAAAACCAGCTACACACCTCTCTCACAATTTGCCCTCACAATTTGCCCACAAAATCTTTGCCCTAAAACAGTTCTGTTGAATTTTACGCTGACAGTATAAATTAATAGCTTATCTTCACAGGTATGGGACAAAGGACAGACAGAGATAAAAGTAATCCCTCTGCTCACCTGAGACAAATGCATATCTCGTTCCTTCCTCTGCCCTATTATTTATGTAAAAACGCAGATTCACTGAGCCAGACTAGGGCATAAATACCTATTCCTCTACCCACAGCCTGACATGTAAAATGTGAATTCAGTGAAAGGCTGATCAAAAACCTAAAGGAATGCAACCTCCTGTTTCTTATCTACCTGTGACCTGGAAGCCTCCACTTTGAGTTGTCCTGACTTTTTGGACCAAACCAATATACATCTTACACATATTGATTGATGTCTCATGTCTCCCTAAAATGTGTAAAACCAAAGTGTGTCCTGAGCACCTTGGGCACATGTGGTAAGCACCTGCTGAGGCAGTGTATCATGGGTACATTCTCAACCTTGGCAAAAAAGACTTTCTAAATTGATTGAGACCTGTCTCGGATACTTTTGACTTCATAGTTTGTGACCCTATGTTGATTTACATAGAGCTATGTTTATACTCAATGAGATCACTATAAATCTTAAAAGGTCCTAGAAGTGAAGAGCATCATTGAATGTGTTCAAAGTTTTCTTCTTAAAAATGTGCCCTCCTACCCTGTCTCTACTAAAATACAAAAAATTAGCTGAGCATGGTGGCGCATGCTTGTAGTCCCAGCTACACAGGAGGCTGAGGCAGGGAATCACTTGAACTCGGGAGGCAGAGGTTGCAGTGAGCTGAAATCGCGCCACTGCACTCCAGCCTGGCAACAGAGCAAGACTCTATCTCAAAAAAAAAGTGCCCTCCTTCCCCTTCTCCTTCTTCTCCTTCTTCTTCTCCTCCTCCTCCTCCTTCTTCTTTCTTCTTCTTCTTCTTCTTCTTCTTCTTCTTCTTCTTCTTCTTCTTCCTCTTCCTCTTCCTCTTCCTCTTCCTCTTCCTCCTCCTCCTCCTCCTCCTCCTCCTCTTCCTCTTCTTCCTCTTCTTCACAGGATCTCTTTCTGTCACTTAGGCTGGAGTGCAGTGGCACAATCTTGGCTCACTGCAACCTCAACCTCCCAGACTCAAGTGATCCTCCCACCTCAGCCTCCTGAGTAGCTGGGACTACAGGCATACACTACCACATCTGGCTAATTTTTGTATTTTATGTGGAGGCAGAGTTTCACCATGTTGCCCAGGCTGGTCTCAAACTCCTGGGCTCAAGTGAACCACTCACCTTGGCCTCCCAGAGTTCTGGGATTACAGACATGCACCAGTGTGCCTAGCCAAATGTGCCCTTCTTTTAAAGTTTGAAAATGCATTGACTTGATATGCTTATACCTTTCTGCACAAGTCTATTTTCTCAACCTACTTTCTATGAATAGTTCTCAATCTGCTATCATTTCCCTGAGAGTGGAAACATGAAAGTTCAACACAAGGAAGGAAAAACTGAAAATTTCAGTACTAGAATTAGAGTGAAGAAGAAAAGTTAAAAGCAACCTAGGAAGTTTCAACTAGCTAATGATGGTAGCTCCAATGTCCCTAATGGGCTGCATTGAATTCCTATTGTCTTTATTAGGCGTGTAGTTGCTTCTTCACTGGACCATAAGTAAGAGTCAATTCCATGTGGAGTTGAAACAGAAAAATTTCCCTGACCCCTTAATGGGCCTTGCAAAAGGGGCACTTTACTTATTCAGCCTGTAGCCCTTAACCCCTTGCAGGAGGCAGAGCACACAGGTGAGCAGGTTCAGGAGCTGGGACTAGTACTTCTGGGCACCAGCAGGAGCAGAACTCAGTGCAGCCCCATGGCAGCGCCTAGAGGTATACCTGTGACACTTGGAGCCCCAGAGGGCATGTGTTACAGTGCCCTTTTAGCTTTGCCATCTGCAGAGGGCTTAAGAATTAAATGACTAAAGCATCTGTACCTGTGGCTCCCAAGCTCTTGTTCAGTGTCCAGCAGAATCAGGTCACATGAACGAATTGAAAGGTAGTGAATATGGAGGATATTTATCGCCACTGAAAGTGGCTTTCATCAGGAAAGGGAGCTGAAAAGGGGATAGAGTGGGAAAGTTGTCTTCCCCTGGAGTCTGGCCACCCCTGACAAGGCTCTTCTCCAAAGTCCTGCCATCAAGCTGTCCCTCTGAAGTCAAGCTGCTTCTCTCAGAGGTCTGGCTACTTCTTTTTTCCTCACCACTCCTCTCTGTCTAGAATTTCTCTGCCTCTTGTCCCTATCAGAGGGACTTTCAATGCTGACTTCCTAAGGGTACTTGTACACTTCTCCTATAGAAAGTATTATATATGCTCTCATGAGAGATCTAGCAGTTAGCAGTTGGCAAATCATAACTTTTTAGACTGTGCTTTCTTTCCTTTAATAACAGTAAGATGGAAATTGTGGGAAAACAAAGAGCAGAGGGCAATCCAAGCCTTTTATTCCTTATTATACACAGTGAAAAGCAATATCCAGACATTAGTCCTTCTGCCTCTTGCACTTGGTTTCAAGGGGGATTCTTCAATTCTTTATGTGGTCCTGAAGCCCAGGGCTGGCACTTTCTACCCAGTGATTAGGATTAAATATGGGACTGTGTCCAAATACACTATGGAACGCTTTCAGCAAATGCAGCAAAGGGAGGGCCTGTTTCCAGCAGAAATTGTAGGAGCCTACAGTGAAGTAGAATTACAACTTCTCTTTCTGTAATTAAAATACGAATCCCTAATGTATCAAAAAGCTCAAGCAAATAGTTTTATGCAAATATACTTTAGGCAGGATATTTGCTGATATTATGTAACATTTTTCAGGAAAGATATGCCACATATATTTCAGGAAATGGCACAATGATAGTGGCATAACTCCATTGTGAATGAGGAAGCAAAGTCTTAATTCCATATGTTCCTACGAGGGAAAAAAAAAAATTCCCTGGACGTCCAAGTTGACTCAAACCCCTAATAAATAATTTTCTCCTCTTCTCACATCTTCCAGGGAAAACTTAACAAGACTAGATTGGATTTTGACTCACAGAAATCATTAGGAGGAATCATGGAAAATAATAACTTAACAGATTAATGAAGTACAAATTTCAGATCTATGAAGAATGGTGAAAGTTATCATAATTTTATAATTTCAAAATAGGTTTACTCTATCTTATATCTAAAATTTCATTAGAAAATATAGATCCATAAAACAGTTATTTGGAAGCTAAAGGAAATCAGTTAAAATTATCATAATTTTGGCAAACTGGCTTACCCAAAAGCAGAACTCTTTGAGGTTAAATGGTTTCAGGACACTCCAGAATTCATCCTAGTGAGGTAGATGTTTAAGAAATAGTCTAAGTAGACAGTAAATAATTGGATTGAGTTGCTTCTAATAATAATTACTTTATAAACACTTCCTGGTTTTTACTTTTCTTCTGTAACAATGTAGCTACTCTTCTACCGCTGGCATGCTGGACCCAAATACACAAATAGTAAGATGAAGTCTGAAACAACACTTACTTGTGGGCATCTAATTGAATGTAAAATTGAATAAGGGAGTTGATGGGGTTTGTTCTTTCCAGGATACAAAATATTTTTGAGATGGGGAATATCTAAGGGTTGAAGGACACTAAATGTTGGCATCTGATATAAAAGTTATTGCCAAATTCAGTGCACAAGTGTAGTCCTTATTTTTTCACTATGATTCGTGCCTCTTTACATTTGGATTTTTTGCCATTTCTGAGTCTAAGAAACTGGGGCAGAAATAGGATATGTTTTTCCCTGCTCACTGGCCCTCGAATTTTTGGGGGCCATTAGGAAAGCCAGAATTATATCAACCAGATGGGCTCAGGATCCAGCTACTTTTTTCCATTATAGAACTCTGTCCCTTCCTGCCGTCTTCCTTCAGCCAACCCTCCACTCTATTCAGAGTCCACAAACTCTCTCTACCTTTTATGTTTTTAAATGCCAAAATTCTGTTACTCATCTCTTCTCAAACAATTTAGTTGGATTATCACTGATGGAGGCTTCTATCTTTGATATATTACAGACCTTGTTCATAGAACGTCTTGAGATGGGGTTGTGAGAGCTCAGAACCTTTGTAAGTTCCTTTTTTTCTTTTTCCTTCTTTTATTGTGGTTATGAAAACAAAAAAACCTTGTAACATGAGATACATGCTTTTCACAATTTTTAAGTGAATAGTACAGAATTGTTAACTATAAACATAATACTGTACAGCAGATCTCTAAATTTTTTATTTGCATGACTGAAATTTTATACCATTGAACAGCAAGTCTCCATTTCTCCCTCTCCTCAGCTTCTCCTACTTCAATTTATTCATTTTTAATAGCTTTTTGGGGGTGTAATTAATACACAAAACTGCAGATATTTAATGTGTATAATTTAATGGGTTTGAACATATGCATACCCCTGTGAAATCATCGCCACAATCAAGTACTAAACATACCTATCACCTCTAAAAGATTTCTCCTGCTGTCACCTCCCATTTTCCTGAGATCAACTCTCTTAACCTTTTTTTTTGAGGCTGAGTTCCGCACTACTGTCGCCCAGGCTGGAATACAGTGGCATGATCTTGGCTCACCGCAAGGTCCGCCTCCCCTGTTCATGCCATTCTCCTGGCTCAGCCTCTGGAGTAGCTGGGACTGCAGGCGCCTGCCACAATGCCTGGCTAATTTTTTGCATTTTTTAGTAGAGACGGGGTTTCGCTGTGTTAGCCAGGATGGTCTCGATGTCCTGACCTCGTGATTCGCCCACCTCAGCCTCCCAAAGTGCTGGGATTACAGGCGTGAGCCACCGCGCCTGGCCGTCTCTTAACCATTTTTTCAGTGCATAATACAGTATTGTTAGCTAGAGGCACTATGTTGTAGATTGGGTCTCTAGAACTTATTCAGCTTGTATAACAGAAACTATACTCATTGTAAGACAATTCTCCTTTTTTCCCCTCCCCACAGCCCCTGGAAACCACCATTCTAATTTCTGATTCTGTAAGTTTGACAATTTTAGGTACTGCATATAAATGGAATCATGCAGTATTTGTCTTTCTGTGTCTGACTTATTTCACTTAGCATAATGTCCTTAAGGTTTTCCAGTTTGGGGGATGCATCTGAGGGGAGTGTCCTGTGATATGAGGACACAATTACCATCTGTGAAGAGAAGACAAAGGAGGAAAAAGTAGAAAGGACATTTTTTTTTTTTTTTCTTTCAAAGGAATCCCAGTGATTCAAGAGTCATTCCAGAGAAATACAGATGAAGATGACTGGTTACCCATCTAGAAAGAGGGGAACAAGGCCTCCCTAGTTCCTTTTGCTTCCCAAAGAATACGTGAGGTACGTAAGGGAGAGAAGAAGAGGTGTCCACCTTCCTTCTTCAATCCTTATATCCCTGAGTCCCAGTGACCTTGGTGGGGTACCACCTGTGGGTGCCAACGCAGATTTTCACCCATGTTAACAGGGAGGCCTCGAGGCTGGGAAATACCTGCATTTGCCCACGTGCCACCTCCTCCCTGCTGTTGGCAACCCTTCATTTCCCTAGACCTTGTCTATACCACGGACACTCACATGACCTCTATCCATGAAACTGGCGGGGGGGTTGGGGGGGTGGCTAATCAGCAGGAAATAGTCATGCTCACCTGTGCTGTGCTTCTTTTCTTCTGTTGTTTCCTGCGCCTGTATCCCTTAGATCCAGTTTTCCCTCCTAGGGCTTCAACGCAAAGCCTGGAATTGAGTTTGTGACAAAAAAATGTGCTTCAGGAGAGTTCATGGACTGCTTAAGTCCCACGTGACCCTCCTCATAAAGGAGAGAAAAGGGAGTCCTGTGAACTGGGGTCTTGGCCTTGCCAGACACCTTCCAAAAGGAAAAAACAACAACAACAAAAAACCTCTCACATAGAAAACTCCCTGTATTCGCAGGTCTGTGTTAACAGAGAAATGGAAAATAAGTAACAGAGAAATAAATAACAGAGAAAAGGAAAATAAAACAGCTTTATGTGTGGGGCAGAAAAGGTGTCTAGGGAAAAACCTCTAGCTCTATACAAATAAATTCCTCAAACAGGGAGAGAAACTCTTGATTGTTGTACTCTCCTTTTGGCTTGGCCAGGGGAAGAAAGACTGCTGGCATGTGGTGGGAGGGGAAGACAAGTGGGAAACACTGGCCAATCAGCTGCATGGGACCCTTGGCCCTGGAGACCGCCCAGGGCGGGGGCGGCTGCTGAGGCTCATTCCTGTGCTGTGTGGCCTTTGGGGGCTGCATGCACATGAGGCAGACAGGGCCATGCACCCCAGCCTGGAGTGGAGGGGAACAGGCTTAAGAACAGACGGAAATCACGTTATTCTAAATTGCATATCTGATGGCTGGGCCAAAGACTCTTTCTACCCTTTAATATCTCTGCAGTTTGCAATAACACCCCCAATATTGTAAAAGAAAAGACAGGTAACAACTCCAAAAGGAAGAAGAAAAATGTCATAGAATAGACTGGATTGGGATGAGGCCCATATTAACCTCCGAGTGTGACAGGGGTGGATGGCAGTCTCTGCAGCTGTCCCCTTCGTTATTAATTGGCTAATAGGAGCCCAGTGCTCCATCTGTTTAGAGAAAAAGTCCGAGGATGAGAAGGTTCAGCAACGAAAGTCAGAGATTTTGGGGGGTCCACCTTTTACTTACCCTTCCTCAGGTTCCCCATACAGCCAACAAAATGATGCAGAACATGTTGCTCCTTTAGCTCAGCTAGGTCTGGGTTCTTGTCTCATGACCAGGAAAAATTAGATGTGTGGACCCCAGAGAGTGAGTGGAGTAGAATTTATTATACAAAAGGAATGCTCTCAGCAAAGAGAGGGGGCCTGAAAGCCAGCTGCCTTTAGCTCAGCTAGGTCTGGGTTCTTGTCTCATGACCAGGAAAAATTAGATGTGTGGACCCCAGAGAGTGAGTGGAGTAGAATGTATTATACAAAAGGAATGCTCTCAGCAAAGAGAGGGGGCCTGAAAGCCAGCTGCCCCCTTCACAGTTGAATACACAGGCTTAAGGCGTGAATTCCTGGTGGCTCCACCCAACCCTTCCCATGTGCATGCCGACTCATAGACTGAGACGCTCCACGTTGATTTATTTCCCTTACTGTGCATGAATTAAGGAACAGAATTTTCCACTGTGGGCATGTTGAGGCAAGTCTCCTGTGCAAGTTCCCTTATACACAAAATGTCTGGTTTAAACATTTGTGGGGTAAGTCTGAGGTTCTCTGGGGACCCTGCCCTTAGTGTCTGCCTAAGCCAAGCTGGTTAACTCTTTTCAACATAACATCTCATCATGGTTTTGATTTGCATTTCCCCACGATTAGTAATGTTGAGCATCTTTTAATATACTGCTGGCCATTTGTATGCACTCTTTGGAGAAATGTCTATTCACATAAATTCCGTTTTTTAGGTGAAGTCATCTGGGCTCCTGAGTTGGGTGGGGCTGTGGAGAACTTCTGTGTCTAGCTTAAGGATTGTGAATGCACCAATCAGCACTGTGAAGGCCCCAAGTTCTGAAAGCCCACACTATTTATTGGTAATCCAGCAAAGAAACAGGTGGTGAGAAAGTGGGGGTCCTAAGGGAGCGTTGTATTAAGCACATGATTTACAGCTGTGACTGTTTAGCATTTGCTCTGCTACTTGAGATAATGGAGAGCAGGTTCTTTTAACTCAAGATACAATCGATCATGGGCGAGCAAGGGGCAAGGAGCCAGCAAGTCTAGACACATTCCAGAGGCCACAAGCCCTGGACTCTATCCAAGCTATGAGGGGTTTTATGCCCTCAGCTTAGATTATGGTGTGTCAGGGTAGCCTTCCACCCTTTAGCACAGAGCTGGGTGTTCCAAAGTTCATAAGGGGTTTTAGACCCTGGACCACAGGCATGTTCCAAGACTCTTTTACATTATGTCAGACACGCAAGCCCTGCCTCAGCTTCTCTCACAACACTCAGCTTTTCTCCCAACAAATTCACAAATCTCAGAATGTTAATTAGAAATCTGTTAGTTGCAAGAGATTTAAATACCTAGAAGTGTACCTGATTTCAAGTGCAGCTGGAACCAGAGGCTCAAATAATCTCACAAACACACTGTTTCTCACGTTGTCCTGACATTACCAATCTCGTGAGAAAAGATAATCTCCTCAATATTTTCACTAAACTTCCTGGGACTGTATCCATTGGTCCAGCTTGAGTCACATGCTTATCACTGAGCAATCATTCTGGCCAGGATGATAAAGTCCTTTGATTGACTGATCTTAGCCATGTGTAGCCTTCAAACTTAATCAAAGTAGTGAACAATGAAGAAGGGGCCCTTCACTAAATTACTGGACAAATATTTTCTTTTTTTATATCTTCTGCACGTCTGCCCATGGTACCAACTTAGGGTTGCCAAATGAATACAGGATGCCTAGTTAAAATTGAGCTTCAGAAAAACAATAAATAAAAGCACTTTTTAAAATAAATGAATCCCAAATATTACATGGGACACAATTATACTAAATATATTGATCATTTATCAGAAATTTAAATTTAATTGATTATCTTATATTTTTATTTGCTAAATCTGGCAATCCAAAACCAGGTGAAAGTTTTTTCTTTGATCCTTAACTAATTTGGCACTGTTCTAGATAAAACTCACAAGATTATTTTGAGGATCAATACAGGTAATAGTGGCAAAAGCATCTGATAAATTACAAAGTGCTACAGAACGGCAAGAAATTATTTTGGTGGGGTGGAGGGGCTGGATTCCTAAAGTTTTATTTCAATCTTGGTTCTATCTTGAGACAGTTCTGTCCAGTACCATGATCACACAATTCTAAACTGGAAGGCACTTACTCTCCCTAATAATTAAGAGAATAAATACAATTGAGCTTACATATATATGATTAAAACTAATCATAACTGAGGCCAGGTGCAGTAGCTCATACCTGTCATCCCAGCACTTTGGGAGGCCAAGGCAAGCGGATCATTTAAGGCCAAGAGTTCAAGATAAGCCTGGCCCACATGGTGAAACCCAGTCTACTATAAATACAAAAAAATTAGACAGGCATGGTAGTACATGCCTGTAATCCCAGCTTTTGTAACACTGAGGCAGGAAAATCATTTGTAATGGGAGGTAGAGGTTGCAGTGAGCCGAGATCATGCCACTGCCCTCTAGCCTGGACAATGCAGCGAAACTCTGTCTCAAAACAAAAAATAAACAACAATAAAAACAAAAATACCTTAAAATAATCATAACTGAAATTATTTTTCCTTAGAGCCATTAAAACAATAAACATTTCTCAAAAACACTTTTTTTTTCAGGATCCCAGAGAGAGCCAAGTTCATTGTTGATTGTCTACAATGGATAGTGAATCTGTCTTTAATTTTTAATTTTAAATTTTGTGGTTACATAGTAGGTGTATAAATTTATGGGGTACATAAGATATTTTGATACAGGCATGGAATGTGTAATAATTGTATCGCGAAAAATGAGGTATCCATTCCCTCAAGCATTTATCCTTTGTGTTACAAACAATTCAATTATATTCTTTTAGTTATTTCAAAATGTGCAATTAAATTATTATTGACTATACTCACTCTGTTGTGCTACAAAATACTAGGTCTTGCTCATTCTTTCTATTTTTTTTTTTCTGCCCATTCACTAACCTCATTTCCTGTCAACTACCCCATTACCCTTCCCAGCCTTTGGTAACTACCTTTTAACTATCTCCATGTGTTCAATTGTTTTGACTTTTAGATCTCACAAATAAGTGAGAACATGAGATGTTTGTCTTTCTGTGCCTGATTTATTTCACTGAACATAATGACCTCCAGTTCCATCCATGTTGTTGCAAATGACAGAATCACATTCATTTTTATGACTGAATAGTACTCCATTAGTACTCCATTGTGTGGAAGTATCACATTTTCTTTATCCATTCATCTATTGATGGACACTTATGTTGCTTCCAAATTTTGGCTATTGTGAATAGTGCTGTAACAAACACAGGAGTGCAGATATCTCTTCTATGTACTGATTTCCTTTCTTTGGGGTATGTACTCAGCAGTAGCATTGCTGGATCATATGGTAGCTCTATTTTTAGTTTTTTGAGGAACCTCCAAACTGTTCTCCACAGTGATTGTACTAATTTACATTCCCACCAACAGTGTACAAGGATTCCCTTTTCTCCACATCCTCTCTAGCATTTGATATTGCCTGTTTTTTAGATATAAGCCATTTTCATTGGGTGTGATACTTAGTTGTATTTTTTATTGTATTTCTCTGATGATCAATGATGTTGATATGGTTTGGCTGTGTCCCCACCCAAATCCCATCTTGAACTGTAACTCCCACAATTTCCATGTGTCATGGGAGACACCCAGTGGAAGCTAATTGAATCATGGGGACAGGTCTTTCTTGTGCTATTGTGATAGCAAATAAGTCTCACGAGTTCTGATGGTTTTAAAAAGAGGAGTTACCCTGCACAAGCTCTCATTTTTTGACTACCACTATCCATGTAAAATGTGACTTGCTCCTCCTTGCCTTCCACCATGATTGTGAGGCTTCCACAGCCACACAGAACTGTGAGTCCAATTAAACCTCCTTCTTTTGTAAATTGCTCAGTCTTGGGTATGTCTTTATCAGCACTGTGAAAACGAACTAATACAGATGTTGAGCATCTTTTCATATGCCTGTTTGCCATTTGTATGTTTTCCTTCAGGAAATGCCTATTCAAATCTCTTGACCATTTTACAATCAGATTATTAGATGGTTTTTCTTGTAGAGTTGTTAGAGCTTATTATAAATTGTGGTTATTAATCCCTTGTCAGATGCGTAGTACACAAATATTTTCTCCCATTCTGTGGATCTCTCTTCACTTTGTTGATTATTTCCTTTGTAGTGAAGAAGCTTTATAACGTGATGTGATCTCATTTGTTCATTTTGCCTTGGTTGCCTGTGTTTGTGGGGTATTACTCAAGAAATTTTTGCCCAGATCAATGTCCTGGAGAGTTTCCCCATTGTTTTCTTGTAGTTGTTTCATAGATTGAGGTCTTAAATTTAAGTTTTTAACCCATTCTAATTTGATTTTTATATATGATAAGAGACAGAGGTTTTATTCTTCTGCATATGGATATTCTGTTTTCCCAGAACCATTTATTGAAGAGACTGTCTTTTCCCTAGTATATGTTCTTGGCACATTTATTAAAAATGAGTTCACTGTAGGTGTGTGCTGATCGTGAATCTTAAACTTTATCTCATAACATTTCCAAGAGATATGACTGACAATTCTGGTTTGGAATTTTAAAATTCTACATATGTCACTACTGCCAAGTTTTAATTACTTCCTGTAGGGGATCCTTCTCCAGTTCCTGAAATTATTCAGAAGAGAGACATCTGCTAAACGGAAATGCAACTTCCAGCCACAAAGATTTTTTTTTTTTTTTTTTTTTTTTTTTTTTTTTTTTTTTTTTTTGAGACGGAGTCTTGCTCTGTAGCCCGGGCTGGAGTGCAGTGGCCGGATCTCAGCTCACTGCAAGCTCCGCCTCCCGGGTTCACGCCATTCTCCTGCCTCAGCCTCCCAAGTAGCTGGGACTACAGGCGCCCGCCACCTCGCCTGGCTAGTTTTTTGTATTTTTTAGTAGAGACGGGGTTTCACCATGTTAGCCAGGATGGTCTCGATCTCCTGACCTCGTGATCCGCCCGTCTCGGCCTCCCAAAGTGCTGGGATTACAGGCTTGAGCCACCGCGCCCGGCCAAGATTTTTTCTCTCTTTTAATTTTTTTTCCTCCAATCAGTGAAGAGTAAGGTCTATTTTTTCCTAGGGGGAAAAATGGCAAATGTTTTGCCACTTACCTATCTTCACTTCCCAAAGGACTTCTTCTTGTTATTCTCTTATTAAAATGGAGGTTGTTATCTGCATACAATGGCTAAGGTTAATTAAATAAAACCTCAGGGCCAGATTTTCCTGGGAAGCTGAGAAAATAGTATCTTTTGCAACCTGGTTCCATTAAAGAAGTAAAGTGATAGACTATTGCAAAAGAATAGCAAATTAAACTGGAAAAACCTTACTTGCACTCAACGTTGTATACAGACATGTACAGGCAATTAGGAAACAGGAAACACTACATAATTTACTAATTATTTCAAAGATATAATCACTTCAGGAAAGGTGGGCATGGGACAGGGTTGTAAAACTAGAATTCACAGAGTATCCAGGGGAAGGGACTATAAGTCCTGGAAATGGCTTTGACTTCTTTGCATTGAGTGACTGTGGGTCAATCATTTCAAACCCCGTGCCTCAGGCCCGTTATTAAATGGCGATAGTATAGTGGCTATTTACAAGTTTATTGCAAGAATAAGAGATAGGCAGCTTTTGGTGCTCCTTGAAAACTGCCTAGCATGTAGTAGATCTGAGCTCTGGATAGTTTATAGCTCTCCGTTTCTGTTTACTTTTGATTTCCTCTCTGTCAGAGACTTTCTTCAAATGGTTAATTGTCATTAATACCTAAGTTCCAGGCACTAAAAAGCACTATGTGCAGAGATGGGCTGCAAGACAAGGTGATTGCTCATGGATCAGCTCTTGACTGAAAGACATTCAAAAGTCAGTGTCTGAAGATCTTTGCTCAGGGGCCTCTGTTTTTCTGGAGAAAATACATCCAGCTCTTACCTTGGTGGAAATGGGATGTAGTGTATACTTATCAACTAGTAATATTGATACAGACAGGAGGCAGGGAAATGCTGGGTAGAAGAGGGCGTGGTCCCTGCCAAGGGCTCCACCCTCAAACCTGGACCTGTGTCCCCAAATGAGAACTTCACATCCCTGTTTTCCTGCCTGAATGTTGCCTTTTCAGAAACGAGTCTGGCCTGCCCCACCCTCTACCCTGTACCCATAAAAACCCAAGCTCCACTGGCAGAGGAGCGGAGTGGCATGGCAGAGAAGGACAGGAGAGAGAAGCGACTGAATGTCAAGAGGAGAAGCAGCTGGACGTCAGAGACTATGGTCAGAGAGGAGTTCAGTCAGGGATGGTTGGAGAGGAGTTTGGCTGGGGGAGGGCCAAACTCCAGGAGAAGACTGCCTTCTCAATCCATCCCCTTTGCAGTTCCCCATCCCACTGAGAGCCACTTCCACTGCTCAATAAAATATCCATATTCACCAACCTTCAAGGCTGTGTGACATCATTCCTCTTGGGCACTGGACAAGGACCCAGGTGCAGGTGCAAGAGGCTATCACACTGACTCTCCACTGAGTGGTTTAACACTTAAACCATCTGCAAATGGCAAAGCTAAAAGTGCATGCTGTAACACACACCTTCTGAAGCTCCAGAAGTTGTGGGCAATCCCTAGACACTGTCGTGGGCTGGTATGGGGTTCATTCCTGCTGGTGTCCAAAGCCACAGGCCCTGGCTCCTGCATCCACTCACCTGCATGCTCTGCTCCTGCAAGGGGTTTGAGTACTGCTGACTGAGTAAATGAGCTACCCCTTCATGATTCCCACTAAGGTGTCAAAGGAACGATCCTGTCTCAATATAGGCTCAGGTCTCTTAATACTTACGTTTTTCATCCTATGTTTCATATCCATCCTCTGCACTTCTATGTTCCCAAATCCATAGCATCTCTAACCTAACTTCTCTGGAGCATAAACTTGAAGTCTCCTTTGTGGGAGGAGAAGGGTAATAACCTGGCTAATTGGGATCAAGAAAGTACATACATGATTAATATAAAGTCTTAATCAATGATTTGGTCCATTTTGGATTTATGCATCCAACCAGCTTGCTTCCACAGGTGTCTGTAAATTCTTTGACACTCCTCCCATCGAGACATAGCAGTCTAATTTTTATCCTCTTTAATATGAGCTGATATTATTGTCATTTGTCTAATAAATATAAAATGGAGGAAATGGCACTCAGTGACTTCAGAGGCTAGGTTATAAAAGGTGCCTATAGTTCTGCCTGTCTAACTTTCTGTCTGAGACATACACATTTGGAGTATGGAGGCATCCTGTAAGAAATCTGGCAACCATGAAGCCACCATGCTCAAGAGTAGAGATCTCATAGAGAGAGAGATAGAGATGCCAGAGAAGACCAAGCTATTCTATTCTGGTCTCCATCTGTTTAAAACTTTCCAGCTCAGTTACCAGATATGCAAGTGAAGAAGCCTTCAAGATAACTCCAGTGTCAGTCATTGTGATGGATCCTAACACAAAAGACCTTCAGTAAGAACTTCTTGTCTGAGCCCAGACAAACTCCAGAACCATGAGAAATGACACTGACAAGTAATTGCTGCTATTTTATATCACGAAATTTGTGGTGGTTTGTTGTGTAGTTGGAGGCAACTGAAACACTTGGAATATTGACCCATGTACTCAACTTGTCAAGAATAGAATATTCCAATGGAAACTCATTCTCTCTAAGGAGTGCTTGGCTCTGCCTCCATTAACTTTGCAGTCTTAGAGAAGAAACTGACAAATTATCCAAATAATAGATTTCTCATTTGAAAATGTGGATGATGAGATTGAAAATGCTCCTGTGAGCAGGACTTTTGTATGGATTAAATGAGAAAATGAGAAAATAAATGAAAAAAACTCTAGGTACTATAAAATACTACATAAAATTGTGAGTTATTACTGAAATTTTTATGATGCGAAGTACTTCCAATGAACGAGATTACTGAGGAGTTTTCAGACACTTGTCTAAGGCTTCTCTGTTCTGTGGTTAGGGCTTGGGGGAAGGAAGGTTAATTCTGTCTAATCAACTTAACATCTTTATATTTTATTGTATTGAAAAATGTGTATAATTGCATTAGCATGTAAAAATGGGAAATTATTATATCTTCTCCATACTTAAGAAAATGTCAGTTATATCTAGGGTGGAATGATAAGGGAAGCATGGTTACAGTGACAATGTGAGTCCTGCAAAGATTTGTGGTTCAAAATTAGATGTGTTTTTTTTATGAAATGGCAGTTCTTATGTTACCATGATGTGCATTCCTAATGATCATGTCACTTATCATCAGATTTATACCTTGTTTTGTAAATTGATTTAAATAATATGTTTTTGCAGTAGCAGGAAGGGATTTGCAATGATTTAACAACAATTTTCAGGGCTCAGCAGTCTTAATAACCAGTAAGTAGGAGAGGCACTGTAGTGTGGCAGGCACAATCTCAATCCACAAAACCAGACATGCAGGAAACAATATTTTCTTTTTCTGAAACTCAATTTAAATTTTATTTTAAGCACCAATTTTACCTGGCACATTTTGGTGGAAAGTTAATCACAATCAATTTGTGTTTTCTTCTCTCCAGGATTGCATCTGATTTCTGGAGTGCTAATGTCATCTTAAAATGTTGGGAAAATGATGTATTCTTTTATGCCATTTGTCATTACTAGACCTTGCTCTTCTCTTGTAGAAGATAACATTACTACCTAATACAGTAATTCCTAAACCTTAACAGGTATCAGAATCACCTAGAGGGCTTGTTAAAACAAAAACTGCTGGGCCTCAACCCAGGAGTTTCCATTTCACTTCGCCTGAGGCAGGGCCTGAGAATTTGCCTTTCTAATTAGTTTCCAGAAGTTGCTGATACTGATGGTCCTGGACCACACTTTAAGGACCACTGGCCTTAAGATGAAATAGTTGGATTTGGTGTATTTTACTGAGAGCTAATCTAGCTCAAGGAAAGTCTTTGCCACGAGAAAACCCATTGTTTTGTATCAAACACTAACCAAATAAACGTAATTCCAGAAGGATCTGTGCGGCAGAGGGAGAAGTGTATTTCAGGTTTTCAGCTTAGATATACCTTAGGTCATAATTTTATTTTATTTTTTATCAGCTAGCTAGTTAGTTTTAGAAGCTAAACAAATCAGTGAAACATGACTAGGATAGAGAGAGAAACTTTGGTTCTCTTTTTATTTATCTTTCTACTTACTCACAGAATGGATCATATGTCCTGTGTTCCATTAAAGAAAAATAAAAGTTTTGGGCAATTGTTAGACCAAATGAAACTCATCTCATCACCATTCCTGAATCTGAAGCAAACACTTCCAAATGTGCCATCTCATTTTGCTTAATATCAGAGCAAGTACTGGAAAAGTCTTACACAGTACACGTACAATTTAAAACATTTCACTTTTTGGAATTTAGCTTTTTGGAGGTAGGGAACACTGGCCACCCTATCTGACTGTAAGCTTTTTCCTTTTTTCCTCCCTTCCTTCCTTTCTTTTTCTTTTCTCTTTTCCCTTTCTTTCTTTCTTTCTTTCTTTCTTTCTTTCTTTCTTTCTTTCTTTCTTTCTTTCTTTCTCTCTCTCTCTCTTTCTTTCTTTCTTTTTCTTTCTCTTTCTTCCTTCCTTTCTTTCTCTTTCTTTCTTTCCTTTCTTTCTTTCCTTTCTTTTCTTTCTTTCCTTTCTTTTCTTTCTTTCTTTCTTTCCTTCTTTCTCTTTCTTTTCCTTTCCCTTTCTTTCTTTCCTTTCTCTTCTTTCTTTCTTTCTTTCTTTCTTTCTTTCTTTCTTTCTTTCTTTCTTTCCTTCTTTCTCTTTCTTTTCCTTTCCCTTTCTTTCTTTCTTTTCTTTTCTTTTCTTTTCTTTCTTTCTTTCTTCCTTTCTTTCCTTTCCCTTTCTTTCTTTCGTTCTTTCCTTTCCTTCCTTCCTTCCTTCCTTCCTTCCTTCCTTTCTTTCTTTCTCTTTCTTTCTTTCTTTCTTTCTTTCTTTCTTTCTTTCTTTCTTTCTTTCTTTCTTTCTTTCATTTCTTCTCTCTCTCTCTTTTCTCTCCTCTCTTATTCTCTACAATCTATATGCTCCATATCTTATAACTGCTTTGGAGAGGTTTCTGTGGAATCTGTTAGGTATGTAATGTGTGGTTTACTGGTTTTAACTTTTTTTTCCGTTGAGGTATTATGTTTGGAAGACAAATAAGAGAAGGTGGAACCAATAGTACAACTGCTTAATAATGAAAAGTGACAAAATATTACTTTGAAATAAGGAACCAGACTTCCCCTTAGACTCACACACACACACCGCTACATTGGAGTTTCTTAGTGCTCAGTCCTAGGTCCTATTCTCACTCTATTTGGACTTGTCTTGAAGCTTGGTGATCATGTATCATATGACTTTATTTTCAAGAAAGATCACCAAATGTCTAGCATCCATGTGTTCCAGAAAGCAAATTTATTAATGCAGATGAGAACTGGCTTTGAAGTCATACACTTAGGTTAAATTTCTGGCTATATTCAAATATATATTTCTGGCCACATTCAAACTATGTGAACCTGGGCATCACTTGATTTTTCTTTGCTTTAGTAAGGTGGGATGATAATTCCTGTCTCCCAGGGTGTGGGGGTTGGTAACATATGTAAAGCACTTATCACAGCACCTGCACAAATACTCAACAAGTTATAATTGCTATTACTCTACACATTCCGTTGCCCTTTCTTGCTTCTTTTCATCTCCATAGATAAAAATCTTCTGTTTTCTGGCCACTAGGTGGAGAAAGCAAGCCTTCTACAGTAATTGAATTAAACAACAAGGCCAAATACCACAGACATTTAAGGGAGAGAAAAACAATTTTTCTTCTTCCTCTTTTTCAAAACTTTGGATGGCATGAACAGGCAATCTGGAGAGATGCTTTGAGTAGTTCACAATGAAAGTGTTTGTGTTTTAAGTGTGGTCATGCCTTGAAGCACTAGATTTCACTCAGGGAAGGTCCTAGCCAAATTATAAAATACAAAAAAGTTTGCTTTCTAGCACCTTCTCATTCTCCATGTCCTATTCTCTTCTCACCTTCATTTCAGGCAGGCACCTGGTCAGTATTCTTTTCTTTCTAAGTTATCCTATAGCACTGATTCCCAGGGATATTTGCATTTTAAAATAAAGTTCCTTGATAAGTTACTTTTCTTTAACCTGTAATAAAAGATTAAGGAGAATTCATTGGACCCACTTCATCGAGCTATTTTGAGGATCATTTAGTTAATATGTGTACAATCCCATTGTAGTGTTGAAGTTCATACTAATGAAAAATTCAATTTATATTGAAGATCCCGAAGCTCTTCAGTTAGAAGAAAGAAACCACTGTGATAGAATTAGCATGACATTTGAGGCAAGGGTCTCCTGAAATCACACAGGCAGGTGGACTTCTAGCTGGCCAAATTTGCAATTTTTATCTCAATAGTTTTTTCCAAAGTCAGTTTGCTATGTATTAAAAAATTGTATCTGATGTTTTCTCTCAAAGTTTTGCTCTTAATGAAACAAGATAAGAAGCCCAAAATATTCTTGCAAAAGAATCTAGGTTACAAGGGGCTGAGGTAATAAGAAAAGACATAGTTGAAACATGTTAAACGGATCTAGGTCCAGGTTGTAAGAGGAAATAGATCAGTATTTATGAATATTTGCATGCATTTCAAACAAACAAAGTGCTCCTGAAGATTATCCACATTCACTACTCTATCCGCACCCAATACTGAGTCTATAGGCATTTAGATAAAGATGTCGTCTCTCCTTGAAGCATAGAGTCAGGCATTGATCCAAGCTCCATATTATGCTCCTTATTTCTCCCTGTCATCTGGTTTCCAAAGTCTTTTTTCATTTGTTTTCATGTTATATTTATCTTCCCAGCATTGGCTCTTCAGATGAACAACTATTTGGAATGTTAACCCATTCTATATCTTAGCATCTCCCCTGGAATTGTCTCATCAGCCCTAAAAATTATAGCTGTCACCTTTATTCTTGATCCAAACTTCAAAATTCCATATTATTCCAGAAAAGTACCCATGATCCCTTTGTATTTAAGAGTGCCAAGAAGGGAACCATTCAAAGATTTTTAATGTTTATTCATACTTTCACTTAACAAGCACAAAATTTTCTGCTTTTCGTTAAGGAAAATACCCAAGTTGCATACCAAATATTCAGTTTATAATTGATGTAATTTTATTGCACAAAATTATCATCTCATACTTTAAAAATAGTAGTCATGTTTGCCTTTCCACTGGTGCTATTCACTAGTACTTTTTTTGTTGTTTTGGTTTTCCTATGTTATTTAAGGAAAGGAAGGGCTCTGGAGAAATTTTAGCTTATGTTCAGTAAATTTCCACCCTAGGATGTGAACAAAAGTTCCTACAGGCAGCCAAGAGCATGATTGGAACCCTGGAATCCTGTTCCATTTAAATGTGGCTTGAAATAGCACACTTATTTCCACTAAATTTACTTTTAATGCACCTCATAGAATTATCATTTGTGCATAACTCATGCGCACACACACACACACACACACACACGCACACACACAGAGGACCTAAATATAGGCTCTAAGTATAAATTCCATATTTTTCCCTTTATAGCATTTTCTGATTTGCAATTTATGGTATCAATTTTCAATCACCATGTTCCATATGCATAGGATACTCATATATAATATTAAATGTTTTATGTTGGATGTCTCCCAAAGCAAATTCCGAAGCAAAGATTTGAGTGCTGGCAGTTTATTGGCAAGTGTAAGAAACACAAGTAGGTGAGGGGTGGAGAGCTAGGTAGAGGAAAGGCAAATAATAAAGGGGTATTATAACGCTGATTTCTGTAATGGATAATTGGAGCCTAATCCTGCAGAAAAACTCTAGAAGTGATGCAAAATATACTCCTCAGCATTACCTAGTGAAGGGCAGAGAAACTGGGGTATTTATGTTCCTGTACTTGTCGATTTTTAGTTAAAGGCTTGGGGTCGAGGGGAGATTTAATTCTCAGTCCTTCCTATCAACCTTACATGTGAGCTATCTGGCTTTCAGCACAGCCTGCTAACAAAGATGCAGGTTCTGGCCACCGGAAGACAGGCATCTCTGCAGAGAAATGGTATAAAGGTCCAAAAGAAATGAGGTGAGTTACTAACACACCTGCTACACCACCCTATTGAGCAAATTGCTACTTATGTGTTACACTCCATATTTATTACCACATTTATATCAAATCCTCAAACTAAAAATCAATATACAACTCCCATAAAGTAAATCTCCAGGCCCAGGAGTTTAACTGGAGAATTCCACAAAATATTTAAAATAGAGTTAAAAACAATTTTATACAGTCTCCTCCCGAAAACAGAAGAGAGAATAACACTTCCCAATGCTCTTTAAGGAGGTCATTATTGTCTTAGACCAAAACCACACAAAGAGAGTACAAAAAGTAAATAATCCAGACCAATATCTCCTCAGAACTTAGATTAATAATCTTCGACAAAAACCTTCAACTTCAGCAAACTGAATCCAATAATGAATATAAAGAATTATACATCATTTCTAAGTAGAATTTATTTCAAGCATGCAAATTGTGTCAATATTTGAAATCAATCAATGTAATTCATCGTATCAACAGGCTAAGAAGAACATTGTGTAATCATATCAATTGACACAGAAAAAGCGTTAGGCAGAATTTGAATTCCATTCCTGATTTTAAAAAAGCAAAACAAAAAACAAAACAAAACAAACAAACAAACACCTCTCAGCAAGTTAGGAATAGAAGAGAATTACCTTAACTTGATAGAGGGCATCTACAAAATCCCTTCAGTTAGGATCATATTTAATAGTGACAGACTGGCTGTTTTCACCTAAAATTAGGAACAAGGCAATGATTTCTGCTGTCGCCATTTATTCAATATAGTACTCATACTTCTAGGCCCTGCAATAAGGAAAAAATCCATACTGATTGGAAGAAAATAAAACTGTCCCTATTTGCAGACGATATGGTTGTCTACATAGAAAACCCCAAGAAACATACAACTCTCAAAACTCTAGAACTGGTAAGGTCAGCAAGGTTTGCAAATACAGCGTCAACACACACAATGTAATCACATTTTATATACCAAGAATGAACATGTAGAAACTGAAATTAAAAACATAACACTATTGGTAATCATCTCAAAGAAAATGAAACACTCAGGCACATACTTTAAAATGTTCAGGTCCTGTATGCTGAAAATTACAAAATGTTGTTAAAAGAAACCAAAGAAGAGAATGCATCGTATTCATGGATTGGAGCACTTAAAATAGTAAAGATGTCAAATCCTTCCCAAATTTAGTGCAAATTTAGGTTTAGTGCAATTTCTCTCAAAATACCAGCAAGATTTCTTTTTTCTAGACAGACAAGATCATTGTAAAATGCATATATGAAAGGGCACAGCTATTTTAGAATAGCTAATGAAATATTGACAACAAAAATAAAGTAGGAGGGTGACAGTTACCAAGTCTATGATATTAGTGGAAGGATCGATGCCATAGATCAACTGGACAGGATAGGAAACTCATAAAAAGACACAAACAAAAATGGTCGACTGATTTTCCAACAAAAGTGCAAAGAAATTAGTTGAAGGAAATATAGTCTTTTTGATAAAAAGTATAAGAGCAATTAAAAACTCATAAACAAACCAAAAGATCATTGTCTTAAAGGCAAAATGTAAAGCTATAAGTAATAGAGAAAATCGTAGTTATTTCTCTATTTTGTGCTGTCCCTGGCCTTGTCTCTTATAAGCATTTTAATTTGATTTTATTTCTTTTGAGAAGTAGGATAGAATGATGGTGAATAGTGCAGGCTGTGGAGTTCAAATGCATGAGTTTACATCCAAGGCTTTGGTTTGCATCCATGCATCATGACTCTTCAACTCCCCAGCTCTGTAATTTTGAGCATGTTCCATCAATCCTCTATCTGAAGTTTCCTACTCTGTGAAATAGGAATCATGACAACAGCCCTTATCTCAAAGGGAAATTAGTCACATGGGAGCTTATAGAACTATACCCGATCTATTGTATGAACTTCATAAGTGGTAGCTGTTTTTTTTAATGTTTAATATTGAATATTTTCTTACATTATTCATGAGGAGCATGTTTCCCAAGCCCGTCTGCTAAAGACTTATCAATCTGAAACAATAAGAACTCTGCATTTTGATCACTTGCATACCCAAGCAGGCTATGTAAGACAGCTGCATGTGTTTTGGGTTTTGCATTTTTTTTTTTCAAGAGTAACCATTTCCAATTCCATTTTGCCCATGAAATAGCATATATTGCTATTAGAAGAAGGTGACAGATACCCATCCAAGAGTGGTACAAAGAGTAGAATTGACTTGAAACAAACATGAGGTTGGTACAAAAAGTAGAACTGACTTGAAACAAATACGAGGGTGGAGATAGAAAGTCAGTAAAATATGCAATTACACACAAAGATGAAGACAATAAATACGAACACTAATAGTATTTTAAAATATAGGTTATTTCCCAACCATATTGGAATTGATTCTAAAGCTTAAAATGGAAAACATTTAGCCATTAAAATTAAACGTTATCTTCTTGGTTCTGAGAAATTTTGTTTTTAAACTAGGGATTTGCTTCGTGAAGTAACCTTATTCTTTTCAGTGTTCATCAAAAACTGTGAGAATAACTTATTCTTATCACATGGCTACTTTCAAATGACTATTCAGTCAATGGATAGGAGTTTTATTTTACACTTTCTTTGGCATCTGTCCAGTCAATATGTATGCCTTGTTTTCATGCACATTCTGAAAGTTAAAGTTAGATTCCTATTTTTTATACTCAACCTAATGTCTAATCCTTGGCGGTCATTTTTGCACTTGCATAGTACTTTTTTTTCTAAAATGTTGATCAATTTCAAAATTATTTGTGCATTTACCTCTACATATAAATCTTTTATTCTACTGCTGACATATACTATTATCATTACTAGTTAAGAGCAAGACTATTTAACTTCTTTTTGTTGTTGTTGTTCTGTATGTGTGCTGCTTTGGTTTGGTTTCTTCCAGACATTTTAGGATTGGCATCATGTTAACAATAATTAATGACTTTTTTGGGTTTTGCTCCTACTGCAGTCACAGTCGTAAACTAGATTATTTGCTGTCAATTTGGCACTACCGCCACTGTACTCTAAGGCTGGGAATTATATTTCTCAGAATCTTCCTCCACGTATGGTTCCAGACTGGTGTTTGACAATGAAAGGAGCTGGTGTCTGATTTGAAAAGTGAATGCAAAGCAGTAATCATTATTTTCTGGAGGCAAGTAGAGCCAGATGTGTAGGAAGATGAGAGTTTCACAGCAGCTTTCTGGTAACTCCAAAATATGACCCACTTTTCAGAAAAAGCAGATGGTGGGAGTTTCTTAATGATTCTCCAGAGTTGTAGCAGCCTCCAGGCAAATTTTGAAGAATCGAATTGGGTACTTCAGTCTGAAGTCTTCAGCATCAATTTCTCTGCCTTTGATGTCAGCTCCCCTGGCCTTCCATAGTAGTTTCCCTGACACTGCCACTTTTCTAAGTGTCACATAGGTCCCTGATCCTATACTAAATCTGTTATACAGGAAGCCCTCACTATTGTGCATAAGTGAGATCCTTGCAAACTGTGACTTTAAGTGAAACAACATATAATGAAACCAGTTTTTACCATAGGCTAATTGATATCAAAAAGGGTTAAGTTCCTATGGCAGATTTCTGGTCACCAAAAATCACTGAACTCATAAATTAAGACCCAAAACGCTTCTAATAGTAAACATTGAAATAAATGTGAGATATACATACATTTAAGAAAGATGAATAAATCAAGAAAGATAATTATTTACTTTTTGGTGAATCAGTGAGTGATGGTGTTCAGAGTGGCAGTGCATTAAATCAAGGAATAAATATTTGCAAGTCAAAAATTGTAAAGAGCACCTCCTACCACCACACAGTTCAAAAATAAACAATTACAAATAAGGTGAGCTCGCTGAATGCTTTTGTACTGCATGGTTTATTGTAAATTTGTGTGATTATCTAGACTTTACAAATTAATATTGGATAATAATTTATATTTATTCATTTATTTCCCAATCTACTTATTCCAGTTCAGGGTGATAGGTGGCTGGATCCTATTCCAGCAGCTCAGATCACAAGGTGGGTACCAGCCCTGGACAGGATGCCTATACTCTGCAGGGTACACACACACACACACACACACACACTCAGACTGGGACCATTTAGACAGGCTATTTCACTTAATATGCACATCTTTGAGGTGTGAGAGAAAAAAGAATTTCCCAGAGAAAAGCGATGCAGACAGTGGCCTTGGCTGGGAATTAACTTTCTTTCCAATCAACATTACAGTGAAATGATGTTGAATGAAACATTATTCAAGAACCTGCTGTAGTTAGGATACAGAGTGATTTTGTTTTCTTGCTGGATCCTAACTGATCCAAAGATCTTTAATGCCTTGAATATAAGATCCCAAATCTTTCCAAGAGTCCTCATTAAGTATCCAAGTGAGCCAATAAAAGTCTTCTCTGTCACATGTCACCTGCTGTGTTGTTCTTCCTTCGAAGATACCTCATCACTCCTAAGATCACCAGTGCCTACTAGGATGTCCATGAGCTCCAAAAATAACCATGTAAAGCTTGCCATCTCCAAAGAGCTGTGAATTGTTGAGAATAACATTGTGAAAACCTGTGAGGTGCCAAGGCTAGATAGCAACCCAGGCAGAATCAGGAGAATGCCACTGTTCCCGCATTTATTATCAAACTTAAATGTGAGAGAAAAAAGAATTACCCAGAGAAGATCCATGAAGACAGTGACTG
The DNA here is from genome assembly GCF_047675955.1 of Chlorocebus sabaeus. Classification (NCBI taxonomy): domain Eukaryota; kingdom Metazoa; phylum Chordata; class Mammalia; order Primates; family Cercopithecidae; genus Chlorocebus; species Chlorocebus sabaeus. The sequence continues at coordinate 75,397,842 of NC_132918.1, forward strand.
GGAATTAACGTTTTTGCTTAACTTAAACATGAAACCGCGCTGTCTATGTCCAAGTGCGTCACAAAGTCACTTATTATAATATCATCTTTAAATTTTGTCAGCTCTCTCTTTCAGGTTCAACATGTTTCTGAAGAAAGACCACATTGTACTCCCAACCCTTTCTCTTTAGCAAACTGCCCATCTCTATTCTTCCACCCTGAAAAACTACCATGCATAGTATAGCTTTAGTCAGATTTGCCACATAAGTCAGCTCCTTGTGGCTAAATACGTCTGTATTACAGCATTGGGCACAACTTAAGCTAAAGTGGTGACCCCACTATGCGAATTTAGATTTTTGGTCATTTTGACTTCAGTGTTTAGAAAATACCGCAGCAATAGTAGGAAGAAACCTGAAACCTGCCTGTCTGATATACTATAACGATTAAGAGTGGAAACTTTAGAGTCAGACTGCCAAGGCTTGAGTGCCATTTAAAGTATTTACTCATGATATACCTTAAATAAGTTACCCTCCCTGTGTTTATCTGTGAAATAGAATAATAGTATAGTTGTTATGAGGACTATCTTGATTACAATAATACTTACTTGTGTTCACACTAATGAGTAATGTTAGCAAAAACATAACTAAGTAATGTTAGCAAAATCATTTTGCATGACTTTTGTATTTCAGAATCCTCAAATGGAAATTCTAATAGACTTTTTAACTTGAACATTCTATGATCTATGTGTATTTTCTGTATCATTTATTGCTGATCAAATTGGGAAACAACAAAAACAACAAGCCAGACTGATTTTACTGGGGGCCAGGGCAAGCCACATTGAAATTACTAATCCCCTTACTGAACTGTATGCTGGGCAGCAAATTTTATTTGAGAGTAGGTATTAAATAGCAAAAAAAAAAAAAAAAAAAAAAAAGGCCAGGCATGGTGGGTCACACTTGTAATCCTAACACTTTGGGAGGCCAAGTCGGGTGGATCACTTGAGGTCAGGAGTTCGAGACCAGCCTGGCTGACATAGTGAAACCCCATCTCTACTAAAAATACAAAAATTAGCCAGGCTGGTGGCGGGAGCCTAAAATCCCAGCTACTTGGGAGGCTGAGGCAGGAGAACTGCTTAAACTTGGGAATCAGAGGTTGAAGTGAGCCAAGATCATGACACTGTACTCCAGCCTGGGTGACACAGTGAGATTCCATCTTAAAAAAAAAAAAAAAAAAGGTAAAAAAATCTTTAAGTAGGTATCTCAGTTGAGAATGTCCTCTGGAGTTAAGAGGCATGTAAAACGGATCACTATAAATTATCCTCAAACCTCTTCTACAGTCACTGCAAGTAGGACCTATGAATTTGCTTCTCTGATCAGCTTGCAGGTGATGCAGACGTTATGGTCATTGGACTGCAACTTGAGTATCCCTATTCTAGACTGTGTGCCTGGAGTCTTAGCTGTCAAGGAGAGTCACATCAGACACTGCCTTCAATATAAAAATGTAGAACATTTTTCTTCCAGTGTGGAACACAAACACAATTTATAGCGTTGGCATTGTGAAAATATGTGAAAGAAATGTGTATGAAATCTTGAAGGAGCAGAATTCCAAAGAAGGGAAGAGTGTATGAGCAAAGAGTAGTGGTGAAATAAAGGGTAGTTCAGATTTGCTGAAGGGGAAAATCAGACAGATAGGCCTGGATTAAACCAGATGTTGACTTTAGTATACCCCTGGGCTCTGGGTTGACAGAATAGGGCATACTAATACTCAGCAACGCATGGGACTGCTTACTCTCCACACTAATGCTGCATGAATCAGGGAATCATTTTCATGGTCATGTTTCACATTTATAAGTACAAAGTAAATTTCCAGTATTAAAAGATCAAGATTTTATTTTACTTTTAGTTTTATTTTCAGCTTTAATTCTGAATATAAGTTATCATACTGGGAATTTTAAAGGTAAAATGAAATGTTCCTGTCTTCTTACCTTCATGCATAGCTGCTAATAGACATGAGGGACAAGCACTCTTTTTTAAAAACCACGTTTCAGGAGTCTCATGGGGGTCATAAAACACATATTCACCTTGCATGCTTCCCTCTGTCCTCTACATTCAATAGCACGAACATATTTTTGTTACTCTTACTATAAAAATTTATGTGGATGGTTGCACACTGAAGTTTTAGTTTATTTTTCCTCACCCCAACACTGCCTACAAATTCCTTTTTATGTGCCCTAAGACCCTGTTGTAGTAGACCTAGGCTACCTACTGTGAAATTTGAATGAAGACTAAAAAATACTCAATGATTGAGCCACAAACTACTGGCTACAGTGAAAGACATATAAATTTTGCTGCAGGCTTGTTTCCTTTTCCCAAAGATGAGTGAAAACAATGGTGCTAAAAAAAGAGGAAGAAGGGAAGGACCATTTGGAGAGGAGAACTTGAGACTGAGAAACCCAGAATAAGCACTGACCTGATACTGAGGAGGCTGAGTTGCTCTTTGCATCCCCCTCCCCTCCCACACTCAGCATTAGTAAGCCCCACCTATCTGTCATTCCATTTGGATTACTCTTTTTCATTCCACGGGAATACCTTTCTTTCTAGTCCAGGACACACATAAGTGCCCCTTAATGGAGCAAGGGCATGCTATAAAATTTTCAATTTACCCCTCCAGGTCCTCTCTTCACTCTTCTCCATCTTGTCATTTGCCCAAAGAAGCTGACCTGAATTGTGCATGCATCTACAGCTCCTTTGACTTATGTCTCCTAGTTGGGTGTTATATATCTTAGATATTTGTCCCCTCTGGATTTAATGTTGAAAAAACCCCAATATTAGAGGTGGAACCTAGTGGGAGGTGTTTGGGTCATGGGGGCAAATCCTTAATACATGGCTTGGTGCCATCCCCTTGGTGATAAGTGAGTTCCCACTCTATTAATTCACATGAGATTTGGTTGTTGAAAGAGTCTGGCATGTTCCTTTTCTTTCTTGATCCCTTCTCTCTTGTTTTGTCTCTTGCCATGTGATGCACCTGCTTCCTCTTCACCTTCTGCCATGAGTAAAAGCTTCCTGAGGTCTCACCAGAAGCCAAACAGATGCTGGTGCCATGCTTTTACAGCCTGCAGAACTATGAGCCAAATAAATCTCTTTCCTTTATAAATTACTCAGTGTCAGGTATTTCTTTATAGCAACACAAAATGGACTAATGCAGGTGTTCAGACACTAGCAGAAGATTAGAGAGTGTCAGGTTATGTGTCAGTCTGGCTCTCTCTCTGCTCTGTTGCAGTGGAGTGGTTGTGGCTTTCTAGTGAAGGTCATAGATTCTGGTAGAGAGTTGATACTCTTTTTGTAATCTGAAAACTTCTCCTTTCCCTTGCACCTCAGGTAATAGCTCTACACTGTTAACAACCCTGGGGAAACTGCAAGATTCCCTGCTCATTTCTCTTAACCCTGTATATACCTTTGACTAATGGAATTAGGAACTTAGGCATCTTTAAAGATGATGATAGTATGAAGGGACAGTCTCGCACTCTGTCAGTGTGGAACTATTCCCTTGCAGTTTGGCATCACCAGATAGGGAGCGCAAAGGCCCTTGATGCATTTACTGTTTATTAGATGGATATATTCCATTAGAAAAAATAGGTGTAAAACATTCTTTAGACCTATGGGTGTGGGGAATGTAGAGGGTTGTCAGAACTTTATAAATTATAAATATGCTTCTCTAGGGCCTTAAAATGTGAAAGACAAATCTACATGTATGGAATAATGCATGTATGGAATAATGTAAGGCAGGTATTCCCAACTCCTGGGCTATGAACTGGTGTCAGTCCATGGCCTGTTAAGAACTAAGCCACAGGAGGTGAGTGGCAGGCAAGCAAGTATTACCACCTGAGCTCTACCTCCTGTCAGATCAGCAGTAGTATTAGATTCTCATAGGAGCACGAACCCTATTATGAACTGTGTGTGTGAGGGATCTAGGTTGTGCACTCCATATGAGAATATAACTAATGCCTGATGATCTGAGGTGGAACAGTTTATCCCAAAACCATCCCTACCTGGGATTTGTAGAAAAATTATTTTCCATGAAACTTGTCCCTGGTCCCCAACCTTTTGGGAACCACTGATGTAAGGAATGAAAGTAGCAGGATGGAGGCTGCAGCACTTGGGAAGGACAGGGAAACTGCCAAGTGTGCATCAAGTCTCAAGTTACCAATCAGGACCATGGATACCCATTGGCTGCTATTCAGAATCCCATCCTGGTGCTCTTGGTGGTGTTTAAAGAGACCTTATGTATTAGTTTGTTTTCACACTGCTTTAGAACTACCTGAGACTGTGTAATTTATAAAGGAAAGAGATTTAATTGATTTACTGTACCGCATGGCTGGGGAGGCCTGTGGGAATACAATAGTGGTAGAGGATGAAGGGGAAGCAAGGCATATCCCACACAACAGCAGGAGAGAGAGAGACAGAGCAAGGGGGAGACTGCCAAACACTTTTAAACTATCAGATCGCGTGAGAACTCACTATCACAAGAAGAGCATGGGGGAAACTGTCCCCATGATCCAATTTTCTCCCATTGGGTCCCTCCCTTGACATGTGGAGATTAAACTTTGAGATGAGATTTAGGTGGGGACACAGAGCCAAACCATATTATTCTGTCCCTGGCCCCTCCAAAATCTCATGTCCTTCTCACATTTCAAAATGCAATCATGCCTTCCCAACAGTCCCCCAGAGTCTTAACTCATTTCAGCATTAACTCAAAAGTCCGAGTCCAAAGTCTCATCTGAGACAAGGCAAGTCCCTTCTGCCTATGACCCTGTAAAATCAAAGGCAATTTAGTTACTTCCTAGATACAATGGGAATACAGGCATTGGGTAAATGTTCCCATTCCAAATGGGAGACATTTGCCATAATGAAGGGGCCACAGGCCCCATGCAAGTCTGAAACCCAGCAAGGCATTCATTAAAACATAAAACTCCAACATCATCTTCTTTGACTTCACGCCTCACATTCAGGGCATGCTGATGTAATGGGTGGGTTCCCAAGGCCTGGGGCAGCTCAGCCTCTGTGGCTCTGAGCTGTACCGCCTCCTTGGCTGCTTTCCCAGGCTAGTGTTGAGTGCCTTCAGCTTTTCCAGGTGCAGTTCCATTCTTGCTCTCTCTCTCTCTTGAAGAGTTCCTTCATGTTCCCTGGTAAGTTGCATTCCTAAGTATTTTATTTTCTTTATAGCAATTGTGAATGGGAGTTCACTCATGATTTGGCTCTCTATTATTGGTGTACAGAAACCCTAGTGATTTTTGCACATTAGTTTTCTGAGACCTTGCTGAAGTTGCTAATCAGCTTGAGGAGTTTTTGGGCTGAGACAATGGGGTTTTCTAAATATACAATCATGTCATTGCAAACAGAGACAATTTGAGTCTTCCTATTTGAGTACCCTTTATTTTTTTATTTTGCCTGATTGTCATGGTCAGAACTTCCAATACTATGTTGAATAGCAGTGGTGAGAGAGGGCATCCTTGTCTTGTGTCCATTTCAAAAGGAATGTTCCAGCTTTTGCCTATTCAGTATGATATTGGCTATGGGTTTGTCATAAATAGCTCTTATTATTTTGAGATATGTTCCATCAGTACTTAGTTAATTGAGTGTTTTTAGCATGAAAGGGTGTTAAATTTTACTGAAGGCATTTTCTGCATCTATTGAGATAATCATGTGATCTTTGTCATTGGTTGTGTTTATGTGATGGATTACATTTATTGATTTACGTACGTTGAATCAGCCTTTCATCCCAGGGATGAAGCTGACTTGATTGTGGTAGATAAGCTTTTTGATGTACTGCTGGATTCGGTTTGCCAGTATTTTATTGAGGACTTTTGCATTGATGTTCATTCAGGGATGTTGGCCTGAAATTTTCTTTTTTGGCTGTGTCTCTGCCAGGCTTTGGTATCATGATGATGCCGGCCTCATAAAATGAGTTAGAAAGGAGTCCCTCTTTTTTGTATTGTTTGGAATAGTTTCGGAATGAAAGGTATCAGCTCCTGTTTGTACCTCTGGTAGAATTTGACTGTGAATCCATCTGGTCGTGGGCTTTTTTTGGTTGGTAGGCTATTAATTACTGTCTCAATTTCAGAAATTGTTATTGGTCTATTCTGGGATTCAACTTCTTACTGGTTTGGTCTTGGGAGGGTATGTGTGTCCAGGAATTAATCCACTTCTTCTAGATTTTCTAGTTCATTTGCACAGAAGTGTTTATAGTATTCTCTGATGGTAGAGTGCACTTCTGTGGGATCAGTGGTGATATCCCCTTTATCATTTTTTTATGGTGTCTATATGATTCTCCTCTCTTTTCTTCTTTATTAGTCTGGCTAGCAGTCTATCTATTTTGTTAATCTTTTCAAAAAACCGGCTCCTGGATTCATTGATTTTTTTTAAGGGTTTTTTCAAAAAACCTTACTTCTCTAATTTTAGTTATTTCTTGTCTTCTGCTAGCTTTTGAATTTGTCTGCTCTTGCTTCACTAGTTCTTTTAATTGTGATGTTAGAGTGTTGATTTTAGATCACCCCTGCTTTCTGATGTGGGCATTTAGTGCTATAAATTTCCCTCTTAACACTATTTTAGCTGTGTCCCAGAGATTCTGGTATGTTGTGTCTGTTTGCATTGGTTTCAAAAAACTTACTTATTTCTGCCTTAATTTCATTATTTACCTAGTAGTCATTCAGGAGCAGGTTGTTCAGTTTCCATGTAGTTGTGTGGTTTTGAGTGAGTTTCTTTAAAAAAGTTTGTATAGCCAAGACAATCTTAAGCAAAAGAACAAAGCTGGAGTAATCATGCTACCTGACTTCAAACTATACTACAAGCCTTCAGTAACCAAAACAGCATGGTACTGGTACCAAAACAGATATATAGACCAATGGAACAGAACAGAGGCCACAGAAATAACACCACACATCTACAAACATTGATCTTTGACAGACCTGACAAAAATAAGCAATAGGGAAAAAATTCCCTATTTAATAAATGGTGTTGGGAAAACTGGCTAGCCATATGCAAAAAATTGAAACGGGATCCCTTCCTTACACTTTATACAACAATTAACTCAAGATGAATTAAAGACTTAAATATAAAACCTAAAACCATAAAAACCCTAGAAGAAAACCTAAGCAATACAATTTAGGACATAGGCATGGGCAAAGACTTCATGACTAAAACACCAAAAGCAATCACAACAAAAGCCAAAATCAACAAATGGGATCTAATTAAATGAAAGAGCTTCTGCACAGCAAAAGAAACTATTATCAGAGTGAACAGGCAACCCACAGGATGGAAGAAAATTTTTGCAATCTATCCATCTGACAAAGGGCTGTTATCCAGAATCTATAAAGAATGTAAACAAATTTACAAGAAAAAAACAAACAACCCCATCAAAAAGTGGGTGAAGGATATAAACAGACACTACTCAAAAGAAGACATTCATGTGGCCAACAAACATATGAAAAAAAGTTCATCATCACTGGTCACTAGAGAAATACAAATCAAAACCACAATGAGATAGCATCTTGTGCCAGTTAGAATGGCAACCATTAAAAGTCAGGAAACAACAGATGACGGAGAAGATGTAGAGAAATAGGAATGCTTTTACACTGTTGGTGGGAGTATAAATTAGTTCAGCCATTGTGGAAGACAGTGTGGTTATTTCTCAAGGATTTAGAACCAGAAACACGATTTGACCCAGCAATTCCATTACTGGGTATATGTCCAAAGGGTTATAAATCATCCTACTATAAAAACACATGCACACATATGTTTCTTGCAGCACTATTCATAATAGGAAAGACTTGGAACTGACCAAATGCCCATCAATGATAGACTGGATAAGGAAAATGTAGCACATATACACCATGGAATACTATACAGCCATAAAAAAGAAAGAGTTCATGTCCTTTGCAGGGACATGGTTGAAGCTGGAAACTATCATTCTCAGCAAACTAACACAGGAACAGAAAACCAACCACCACAAATTCTCACTCATAAGTGAGAGTTGAACAATGAGAACATGTAGACATGGGGAGGGGAACATCACACACTGGGTCCTGTTGCTGGGTGAGGGGCAAGGGAAAGGGAAAGCATTAGGACAAATACCTAATACATGCGGGGCTTAACACCTAGATGGCGGGTTGATGGGTGCAGCAAACCACCATTGCACATTTACAGCTATGTAGCAAACCTGTACGTTCTGCACATGTGTCCCAGAACTTAAAGTATAATAAAAAAATTTTAAAAGAAGAAAATAAAATTTCTCTAACATTCAGCCTCCCTCTTTCTTAATGCTTCTTTAGTAATTTACTTCTTTCCCCCTAAAGCTTTATCTAATCTCTTCTTATTTAACCCTCCTTCTCACTGGTTCCTCTAACTAAAAAAGTTGTTCCTTTTTTCTAAAGTTAAATCAATCCTCTAATTATTACTCCATCAGACACCTACTTTTTCTTTCTTTCATCTTCAATATCTTGTTTTTATCTATAGGATATTTCATTTCCTTCTATGCTAAAGAGACTATTTCCTTAACTCCCTTCAGTGTCCTCTTATCTTTCTGAAGAGGTAATTTTTGTTATTATTTAGGAGTATTCATTTAAGAATTATTTTTTGATCAATTACTATATTCCAGACACTGTTATAAACACTGGAAATGAAGAAGGAAAAAGGCTATACATTTTTAAAAATTAACAAGATAATTTTAAAAAGTAATAAATGCTTTGAAGAAAATAGGGTAATGTCATGAGGAATGACATTAGGCACACAGGCAGGAGTAGTGGAGCTACTTTACATGAGATTCTTAGAGAAAACCCCATTGAGGAGGTTACATTTAAGGTAGAACCTGAGTGAAGAGAAGTAGTCAATTTTGTGGAGGTCTGGAGGAAGAATGTTCAAGGCAGAACATGTCTATATATACATATCCCTATAGACATATTATATGTACACATACATAGAGATATATATTTTCACGTTGACCCTGAGTTCCCAATATTACCTCTTAAAGGGCTCCCTATTCAGTACCCATTTTCATAGTACTATGTTGCCATGGTAACTTAGGTAACTTAAAGACTAGTCTGGTTTACATTGTCTAATAATTGGTTTGATTTTATGTTACCTGAGGGAAACTTATGAGAGCTGGGGTATTGCGTGTCCCTGGCCAGCCTCAAATGGATGTTCTAGACATGGTTGTATAGGAAATATAAAGTACTCTCTGACTCGAAAGTTGATAGTCTTTTGCCAACTTCATTCTCCTCCACTCTCCACTAACACAAAAATTTATATTGTTGGATAGGAAAATGAAAGATCTTTAAAGGGAAAAATCAGTCTGACACTCTAAGCTTGCTCTTAACTCCCTTAGCCCTTGAAGCTACCTTTCATTACCACCTCTTCAGCTCTTGGCATCTTGGGATGTGTACTCTATAAGCACCGAAAGATCCGAGTTATTTTATCATTTGGCAGAAATGGTATTCTCTGTGTCTTCTACCTCCTGCCCACGTTCAATAGAATGGATGCTATTTTTAAATGCATTAGTTTTACCTTTGTACAAAGAGAAAGGTGAAGTCAATTATTCTAAGACAAAAAGTATTGAAGAAAAATGCAGGAGTCTAAGACATCAATTACAAAGAAATATGAACAAGAATAGCTTGGACTTTTCATCTCTCCCTCCTGATTAAGCTGGAAGCCCAAAATAGCCTCTCATAATACCATCTGTAACTTCCTTAATCTCTTGGCTTTTTTATTTACTCAGGCTATGTTCATCAAATTCTCTTCGTGAAGGTCATCAGTGACAAATGACCTTTTGGTTAACTATGTTCAATGGTCACTTAACAATCCCGTCTTCCACTTTTCAACAGCACTTGATGCTGTCAACCACACTTAGCCACTTGTAGTTCTGCCTCTCTTTACGCAGTAAATAGTACTGCTCTGTTTGTCTTTTTTTATCTTTCACCATCTTCTCTTTAAGTTTCATTTAGCTGATTTTTCCACTATCATCCCATTATTGTGAAGGCACACTTTTTTCTCCCTGTGTGTCAACATCAGTGATGTCAACTATTACCTCAATAGGAATGGCCCCAACATCCAAAGCTGTAGCCTTAACCACTCTCTAAAGACCAAGCCATTGTCAATTGCTTACTGGCATTTTCTTCTAGATATCTTGCACCTTGTCCATTTTTGGCCCAGCTCCTGAAGGCTCCTGGCGTGGACAAATACACCAAGGTTCTTGTGAAAGAAATGTCCTTGCTTGAGCCTAGTATTCCCACACTTAGATTTTCAGTCACCCCTGCCCACTTTTACTTGCTTGGACTTACTGTATTTCTTTGATATCCTCTGCGCTTTAGGATGCACTTTTGTTTGATGTGCTGATCTGTGGCCTCCTCCCCTTCTCTCTTTTTCAAAAATCCTGGTTCTTCATCTTATCACTTTGGTTTAGTTGGATAATTCTATGATTAATCTCCTGGGTAATATTCCCAATAAGCTCAACTTTTTCCACTACCCTACTGGAAACATCTATCCCCTTTAACAGAACCTGTGCTTTATGTGTTTAAATCTGGGCTTATTATCTTCATCACAAACTCAACTGCATGGCTATTTTTCATTCCTTTAAAGACATCAGTATTCTCACAGACTCTCAAGTGCAAAACCTGATTCATCTTTGACTGCTCCCTTTCCTCCACTTTTTACAGTCATTCTGTCAGTTTTCTTTCTAACTTTTAATCCCCCTATCCTCACCTCCAGCTGTGAAAACCCCTAAATGTTGATCTTATATACCATTTGTGCCAGTGCAGCCTTCTTAATAACTATGATCAGAATTTGGTTTATTTTAACTGCAAACATGCATTGTGCTTTGCATTTTAACTGCTCATAAGACAATCAGATCACTCATTAGTGAAATAAAAAAGAAATAAGGACTAAGATCTCTTTCATTTCTCTTCAGTATCATTTACTTACAACAACCTAACAAAGAGTTATAAATTGACTATCTAAAATGGTATACTACAGTTTTTAGTACATTGGCCTTCATTTGCACAAAATATAAGGCTCTCTGGCTATGTTAAGCAGGAAGTGACTTCATATAGAGAATTAAGTTAAATAAAAAATTGGCAGAAGGGCTCGGGCCTTTGGTTGAACCATGAATCCCCCTTAGAACAACATTGTGGGATTAGCCCACATAGAAGCTATAACTCTCAACAGAAAGCTACCAACTGGGAGTGTGCGCTCAAAATGCAAACTCATTTGGCCAGGTTCCAGGGGTCAGGAAGCCACTGCCATGTCTTTGGAGACATGCCAAGCCTTCTAGATATCTACTGGGGAAAGAAACAGATGTTCTATGCCTTGCCTCTTGACACCCACAAAGACAACGAATGTTGACGCTGTTGCAGAAAAACCCAACATCATTCCAACCATGTTGCTGCCTTACTTTTGTATTCCAAATCTCATGGAAATGAGTCTAAATGCATTCTATGTAGAGTTATAGCTTCTATGTGGGCTAATTCCATATTGTTGTTCTAAGAGGTATTCATGGCACAGCCAAAGGCCTGAGCCCTTCTGCCATTTTTAAATTTAACTTAATGCTCTATATTAAGTCACTTCCTCCTAATTTAGGTTGAGCCTAAAGACGATTTGGAGCTACAAAAGAGTCAGAGAAATGCAACTTATGGCTAGTCAGGCTCTGTATTACACTGAAGCATATGAGAAGGGATATGAGATTCTTGTTGAAAGCCAATCTGGCATAGCCATTACAAATATTTATGGAGGATGTTTAACTGTTTTCTGATTGTGAAATTAATACGGACTTATTATTTAAAATGGTTAACTGAGAAAAATATAAAGACAAGAATTAAATCTCTAATTATACGGATAACACTTTGATATACCCGTTGTTTAGGTCAAACTTTAAAACAAACTGCAACATTAAGGGGTCTTATATTTATTTGTTATTTATAAAGTCCTTTGCAATCTTGGAATCTCTGTTAGCCAAAACAATTTGGCTACTCCTTTCCATTTAATCTACATTGTATTCAAAATTTCACTTAGAATGTATTTCAGTTTTTGTTTACCAGAGTTACTGGATGTAATTCAGAGCAACAACAACCAAATAGCCATCACTTTTTTCTACACTGAATGAAATTCATCACCTAAAACTTTTATTTTCTTTGACTTTTCTTGGCAAGGTGATACTTTGCAAAGTGCTACCAAGTACGGAAAACCAATAAAAGATCTAAGTAGCAGTATATATTTTAGTACACATATATAATGAATTGATATCAATTATATATATTTAAAAATACGTTACACACATATATATGTACATTGAAAAATTAATATAAGAAAATCTGTTGCCTAAAGGAGAGATGGTTTGGGATTTTAAAAAATAAAATTGTAAAAAGTCAAGTTCAAAACACTCTTCATAACCAAATCTAATTTCCTAATCTTTAGATTGACATTCCCAAATTGCTGTAAAGATTTGTAAAAACAGTGTTCTCATTTTGTCAGTAAAAACTGCAAGAAAAAGAATATATTAGCAGGACCTAGAATGAGTGAATATGTCTGGATAACCAAGTCTCCCACTGATTCTGTCACAATCAATGTGAAAATTGGATCTATAATTAAGACAGGTTTAGACAATGAAGCATTTATTAGTTGGCTATGCCACAGAGGTGAAGGATTGGGTAGGGGAAGGTGGGTTGAGGAAAAAAAGCCTCTAATTCTAGCTTTCTCAAACTAACTTTCTGTTCTTTTCCAAAAACTGAATTACTTGCTACCACCATCCCCAAATAATACTTGACTGTCCAAGGTAGGAGAGTATTATGGACTGAATTCTATCACTTCAGATTTACATGTTGAAGTCATAACCTCCAGTACTTCAGAATGTGACTGTATTTGAAGAGAGGGCTTGAAAGAGATAATTAAGAGTGAGCTCTAACCCAATCTGACTGATGTAAATTTAAAAAGAGATTGGACTTACTGTGTTTATTTGATCCCTTCTGTGCTTTAGCATATGCCTTTGTTTGATGTGCTGATCTGTGGCACCCACAGTGAGAGTCACCAGGTATGTGTGTAAACAGAGAAAAGGCCATGTGAGGACACAGAAAGAAAGCAGTTGTCTCAGTAAGTTCAGGTTGCTAACAGATTACCATAAACTTGGTGTTCCAAACAATAGAAATTTATTTCTCACAGTTCTAGAAGCCAGGAAGTCCAAGATCAAGGTGCTGTTGGATCTGGTGTCTGGTGAGAGTATTCTTCCTGGCTTACAGATAGCTGCTTTCTCATTTTATCCTCATGTGGCTGAGAGAGAGATCAAAATCACTCACGTCTTTTCTTCTAAGGGTACTAATCCCATTCACGAGGACTCCACCATCATGACCTAATTACCTCCCAAATCTACACCCCAAAATGTGACCACATTGAGAATTTAGGCTTCAACATATGAATTTTGGGGAAACACAAATATTCAGTCCACAGCAGAGGCCATCTGCAAGCCAAGAAGAGAAGCCTTAAAAGAAACTAAACATGTTGACACCATGATTTTGGATTTCCTGCCTCTGGAACTGTGAGAAAATAGGTTTCTGTCGTTTAAGCCACTCAGTCCATGGTATTTTGTTCTGGCAGCCCTAGCAGACTAATAAACAGGGGAAAAAGTGAAATTTGCTATTTATTTATTTATTTTTGAGACAGAATCTCTCTCCGTTGATCAGACTGAAGTGCAGTGGTGCGATTTCTGCTCACTATAACCTCCGCCTCCCAGGTTCAAGCAATTTTCCTGCTTCAGCCTCTCGAGTAGTGGGATTATAGGCATGCACCACCATGTCCGGCTATTTTTTGTATTTTAGTAGAGATGGGGTTTTGCCATGTTGGCTAGGTTGGTCTCGAACTCCTGACCTCAGGTGATCCACCTGCCTTGGCGTCCCATGTTTGATACTCCTCTTCGTATAGAAAAGTGGTTCTCAAACACAGGCAATTTTGCTTCCTCTAGGGGATGTTGGGCAATGTCTAGAGGTGTTTTAATTGCCACATTTGGTAAGGGTGATGTTCGGCTGGCATCTAATGCATAGAGGCCCAGAATGCTGCTAAACATCTTATAATGCACAGGACAGTCTCCTCCTAAAAATTCCATCTCCCTCAAACAGCCTCACCCCTAGTCACAAGGAATCATTTAGCCCCGAATCTCAGTAGTGCTGAGGTTGAAAAATCCTGCTATTATGGCATGAATTTTCCTGACAGTCTTCCTGATTTGGGCGTGAGGACCTTTACCTTTTTTCTTTTTTGTTGAACCTACACAGTCATTTCTGCACCAGTTAATTATCTGATGCTAGATACTTTCAGCAGTTAGCTAGTGAATGCTTTCACTAATGATTTCCATCAGGCTACTTGTTCCTACCTGTGATTAACTTACTGGAATGGGAACTTTTCACTTTACAATTAGTAGACTGGAAATATTGCCGCTACTTCTCTTTTCACAAAACACAGAAGGCAGAAATCTTGGAATATATCTCCCTTTCAATATGTAGGACAAATAGACTCTTTCTTTTTGGCTACAATGTACCATATACAAATTTATTATAACAATTAATCAGTGAAGCAGCCCGGCATGGTGGCTCACACCTGTAATCACTGCACTTTGGGAGGCCAACGCAGGTGGATCCCTTGAGGCCAAGAGTTCGAGACCAGGTTGGTCAAAAGAGCAAAACCCCATCTCTGCCAAAAATATAAAAAGCAGCTGGGTATAGTGGTGCATGCTTGTAATCCCAGCTACTTGGGAGGCTGAGGCATGAGAATCACTTGAACCTGGGAGGTTGAGGTTGCAGTTAGCAGAGACCATGCCACTGCCCTCCAGCCTGAGTGACAGGGTGAGACTCAGTCTCAAAAACAAATATTGAAGCAAATTTAAATATGCTTTATTTCATAAATAGGAATTTTAAAAGTGAGCCAGGACAGAATTTTGAGATAATGAGTGTACAGTCACTTGAAGTTCAATTTTCATCATAACTACTATCTTGTGTTATTTTCCTTTTCTCTTCCTCGTTCCCTGTTATATCTAGTCATTAAAGTCTTCTTTGCAGGAAATGTAAGGATATTAAAACCTGAGAAGCTGAATTAATGTAAATGTGATCTATCCCCACTAGGTGAAGTTGGATCTCTGCACCAGGGGCTGTCAAGGCATCAGAAGATAGAAATAAGTGTTTTCTCTAATTCCAGCTAGAGGACAGCCTAGAACCACTAAGTACTGGAACTGCCATGTCTCATCTGCTTCCAGTATACCAAATTGAGTTGTCACTGAAGACGTACCAGTCATTTTCCTATCCCTTCTCTGAAATCCAGCAGAACATAGTATACATGTTGGAACTTTTGAGGTTGGGGATGACCACAGAGTTGCTTTAGTAGTGAAATGAAGGGTATCGCCGTTGCTGGCCTCAGGCTTCATTTTCCTTCCCACAGCTATGACACTGGTTTTAAGGAAGTGAGGATTATAATCAAGAAAAAAAAACTGTTCACAGTGTAAAGTAGAAGTATGTTAACTAATATTACATATTATCTTTTTCTGGAAAGTAATTAGCATTTCAGAGAAAATAAGCAATTTTCTGATAGACTTAATAAGATCACAATTTCTTCTGGGGAGTTAAGTACCTGTTCATACTGCAAAATGTTAGATAGAAGTTAAAATTTTTTAACTAGACATTTCTTTACTATCTCCTTTCTTTTTTATAAAAATGAGAAAATTTTGAGTTTATCTTCTTAGAATCTATTCCTTTGAAGCAAATTTGACATACAACTTTGATTTTTGCTTGTTATTAATTTGTCGTAGGATTTTTCATTTTAGTATTCTACCCCACCAGGAGGTAACCATTCTCCTACCACAGATTGGAAAGAAGGTACCATGACCTATAATAACTTAGTAAGGTTCTCCTTGACAGGATGTCAAAAGGCATCCAGAGAGGTTTCTGCCAACAGCCATGATGAGACAACCGAAACTGAACTGGTTTTCCCACCATAAATAACTAGAAAACTGGGGGGCAAAGGGGAAGATGACTACTTTCAGGTATTAGAAAACTGACAATACAGACTGTGATTTCTAAATAAAGGGAAAGAAATGATGTGAGACCTATAATTACCTGGACTCTGTGAGACACTTTCTGGACAATGGTGGAAGGAAAGGTAAACAAAATTTAACATAAAAATCTCGTGGAATTGAAGAGGAAGAAATCAATCAGGGAAAATTGAGGTAACTGAAATTTGTGACAGAGTGCAAAAGAGAGTTACAGAGATTTGCATAGGGCTTTTCTTTATCTGAATACAGAGCGGTACTTGCATGAGCCAAGAATCTATAAGGCTGGACAAAGAAAAAGGAATATGAAAGCTGAGCAATCTTCAAAGTTCATTAGGGCTAAAAGACATTTGAGCTCTAACTAGTCAGAGTAGAGAGATTTCAATGAATGCCTGAGGCATTCAGTAGAAACCCCAGAAAGGTTATACATTAGTAGATGAGCTAAAGTAACCCTGAAGTAAAGCCTACTGAGACATATGCTAATGAAGCTAAAAAAAAAAAAAAAAAAACCTTGAAATGACTAAAGTGATCTGCAAGAAATATAACTGCATGCCAAACAAAACTCAACATGCTTTCAATCAACACATAAAAACATGGACATTTAACAATACAATATTTAGTTTCTAACATCCAATAGAAAATTACTAGACATGGGAATAAATAGGACAATGACAACCACGACCAGGACAAAAATCAATTGGTAGAAACAGAATGGGAGTGGAGCTCTCCAAGAAGCCCCAACTCCAGAGAATTGTCAGTATTTAACCTGCCTGCCACCTCTCTAGAAACGTCTACTCTTGGGACTTGTACTTGTTTGACTCAACTCAAGGTTCACTCAGTGATGAAGAGCTTTTGTTAAAGTATTTGTTTAAAAAATCAGCAGCAATTGTTTAAATTGCAGTTGACTGGGGGTAGTGAAGACAGTAAGGGCAAAAAAGAGGTTGAACAAAATCTTAAAAGAAAAAACTATGAAATAAAATTTCCATTGGGGCTTTTGAAAATTTCTGACATTAACTAGGACATGAAAAACAGTTTGAATGCATAGGTCTGTGCACACTCCCGGAAAGATCAGAGAAGACCTAATCTCTCAGCTTGAGGCTCTATGCAAGCAGAAAATGAAGGATAAGATAATGTGTTAAACTGCCTGCTAGAGCATTGAAAGCATGCTCCAACATACTCAGAGTCCCTGGGAAAATGCTGAGAGACTTAGTTAAAAACATTTAAGAAAATTTTTGTCTAATAATTAGTTGGCAAGTGAAAAACTGAGAAGAGAACTCAGTGGCCATACCTAAAAAAGAGAACAAACTTTATAGAATTACTTCTGGAAAGGCATTAAAGAAACAACAGCAACAACAACAACATCAAAAACAAATAAAAAGTCACTAAACGAGGAGAAGCAACAACATAATGACAATATTATATTATTAAAATATCCAGTTATCAACTAAGAAAGCATACTTGGAGAAAAATAAGTCTGGGTTCATTCTACCATGACCATGCCACCTATATGATTCACAATAAATTAGAGGCATGTAAAGAAACATAAAATTATCTCCTATACACACACGTAAAAATAGTAGTCAATAGAAATTATCTTCTAGGAAGCCTAGATTTTGAATCTGGTAGATAAATACTTTAAATTAGCTATTATGAACATGTTCAAATAACTAAAATAAATCATATATAATTAACTCAAGATGGATTAAAAACGTAAACGTAAGATCTAAAACCATAAAAACCCTAGAAGAAAACCTAAGCAATACCATTCAGGACATAGGCATGGGCAAAGATTTCATGACTAAGACACCAAAAGCAATGCTAACAAAAGCCAAAATTGACAAATGGGATCTAATTAAACTAAAAAGCTTCTGCACAGCAAAAGAAACTATCATCAGAGTGAACAGGAAACCTATAGAATGGAAAAAAAATTTGCACTCTATCCACCTGACAAAGGGCTAATCTCCAGAATCTACAAGGAACTTAAACAAATGTACAAGGAATTAAAAAAAAAAAAAATCAAAAAGTGGACAAAGGGTATGAACAGACAATTCTCAAAAGATGATGTTTATGTGGCCAAAAAAAATATGAAAAAAAGCTCATAATAACTGGTCATTAGAGAAATGCAAATCAAAACTACAATGAGACACCATCTCATGCCAGTTAGAATGGCAATCATTAAAAAGTCAGGAAACAACAGATGCTGGAGAGGATGTAGAGAAATAGGAAAACTTTTACACTATTGATGGGAGTGTAAATTAGTGCAACCATTGTGGAATACAGTGTGGTGATTCCTCAAGGATCTAGAACCAGACATACCATTTGACCCAGCAATCCCATTACTGGGTATATACCTAAAGAATTATAAATTATTCTACTATAAAGACACATGCACACATACGTTTTTGCAGCACTATTCACAATCTCAAAGACTTGGAACCAACCCAAATGTCCATCAATGATAGACTGGATAAGGAAAATGTAGCACATATATACCATGGAATACTATGCAGCTATAAAAAAGGATGAGTTCATGTACTTTGCAGGGACCTGGATGAAGCTTGACACTATCATTCTCAGCAAACTAACACAAGAACAGAAAATCCAAACACTGCATGTTCTCACCCATAAGTAGGAATTGAACAACAAGAACACATGGACACAGGGAGGGGAATGTCATACACTGGAGCCTGTAGAGGGGTGGGGGGCTAGGGAAGGAATAGCATTAGGAGAAATACCTAATGTAGATGGTGAGTTGATGGGTGCAGCAAACCACCTTGACACGTGTATACCTAAGTAACAAATCTACAGGTTCTGCACATGAATCCTAGAATTTGAAGTGTAATAATAATAATGATAATAAAGAAATTATGTATAAAGAACTAAAGAAAAGTATGAGAATAATATCTTACCAAATAAGAAACATTAATAAAGAGCTAGAAATTATTAAAAGAACCAATAAAACTTCTGGAGTTGAAAAGTACAATAACTAAAATTTAAAAATAACTAGAGGGGTTCAACAGTAGAGTTTAGCAGTTAGAAGACAGAATCAGTGAACTTTAAAATAGGTCAATTGAGATGATGCCATCAGAGAAACATAAGGAAAAAAGAATGAAGAAACATAAACAACACCTAAAAAGTCTATGGGACATCAACACGTGTACTAACATATGCAAAATAGGAGTACCACAAGATGAGAAAAATAATATTCAAAAAAAGTTTGAAGATATAATCACTGAAACCTTCCCAAATTTCATGAAAAAAATTCATCTGCACATTCAAATGTGTGCAGTAGGATAAATTGAAAGAGGGTGACACCTAGAAATATCATAATACACCACGTAAGCAAAGGACAAATTGAGAATCATGAAAGCAGAAAGAGAGAACCCACCCATTACATAAAAGGGATTGTCAATAAGATTAACAGTTGATTTCTCATTAGAAGGAATACAATGTGATGCATATTCAAAATGCTGAAATAAAACACTGTCAACCTCAAATTCTATATGTAACAAAACTACTTTCAAAAATGAAAGAGAAATTAATATTCTCAAACGAATACAAACTGAGTATATTCACCATTAGTAGGCCTGCCCTGCAAAATATATGAAAGGAGACTTTCAGGCTGAAATAAAAGGCCTTAGACAATAATTTGAATACATACAAACTAAAAAGCATCAGTAAAGGAAAAAATCCAGTAAATATAAAAGACAACGTAAAGGAAACTTTTTACTATCTGATTTAAAAGACAACTGCATACAGTAATAACTATAAAACTCTGATGATGGGGCTAAAATAGAGATATAATTTGTATGGCAGTAATAGCACAAATAAGGTGGAGAAATGAAGATATATTTGTATATTATTGAAATTAAGTTGGTATTAATTTAAATTAAGTTGTTGGGATGCTCATTATAGTCCCCAAACAATTATGAGAAAAATAACTTTAAAATGTAGTAAAAGAAATTAAAAAAGAAATAGAAGAAAAGGAGACAAAAAATGTAAAAGTACATAGCCAAATGGCAGATATAAATATTACAGCATCAATAAGAACATTAAATCTAAATGTATTAAGCAGTCTAATGAAAGAGGATGGATCAGCAGAATGGGTAATACCAAAAAAAAAATATATGATCAAGCTATGTGCTATCTACAAGAGGCACATTTTAAATTCAAAGATATAAATAAGTTAAAAAATAGAAGAATGGAAAAGACCTATCATGCAATATCCAAAAAAGAGCTGGAGCATCAATGATACTATCAGACAAATAGACATTAAGGCAAAAATTGCTACCAAACACAAAGGGTGTCTTGTAATGATAAAATAAGGAACCCGTTAGAAAAATGTTATTACATGTATGAAGGTAATAACAGAAGTCCAAAATACAAGAAGCAACACCTGACAGAATTAAAAGGAAAAATAGACAACTCAACAATAATAGGTGAAGAATCAATTACCTCACTTTCAATAATAGATAAAACAAATAGGTGGAAGATCTACAGAAGACTTGAGAATACTACAAACCAGTAGATATCTATAAAAAAGCTTTACACGCAACAGCAGATACACTGTTTTTCCCAGTGCATATGGAATGTTTTCTTGTAGGGACCAAATTATCAGATGTTAAGCCATAAAAGAAACTTCAATAATTTCAAAAAGTTTGAAATCATACAAGTTTGCTTTCTAATCATAATGAAATAAAATTACAAATCATTAACCAAAAGAAATTAGAGAAATTAATCGATTTGTTGAAATTAAATAATATTCCTAAATAATTAATGGACCAAAGGAAGAAAATCACAAGGACATTATAAAATACTTAGAGATGAATAAAAACTGAACCATACCAACATATATGCAATACAGCTAAAATAGTGCTTAGAAGGAAAATTTGAGGAGCAAATACTTGTATTTAAAGAAAGAAGAAAGTTCTCCAATCAGGAATCTAAACCTTCACTCCAAGAAAGTATAAAGACAGAGCACAGAAAACCCAACCAAATAAGAGGAAGAAAATAATAATGATTAGTATGAAAATTAATAAAATACAGAATTTAAAAGATCAATGGGTAAATTCAATACAACTAAAAAATTTTTAATTGAAAAAAACAAAATTGACAAATCTTTAGCTATGCTGGTCAAAAGAAAAGACTCAAACCATTAAAATTAAAAGTGAAATCCTGGACATTACTACTGATCCTACAGAAATAAAAACGATTTTAAGAGAACATTAGAATAAGTATATTCCAACAAATAAGATAGCCTGGATGAACAGACATATTCAGGGAAACACACACACACACACACACACACACACACACACACACACACACACAAACTGCCAAAATTGACTTGAGGAGAAATAGAAAACCTGAATAGACCATAAAGTATAAAGAGATTGAGTCTGAAATTTAAAAACCCACAGCTAACATAATATAATGATGAATGACTTAATACTTTCCCCCTAATATCAGGAAAAAGGAAATAATGTTTGTCCCACAAGATCCAACTGTTTTCTAATAGTGGCAATATCTCTCCTATTGAAAATGCATGACAGCTGGGCACAGTGGCTCATGCTTGTAATCCCAGCACTTTGGGAGGTCGAGGTGGGTGGATCACCTGAGATCAGAAGTTTGAGACCAGCCTGGCCAACATGGTGAAACCCTGTCTCTGCTAAAAATACAAAAATTTGCTGGGCGTGGTGGCACATACCTATAATCCCAGCTACTTGGGAGGCTGAGGCAGGAGGCAGGAGAATTGCTTGAACCCAGGAGGCAGATGTTGCAGTGAGCCAAGATCACGCCATTGCACTCCAGCCTGACAAGAGCGAAACTACATCAAAAAAAAAAAAAAAAAAAAAAGAAAGAAAGAAAAATGCATGACTTAACTTTTCTAATTTATAACTTTCATTTTCATAATAACCATTAGTTCTAATTGACACAGTGTGCTAGATGTTTTGCATAGGTGTCTTAGTCCATTTGTGTTGCTATAACAAAATACCATATGTTGGGTAACTTGTAAATAACAGAAATTTATTTCTCACAGATCTAGAGACTGGGAAGTTTAAGATCAAGTTTCCAGCAAGTTTGGTGTCTAGTGGGCCTGTTCTCTTAATCCACGATGATGCCTTGAACACCATGATCTCACATGGATGAAGGCAGAAAGGCAAAAAGAGGCCAAACACTGTGTGAAACCTCTTCTGTAAGGTTCTTAATCCCATTCACAAGGAAGGAGCCCTCATTACATAATTGCCTCTAAAAGCCCCTCCTGTTAATGCTGTTGCATTAGAGATTAAGTTTCAACCTGAAATTTAGAGGAACAATCACGTTCAAACAATGGTGATGAATTATCTAAATTAAATTCTCAATATCAAGTGTATTTTACAAGTGAGGCAACTAGATTTAGATATTTACAGTAGACTGCAAGCTCTTAAGTTAAATTAGGCGAAGTTTGAAAATTGGCTCTGCCATTTATTAACTGTGTGACCTTGTGGCAAGTTACTTATCTTCTTTGTGCTTCTTTACAAAAGAGCAAACTTATACTACGTACCTCATAGGGCTATTGTGTGTAAGAGATATAAAGCACTTAGAAACTGTGCCTGGAACATACTGAAGCTTGATAAGAGTTGGCTATTATTATTATTATTACTGGTGACACAGGTAGTAAACAGTAAAGTGAGGATTTGAACTCACATATGGTGGTCATGAAGATGTACTACCCACATCTCATTTCAAAGAAGGACTTGCTTTCCAGCTGTGGATATTAAGCTCAGCAGAAGCCTTCAACTGACATCAACTTTATGATCTACCTCTGCAGCAGTCAGCTGTCCTACTCAAGGTCACACAATTCCCAGTACAGTTCTTGATTCAATGATGAGTGAAGTGGGGATATAAAAGTATAGCCATTTTGACCATGGGACAACTCTGGTGAGTAATATTTATTTCTGTGTTTCTTGCCTGATCAGCTAAGACATTATTGGACCTTCAGTATAGTCCAACTTTATCCTCTTCCCAATTCTGCTGCTGTCTACTTCCTCTCATAGGTGTTGATCCTTAATAAATATCATACACGGCAAACTCTGACCCATATCTGCTTTTGAACAACTCTCCCGTGACACCACACTAACACTGTAGGTAGAATCTGTACATGGAAAGAAGCTAAGTGGTATGAGACTAAAGATTATTTTAAATGGACTAAGTGGAGAGCACTAATACTTATTGAGCTATCATTATGTGCTGGATTGATCAGCATTATTTCATAATTAAAAAAATTACAACAGTTACTATCATCACACTCACAATTGGAGGCATAGAGTAGTTCAAAAGACCATGGTAAAATATTGCAGTTAAAATACCATCGATCTTGCCTGCTTTTGGTGAAATTTTGCCATGTCAAGTGGGGATAATTCTTTGGATTTCCTTTTGCCCTACAATTGAGATAATTTGTTATTCAAGAAAATTAAGTTTTCTAAGTTAACTTTTTAAGGTTTTGTAGCTCTCCCAACTCCAAAACAAAGAGAATTACAGCCATACATAGGATAATGATGTCTCAGTCAATGACAGGCTGAATATACATTGATGGACTCATTAAGATTATAACACCATATTTTTACTATACCCTTTATATGTTTAGATACACACCTACCTTTGTGTTACAACTGTCTACAGTATTCAGTACAGTAACATGATGTACAAGTTTGTAGACTACAAGCAATAAGCTATACCATAGACTGTAGGGTGTAGTAGGCTATGCAATCTAAGTTTGTGTAAGTGTACTCTATGATGTTTACACAAGAACAAAATTGCTAAGTGATGCATTTCTCAGAATGTATCCCCATCTTTAAGCAAGATGTGACTGTACAGTTGGTTTTTGAACAACTCAGGGGTTGGTGGTGCTGATTACCTAGGCAGTCAAAAATTTGTGTGTAACTTTTGACTTCCCCAAATCTTAACTAGTAATAGCCTGTTATTGACCAGAATGGCTTATCAATAATATAAATAGTTAATATATATTGTGTATGTTATGTGCATTATATATTGTACTCTTACAATAAAGTAATCTAGAGAAAAAAATCTGGTTAAGAAAATGATAAAGCTGGGTGCAATGACTGCACCTGTAATCCTAACTACTCAGGAGGCAAAAGAGGGAGAATTGCTTGAGCTCAGGCAGGGGTTCAGGAGTTTAAATCCAACCTGGGTAACATAAGGAGACCCTGTCTCTTAAAAAAAAAAAAGAAAAAAAAATTGTAAGGAAGAAAAAAATATATTTACTATGTATTCACTAAAAGTAGATCCTTATAACAATCTTCATTCTCATCATTTTCACTTGAGCAGCCTGAGGAGAAGGGGAAGGAGAAGGGGTTGGTCTTGCTGTTTCAGAGGTGGCAGAGACAAAGGAAAGTTCATGGACAAGTGGACTCACAGTTCAAACCTGTATTTAAGGGTCAGCTGTATCTTAGTTAATAAGGATGTTCATCTGAAATCCTCCACAGCTACTCTTGCCATGCTCCAGTGAGTGTACATCACCTGGAGGGCTTGTTAAAGTACAAAGTAGTCATCCCCACCCAGAGTTTCTGATTCAATAGGTCTGGGATGGGGCTCAGAATATACATTTCTAACAAGCTCACAGGCAATGCTGAAGGGCTTGGTTCAAGAACCACCCTTAGAGAACCTCTCTCTAGTCCAGTTATTTCTCCATAACCCACAGCGTGTAAGATCTAATTATGTCCTTCTTCACTGCTTCCTCTTCCCTGCTTTAGATACTATAATAGAGTTACATTGTTCTTTGGCTAAAGTAACTTAATTTGGCCTACAAGCATAAAAAGAGTCTGGCATAACAATTGATATTTATTGAATAACTAAATAAGCAAGTGTCCAGAGCTTCAGAAGTATGTTTTGCTGTTGTAGTTTTGTGTTATCATTTTTGTAAATACCAACATTCAACTAATGGATCTTTGTGGTTAAGATGCTCTCATAGGCTTCTATTAGGAATTTTGGCTAGAAGAAAGCATGCGATTTTCTTATGCATAGGAGGAAAGAAGAAAGATGGAGAACACTTGGCCAAGTTGATCCATCGTAATTCTTCAGTGTACCATTAAAAAAAAAGGAACAAATTTCCTTCAGTATCACAGATCACATAGCAATTGAGGGCTCAGTGAATGGAACATATCCAGTCATTACAACTGGTTGTACATTTCTGGTTTTAACTTGGCAAGTTTTATTGAGGTGATTTCAGTGATGAGGGGAGATCACCAACTCTGCTTCTCCTTTGCTTCTTCCCTCTTGTGTAAGTACTGGCCTAAATCAAAACTTTAAGATTCACAGTTCATCAAGATGACTCTGTTAGTGCATCATAAATTGGGCAGATTAGATTTTGTGTATTTTTAGCTCCACAAATCATAATTTATGAGTCTCTCTGTTGGATGCAAAATGATAAGAAAAATATGGGGAAATGTGGGGAACAGGGTGAGATAATCTCATTTGAATTAGACAAATGAGGCCCTGCTGAAAAAGAACACCCAGTGTCTCTGGACAAATTTATGAAGTCAAAACAAAAAATAATTACAGTGAAGAAATGGCTGGTGCTGGATGAACCTGCTTCATTTCTAATGTTGGTTGGCAGCTCTTCATCCTGGTTATTCCATCTGGAGATAATTGTGTGATATCATCCATAAAATTAAATCATAAATCAACCCAACTAGTGCACAGGCCAGAAAGCTGCTGAGAAAGCCACGTGTAGGAGTGGTGAGACTTCTTATCTTAATGAGAGGTATGGGAGTGAAATTAAGAGAAAAAGATAAGTAAGGGTGACCCTCAGCATGTCCACAGGCTCACTTGCAGACAGCTGCTGCCAAAGTCCATGCCCCAGTAGCGTTAGGACAGACAGCATCCTGCCTGCATTACCAATGTGTTGATGAGAAAAGAATGTTCTGTTCATGAATGAAATTGTGTTTTGCTTTTTAGAGATTGCTGCTTTGAGTTGTGGATGCCCAAAAAGAAGGCACCTCATTTCCTTTCCTGATGAAATGTTAACAGTGATGGAAAGTCCACAAATATAACAAAAGTTTTATACAAGAACATTTGGCCAAACATCATCACTAGGCCTACTTTTTTATTTTAAAAGTATGCCACCAGCCTTTGATTTTTGTTAGTAAATCAGCTGTGGTCAATTTGCAGGTTAATTTTGGACAAGACTTGCCTTTTTCAGATAACAACATGTGATTTTCAAGCAGTTAATAATGATGCATAAAAGAATAAAGTTATTAAAATAAGGAGAAATATATGATTTAAATAACTCCTGTTGATTGCCATGAATGTTTTTGCTGTGGCCAGCAAGTTATAGGGGATCAAAAATCCAAGTTCATCTCACACTTCCTAATAGCGCAGGCTGGAGCAAATGGCCTAAGGCATATATTTCTTTGGGTTGAATCATTAGACAAAATCAACCCCATTGGCTTTGGAGATTCCATTTGTGACCATAATAAATGCAGAGTCCAGCTGTACATTGATTTTCTAAATTTTCAAAGTAGCAATAGTAACAGATGTTGAGAAGCTGGCAGCTTGTGAGCATCTGTGTTGGGAAGGTCATTGTGACACTCAGCAAAAACTTAACTAGAAGAACAGTAATCAAGATAAATCCTTTCTTGTCCTTTACCTTCAGGCCACACCTGACAATATTAGTTTCTTCCAGTACAATATGAGTTTCTTCCGGAAGTCACCAGCTCTGAAAAACGCATATTCTTTTGTTTTGTTTTCATTGTGTTATCTACATATAATGCATGCATTTTTAACTTTATATATCTGTAAATGTAGACGTCTAGTTTATTTGGACAATTCTAAAATGTGAGCCAATCAGAAAATGAAAATTCTTCATAGAAAAAAAATCTATTTGCCTGTCTCTAATTATGGGTATTTCCTTGTCTCCATCTCCTGCCCTTACTAATGCTCATTGTCTGCTCTTCATTTTGGCTAATCTCAACTAGAAACTAGAAAACCACAGATACCAATTTTATAATAATGAACAGCACCAGAATTTGATTTTTATTAGTATTGTTTAAGAGTCTTTTAGTTGCAAACCTCAAAAATGCAACTCAAGTTAGTCTATACAAAGAGAATGAATTTATTGTAAAAACTAAATTTGCATAAAGATCTAGATATTTATATCTAGAGGTGAACTAGTTCAGACATGGCTACATCCTAGTCTCACATCATCCTGTAAGCTCTCATACTGCCCTCTTTTCCCCACTTTTCTACCTCTATTTCCATTTCCATCTTTATCTCCGTCTATCTATTTCTTGAGTTTTATTTTTGCATTTGGCTTTAGACTCAGACTCTCTTTCTATAAAAACGAACAAAACCCCAAGTTATAGCAGGCTTAGATATTCTTTGAGATTCATGACTTCAGAGAGTACGTATTTCTCAATGTCTTCAGCAAACAGTGCAACACGGCTGTAGCAGGTATATAGGAAACAGTGGAAGATAAGGCTAGGCAGTCTGATTAGCACTAAACTAAATACTGTGCATTTAGCCCATCACAGAAAGTTTTATAAAGTTTTAAAGTTGTGAAATGAAGTGACTGGAGCTTTATTTTAGAGGGATTTCTCTGACAGCAATATGGAGAATGAATTGGAATTGGAAGAATCTAGATTATTGAAGAGCAGCACAGGTGAGTGTTGGTGATAGGAGTAGAAAGGATATGAGCCAGACATGGTGGCTCATGCCTGTAATCCCAGCACTTTGGGAGGCTGAGGTAGGCAGATCACCTGAGGTCAGGAGTTCGAAACCAGCCTAGAAAACATGGTGAAACCTCACCTCTAGTAAAAATACAAAAATTACCCAGGCGTGGTGGCATGTGCCTGTAATCCCAGCTACTCGGGAGGCTGAGGCAGGAGAAGCACTTGAACCTGGGAGGCTGAGGCTGCAGTGAGCTGCACACCTATGCCCTCCAGCCTGGGCGACAGAGTGAGATTCTGTCTCAAAATAATAGTAAAAGAAAAGGGTTAGAAAGGATAAAAGGCAAATCCAAAGGTCTCTGAGGAATGTAATTAAAATAATTCAGCAACCAATTGATTATGGCCAATTGAAACCAAAAAGGAAAAATGAACAACAGCATCAAAGTTTCTAGTTTGATGATTGAATGGATTTTAAGATCATTTACTGATATGTTGAGGTATCTCAAGACTGAGTTTGAATCCATTCTTTCTTTGTAGATAATTTACTTTTTCTGCCCCTTAGGTAGAAATGCTATCAAATCTGATACCTCTTACATTTCCTTCACAGCAGAAAAATGATGGATCAGATTTTAGACAACATTCAAGATTGGAATTAATGTAATATTTTTACCACTGGGGTCATTCTATCTTTCAGACAAATTTCATTAAAAGACATCGTAAGTTTAAATATTCCTTCTAAATTTTTAATAATCCAGAGAATTAATGTGAAATATTTGATTTTCTTCAAATATTGTATGCTATAAGTTAAAGATTTTTAAAGTTAGTTTATTGAAAGCTATATTTCCAATTACTTGGAAGAGGACATTTAGGATATGTCTGATAAAGCTCCTGGTGCTGCAGTGGGCAGTACCCAAGAGGCAAGACAAATAAGAATATTGGGACCAATAAAACTTTATTTACAAAACAGGCAGCGAGCCATAGCTTGTCAATTTAATTATTTAAAATATTGAATCACAATATTACCTACCTTGATTACTTGGTTATTTTTTGGCATCCCCTTAAACATTTTTGTCTAAGGATAGCGTTTCACCGTAGTCCCAGTTTTGTTGCTACTAATCTAAAAGGAGCTTGTTAAGCTCAGGGCATTGTATTCAGGAGGAAAACTATGAGTAGAAAGATTAGGAGCCAAAAGAATCTATCCATAAGGTCATCGGTGTGGACGCTCAGATTTCAGGGGAAGCCAGGCTGACTTCTAGAAGGTTGGAAAAAGCATATACCTATTTTGGGACATCATCTTTCAAACAAAGCTAGCCTAACCATCGCGGTAAGTATGTGAGTGCTGTGGTTGTTTCCCCGGACCAAGAATGTGCTATTAAATTTTTTGAAATGTGAAGAGGAGGAAATAATTTATAAAATGTGACATTTGATTCTGAGTCTTGCTGTTAAAAAATGTGGTCCATAGTCCAGCAATATCAGTATCGCTTGCTTGTTAAAAATGTAAATTCTCGGGCCACATCTCTTACTTACTGAATCAATATCTGCATTTTAAATAATATTCCCAGGCAATTTTTATATACATTAAAATATGAAAAATGACTCCTAAAATGAACTATACAATTAAAATAATAAAATTTTTATTATGGTGTTTGAAACTGCCATCACAAAATTATAACTGAGACAGTGAAAGAAATCTGACTAACCAACTCCATCTTGTGTCTAAGCCCCAAGACGTCCTTGTTCATTCCTGGGCATAGGCTGAACTAACTTTGGGAGGAACTTAGTTTATAGTTTAACTTTGAAACAAAGGTAGTAACAGCCCTCTCCCAAAACAAACCACTTTCCTGCCTGGGGAATACACTGCCTTTGTAGGACTAACAAATTAGTCACAAGAGTAGAAATTATGGTTTAGGAGTCAGGCAGTTGGAGGCTACAAGATTTTGACCCTCTACCTAAATTGCTCCTGGGGACATCGTTATTATAAAACCTAAGATTAGTGCTAGAGGTAGTTTGCCAACCATACACTTGATAGATCAGCTGGCACCATCCAGATCCGTAAACTGGCCCATCTGGTGTTGTGGTGCCCATCCAGGAACTGACTCAGTGCAACAGGACAGCTTAGCCTTGCTATGATTTCATTTCAGACCCAACCAGTTACCACTCCTGACTCACTGGCCCCTTCGCCCACCAAATTATCTTTAAAACCTCTTATCCCTAAATGCCTGGGGAGCCTGATATGAGTAATAGTAAGACTCTGGTCTCCCACACAGCTGGCTCTGCATGAATTATTCTTTCTCTATTGCAACCACCCTGTCCGTGTAAATTGGCTCTGTCTAGGCATTGGGCAAGGTGAACCTGTTGGGTGGTTACATTTTTATCTCATACTCTTACCATTTATATATTACATATAAATTGATTCTGTATTATATTATGACAGTAGTGCATATCTATTATTTTGGGGAACATATTTACAAACTTTTGTTTTTTTTAATGAACAGAAATACACGACCCAAAATTTTTGGAAACCATTGCTTAGAAGGTTGTAACCCTGCCCTGAGAGTCCTTGAACAGAGGAATAAAAGAGGAAAGAACAAAGTCTAGAATATTCTAATCTTCTGGATTAAGCTTCAAGTTTACTCTGTTATCCAAAAATCATGATGAGTAATTAATGAATCCATAATTTATGAAAATCCTCACAGAACTATCCAGGAAACTTTTTTTTTTGAGATGGAGTCTTGCTCTGTCACCAGACTGGAGTGCAGTGGCACGATCCTGGCTCACTGCAATCTCCGTCTCCCGGGTTCAAGTGATTCTCCTGCCTCAGCCTCCTGAGTAGCTGGGGCTACAGGTACCCGCCACCACGCCTGGCTAATTTTTTTTGTTTTTGTTTTGTTTTGTTTTGTTTTAGTAGAGACAGGTTTCACCATGTTGGCCAGGATGGTCTCGATCTCCTGACCTTGTGATCCATCCTCCTCAGCCTCCCAAAGTGCTGGGACTACAGGAGTGAGCCACCGTGCCTGGCCCCCAGGAAACTTCTTTAACTAAGTAGGTTCCCAAATGATTTATAATTATCCTTTAATACTTGGACCTGGAGCATACAAGCAAGTTGGATTCACAGATCAATGCTTAGGGAACTATCAAGTGATAAAGAACAAAGCAAATTCAGAATTTTCCATAATCCTTTCTTTGACCAATAAATGGAGTCATAGCTAGTCATCTAAAATTCCTCATATGAGACTATTTTTTTTCTGGTTAAACAATGAAATGCAAGTATCATGGGTCATTAACAGCCTGCTAAATGTTCCATCCTCTAGAAACAGGGAAATTCATGCTAAAGTAAATCCCATTTGTGAGATATATCCTCCTATGTAATACGAGATGCTTTGACTTGACCACCTCAGTCAAAGGTCAGTTTCTTGCTTTCTTTATTGTTTATTATATCTCTTTCTCCCTTTCTCTCTCCCTTCTTTGTCCTGTTCGTTACATAATTCAGGTTAAAGGTGACTCATGTTGATTAAAAAAAAAAAAAAAGAAAAATCAGTCAATGGCTCTTGGAAAGATCTTAATAATAACATTTAACTTGAGAACTACCTGATGATTAGATAAGTGGACATTTTAAAGTAATACTTAAATTTATTACTTTCATATATCTGAATGTGGCCTTTGGGGAAAATTCAAATGACAAGTCCCAGGACAAACAATTTTCTTTTCAGCCTTTGTACTTAAGCTGCTCAGGAATGCAGGCTTATAGCACAAAGAAACCACATTTGGATAATTGTCTCTGTTTTCCTGTCCAATTTACCATATTGAACTTCATTCTTACAGGAGAGTCCATCTGGGTCTGCACATGAATCTTGCTTATGCAGGCTTCCTTTCGGCTTCTCAATCACTGTTAGTAAATAACTCTGGCAGGCATCCAAGATTGCCCTAACTCATATTAAAATCCAGTTTTTAGTCAATTATGCTACAGTGATTTTTGTTAGCACTTGAATGCTATAGTTATGGAAAATTTCTTCAAAAAATATGAAAATGAGCAAAGAAGATTGGCCTTTGAAAGTTAAAATGTGAGAGACAAAGCAGCGCACAGGAAAAACATAGGATTTAAAGTAAAAATTGGTTGGTCAGTAACCTTGGACAAGTTACTTAATCTCGTTCAGTCCAATCTGTATAATGGGAACACATTTGTTTACTTTATAGAGCAGTAATGATTCTTAGGTGTGATAGATATAAAAAGTTCATATTAGAGTAAAATATCTCTTCTGTCTTCTTAGGATCTCTGACTGGGTCTAAGCATTAAACCACCATAAGAAAAATTAAGAGGAGAAAAATCTACACATTTTATTCTGTAATTTTTATGTCTACATGGAAGCCTTCCCAAGAAAAAAATGAAGACCCAAAAAGCAGTGAGAGCTGAAAGTTTATATACTAGATGGACAAAGAGTAGTGCATTGTGAAAATTTGTCAAGACAAAGGGGTTTGAGCTAGGGCAGTTAACTGTGGAAAAATACTAGGTAGATAAGATTAGTTGAACAAGATTTGTATAGATTTCTCTTAGCCTTGATTTGCCAATATGGGTGAGAAGAATGTATTTCTTCCTCCTGGTACAGGGAGGGTACCTTTCTCATAGAAATTTTATCTCTTGCTTCCAGGAAGAAAAGGAAGATCAGAGTGCCCTCTTTGCATCTGTTGTTATCAAATGCCTTAACTCAAAATAATCAATATGCCAAAGTGGCATATTTGGGGATGACGTGTTCTGAAGATGCCTATGGTATGATCTCTGTGGTAACTATTGATGTCATTATTAAAATCAACACATTGGCTTTGATTCAGATAATGTAAAGTCTTTCTGAATAAGCCTGGATCACTATAACCTGACTGAATCAATCAGCAATATCCGGGAAAAAAAAAAAGCAATGTCAAGTAGAAGGATATTCATCAGCTATGCAAACAATGGCAGTGAATTTTCTAGCTCTGTTGAAGGGAAAAGGACAGGCCTTAACCAAACCCAGTTATTTCTGTTCCTCAAAATGAGTTGAGGGCTTTAAGATATCCTAAACGGATGCCAATTAGCATTTCAACATTTGAACCATCTAACTCAACAGTTCTCAGCTTTGGCTGCTCATTGTGATCCCCTGGGAAGTTTTTTGTTTTTTTTTTAATAAAATATTTATTCTGGGCTCCATCCCCAAGCAGTTTTGAGCTGACTGTTCTGGGTTGGGCTTACACACTTATTTTATAAAATAGTCCCAAGGCAGTCAGGTTTGAGATCCATTGATATAACCACTCTTGTCCTAATTTGTTGCTCACCAGTTATCTTTCCGATTCCTATGTAGTCCTTATCTTCATGAACAAATGACAAGAGAATTTTAAATATTCCCAGACTTGTGGCTGATAATTTCCATGATGAATCATTCATATGACATTTGATTATGACTTGGTTTCCCATGAAGGCTGATGGCAGAGTATGAGCCAATTTGTCTAGAGTGAATGTTACTTGTCCCTGTGATAGTTGTTAGTCTTACTGTAAATTAGTAAATCAATATTTTGTAGCTCTAGCTCAATTTCCCATCTCCTATTCATGAGTCACCTTCTTGAAATCTGATGACTTCTGATAATAAAAAAGTCTCTGCCCCTTAGTTCCTTCCAGTTCCCTTCTCCTTCCTTTCCTTTTTATTCGTTCAAAATAAGTTAATCTAAAACCTATTAGAAACGAAGCAAACAAGGTTGGCAAACAGCCAACCAAGGTGTATTTGAGTGAGGCACAGGTACCCAGAGCAGAGTCCTGGAGTCCAAGCATGGAAAAAAGAATATCAACACAGGGTGAGGAGTGGGCGCTGGCCTAGTGAAGGTGTCAAAACCCAAGCAGAATGATGAGGACATCCATGTGAACAGGAGAGGGTTTCCAGCCTGAGCATGAACTGTTAGGGCCCAGGTGGGGCAGGAGAACATCCCCACAGATGGGTGACTTGCTGCATGGTATCACAGCCCAAGTGGAATGAGGAGGTTGTTCATGGTGATGGATCTTAGCAAGCAATCTTATAGCCTGAGCAGGGTGAGGAGGCCATCTGTGATGGAAGTAGGAGGATGGTGACAAAGAGAGGTTGGTTACATATACGGTCTAATCAAATAAGAAAATACACTAGAAGAATAGGAGTGGGGTGGATCACTGTCAGGGAAGAAAGTTACAAATACGGAAAAGAGAAAAGTCATAATGATTCTTGTGATATTGACTTGAAAATGGAGGCATTAGAGTACATTATAGTTTACAGTATGGATAGATATAAATAGATGGATAGAAGAATGTGTATATGCATTCTATGGTTTGAATATATCTCCCCAAAATTTCAGGTCTTGCCAAATGTGACAGTATTAGGAGGTGGGGCCTTTAAGAG
The DNA here is from genome assembly GCF_047675955.1 of Chlorocebus sabaeus. Lineage (NCBI taxonomy): Eukaryota > Metazoa > Chordata > Mammalia > Primates > Cercopithecidae > Chlorocebus > Chlorocebus sabaeus. Next base: position 75,431,940 of record NC_132918.1, read on the forward strand.
ATGGTTAGGCCAGAAGAATCTTCCGTCACAAATGAAATTAATGTCTTAAAAAAAAAAAAAAGGCTTACAAAGCATTTGGCAAGCTTGCCATTCTGCTTTCCACCATATGAGTACAAAACAAGAAAGCCTTTACCAGACCAGATGCCGGGGCCTCCAGAAAACTGTGAAAAGTAAATTTCTGTTCTCTTTTTTATTATTATTTATGTTATTTTCCATAAGTTATTGGGGTACAAGTGGTATTTGGTTATATGAGTAAGTTCTTTAGGGATGATTTGTGAGATTTTGGTAATTTCTCTTCTTTATAAATTATCAGCTTGTGGTATTCTGTTATAGTAGCATGAAGCAGACTAGGACAATTCACACAAACACACATCTATACACCAGATACACACACGCCCACGCGCACACGCATGCACAAACACACACACGTTTTAGTTCTGTTCACTAGGAGAAACAATATCTCAATAGTAATGAGGACACTTGATAGCCAGATCTTGGTTTCTAATATCTTTCTCCATAAAAGGAAGCAATCAGGGCTCCTTGCAAAATGTCTGATTCCAGAGATAAGACATGGAAAATCCAAGAACCTAGGCCACCTTGTGACAGGAAGGAAGTCTCCAAAGAATGACAGGATATGTCAACAAGACACAGAAACTAGACAACAAGTGTTTCCTCTAGTCAAATCTGAGAAAACTATTTTCCTCTGAAAAAAAGAAAACTATGAATTCATAATAATGCCAATAAACCAATTAAAAGTTTGATGAGGAACAGGATATTCACATAGTCTAAAGGTATTTTCTCATGAAATCCTTATTAATTCCAAAGAGAAAATGAATAACCTTCTAATGCGAAACCTGGTAGATACCACCTTAATCAGATGAGCACAGTTAAACTCATCAGTAAAAGGACAAAGCAAAATCGTATGACAACTGACAGAATGCAATGAAAAGAACACAGAAACTCATCTGTGATATTCCTGCTGAGTAGCCGTAATCTGAATCTAATCATGAGGAAACATCAGATAAAGCCACAATGAGGAAAATTTTATCGAATAACTGGTCTGTAATCATCAAAATCATCAAGCAAAGACTGAAGAGCTACTGAAGGAGAATAAAAAGACATGGCAACTAAATATAAGGCTTCATTCTGAACTAAATCCTTTCTGCCATAGTCTTTATTGGGACAACTGGCAAACTTGAATGTAGTCTGTAGATTAGGAGATAGTAATGGATCAGTAATAATTCCTCTGGTTTTGATGATTGCCTTAGGTTTATATAGAAGAATATCCCTGTTTATAGGACATATACACGAACTTACTGGTGATGAGGTGGGAGGAGATAGGGCATCATGTTGGCAACTTGCCTCAAATGGTCCAGAACAAAATATTTTGAGTAATGTCTCTGCAAATTTTCTGTAGTTCAAGTTGTCTAAAAGCAAAACAGAAGACTAATGCCTAGTACTTCAAAAGAGAGAACCAGATTCTGCCAGATGATTCCCAGTGGTGATCCCCATTATTTAGTCACTTTTCCTTTGGAGACGAGATTATTATTTGGAACTTCTTGGTATTTATCTGTTTTCCCCTCTTGCAGTAACTCATCCTATTACTCTCCCTCTCCTAAGCTGGACAACAAGCACACAGGGTATTTACCTTCCTGACACTATGCTTCATGGCTCTCTATATATTCAGAAGTACCTCTCACATTTGCAAATTGGAAATTACACAATACACTTTACCAGTAAACTGCATGTGAGACGTCTGGGTTATGCAGCCAAGTGCATATTATGGTGTTTTGTATTTATCCAAAGTCCAAATATTTGAAAGGTAAAGCAAAGTGACAACAATCTCAAAGGCTGAATAAGATCCTATTTTGATAATAACATAAGCTCCCTGAAAGCTTTACCTTTCAATCATTAAGGCCTACAATAGTAGACATGAAATAAGGGCACTCAATAAATATTTATTGAATTAATGAGACAATGAATAAATTCACTTAGCCTTTCTGAATGTCAGCATTTGTAGCACTAGTTACAATAGATTGTCTCTAAAATAAATTGATTCTAAAATGTATGATTTATTACATCTGATATTACAGCTAGAATATTATCTGACCATGCATTAAGAAGTTTATTCATCTCAATTCTATCTCATGCTCTTAGCTAAGAGTGAAAGTCTGATAAAAGTAGTTCATAGACAACATAATATATTAAAAGAAGCCCAATATATTGAAAGATATATATATATATGTATCTATCAATTGATATATATTAATTCTATCTATTGAAAGAATCGGTTTTGAGAGAACTGAAATCTAATTCCACTTTCCCTCACTAATTAGCTATATTTTTAAACAAGTTATTTTGAACTGTCTCTGAGCTGTACTTCACTCAGCGTTCTTCAGTATATAGAGGAGGTTAGCTTAGATTTCTAATGGTTTATTTTTCTGCTATAAAGTGTTGACTCTATGATATTTTGCAGATATAGAGCGATAGCTGTGGAAGTTGTGAATTAGGAAACAAATTACCTCATTATTAAAACTATTCCAGTTAAGAAGCTGACTTAAGAATACAGAAAGTGACAGAATAATCTTGCAAAACAACTGTAAGGATATAAATACATTCAGTTTTGTTAATTGATCAGATTGGCATGTATCCGCTGCAGAGCACTGCGGAATTCACTAGCTTGTTTATCATACATAGAAATACTAACTGTAAGTGGCACACAACAATTACCCCATTGATAATGGTAATAGTTGTGTTAGAATAAGATGACAACAGAGTAGGAGTCAAATTACATGGAGTCATTTTGATCCTACTTTCTAGAATATTTTAGGAAAGCTTCAACAAGTCTTAAAGAGCTCTGAGCTTGTGAATAAAAGAAAATACTAAAATACTGTCAATATGAATTTGATATTTAGCTCTAAAAGCTGCTGCTCTGCCAATGTTTTCCTTGTATCACTATCCTAATCCATGAAATGAGATATCTATTTATCCAGTTAGCTTTTATTAAGCACTAATGATGACATAGCCACTGTGTTAGACTCCAGCTGTAGAACATAAAGACTCAACTCTTCTTACTGGGGTTTTCCCAGAAGCATTCTGTAAGGCAAGGACTTGGGTGCAGACAATATTTGGAAGGTGATCCTAGGAAGCACAAATAGAGGAGTGTGGAAAATGACACAAGTAAGTCAGAAAAGTCAGCTGTTGTATCTATATGAATGCATTATTGCTGTGGGCAGCTAGGACTCTGTCCTACTGCGACACTTGGAAGAATCATGTAGAATATGTATCTCAGAATTGTCCCAATGAGGAACAAAAGAGATGAGTTCTGGTGTATTTTCCTTTCCAGACATGACCACAATAATATCTCTCATCTGAAATGCTCCTCTTATCATGTGACCTTGAGACTCATCTACTCAAGGGCTTGGGTCTAATCTCCTCCCATTAAATATGGATAAACTTGTGGCCTTAGTGGAAATGGTGTTACGTGACTTCAGAGACTGGAACATAAAGGGAAATACAGTTTCTTTTAGTTTTTCTTAGGATGCTCACTTTTAGAACTCTACCTCCATGCTGTGAGGAGACCAAACTACATGTGGATGACACATGCAGATGTTCCAGCCATTAGATCCACATGAGAAGCCAGCTACAGCCAGCACTGATTGCCAGAAATTGATTAAGTAAGACTTTTTTTAATTTTTATACTTTAAGGTCTAGGGTACATGTGCACAATGTGAAGGTCTGTTACATATGTATACATGTGCCATGTTGGTGTGCTGCACCCATTAACTAGTCATTTACTTTAGGTATTTCTTCTAATGCTATCCATCCCCTAACCCCCAACCCCATGACAGGCCCCGGTGTGTGATGTTCCCCACTCTGTGCCCAAGTGTTCTCATTGTTCAATTCTCACCTATGAGTGAGAACATGCGGCGTTTGGTTTTCTGTCCTTGCGATAGTTTGCTGAGAATGATGGTTTCCACCTTCAACCATGTACCTACAAAGGACATGAACTCAGCCTTTTTTATGGCTACATAGTATTCCATGGTGTATATGTGCCACATTTTCTTAATCCAGTCTATCATTGATGGACATTTGGGTTGGTTCCAATCTTTGCTATTGTGAATAGTGCCACAATAAACATACACGTGCATGTGTCTTTACAGCAGCATGATTTATAATCCTTCGGGTATATACCCAGTAATGGGATGGCTGGGTCAAATGGTATTTCTGGTTCTAGATCCTTGAGGAATTGTCACATTGTCTTCCACAATGGTTGAACTAGTTTACAGTCCCCACCAACAGTGTAAAAGTGTTCCTATTTCTCCACGTCCTCTCCAGCACCTGTTGTTTCCTGACTTTTTAATGATTGCCATTCTAACTGGTGTGAGATGGTATTTCATTACGGTTTTGTTTTGCATTTCTCTGATGGCCAGTGATGAGCATTTTTTCACTTGTCTGTTTGTTGCATAAATGTCTTCTTTTGAGAAGTGTCTGTTCATATCCTTTGCCCACTTTTTGATGGGGTTGATTTTTCTTGTAAATTTATTTAAATTCTTTGTAGATTCTGGATATTTGCCCTCTGATCTTTGACAAACCTGACAAAAACAAGAAATGGGGAAAAGATTTCCTATTTAATAAATGGTGCTGGGAAAACTGGCTAGCCATATGTAGAAACCTGTAACTGGATAGCTTCCTTACATACACCTTATACAAAAATTAATTCAAGATGGATTAAAGACTTAAATGGTAGACTTAAAACCATAAAGAACCCTAGAAGAAAACCTAGGCAATACCATTCAGGACGCAGGCATAGGCAAGGACTTCATGACTAAAACACCAAAAGGAATGGCAACAAAAGCCAAAATTGGCAAATGGGATCTAATTAAACTAAAGAGCTTCTGCACAGCAAAAGAAACTACCATTAGAGTGAAGAGGCAACCTACAGAATGGGAGAAAATTTTAAGTAAGCTTTCTGATGATTCCTACCCTCAGTTACTAAGTCACTCCACGACTGCATTTTCTCAAATGAGACCTAACCATCGTGGTGCAGAGACAAGTCATCCTTGCTTACTCTTTCCAAATACCTGACTCTGAGAATTTGTGAGCTCCCCGGTAAAATCAATGTTGTTGTATGGCTCTGCGTTTGGGGTGTTTTATTATGCAACAGTAAACAGATACTGGGGCATTAATCTACCAATATCTAACCCTCATTGGTTGTAAAGCATTAAGTGTCCAGGGCGTTTAGGCTGCCCTGCATGGCTGAGCAAATTCCTGCAAGTTGAATATTACAGAGATTTAAGCACTTGAGGTGGGAAGATGTCAGGGTGTACAGTTCCTGCTCCCTGCAGCTGCAGGTGATTGCTGAGGTAGACTGAGCACACAGGGACAAAGCAACCTCACATGTATCTCACCTGTGGTCAAATTGCATATATTATAGAGTAGAAGATGAATATGTAAACTGACAAGCTGGAATATGCTAAATCCAATGATGGAGTTAGTATATGGCTCTTTGGCAGCTCAAAGGAGGGTCTTCTACCCCAGACCTCAAGGTATGAGGATGGTTTCCCAGAACAAATTAAGTGAGTGCTTCAGCTCCCACTGTATCACGATATAGGGAGGAGAAATTGGTAACTTCTGCAATATGCCAAACTCATCTATAGAACAGTATTTTATGAAACCTCTGTTTTTAAGATAGCATTATGGTGGCCTACAAATAAAACCGTGGTAGGTTATAATTAAGCATATGATGATAACTGCCTTCCTTTTCTGAGAGAACAATGTCTCAGCCTGCACAGAATTGATTTAATGACCTGACTCTACTTATTTTAAGTATCCGCCTTAAAATAAGGAGGGATAATTTTGATTTTTTAGTGAGGAAGTGAAGGTAATTTACTCTCTCTTACTGATATTCTATAAATTCCTTCTTAATTCAAAAGGCATTTTTTTTCAAAAAAAAAATTGAAGATAAAGAAGGGGAAATAGAAAAATGTCATTCTCTGGCTCTCCATCTGAATATAACAGATTTAATAAGCAGTACTTTCTTTAACTAAAATTCTGATGCCCTATAAATCAATTTTTCTGGCAACATCTGCAATGCTGAACAAACTTTTGTGTGTGTTTTGTGTATATTTTCATGTGAATAAATTTTTTAGTGGTTTTGACTTTTTGATTTCTCGTAGATTTTTATTGAAGTATAACATACAGAGAAGTACACAAAGCATTACAGCTCAATGACTTTTCACAAATTATACACATTCATGTAACCAAGAGCCAGATCGAGAAACAGAATGACCATCCCAGAAATTTATTTTGCTGTCATTTCTAGGCACTCCTTCCTCAAAGGTAATTCCTATCCTGATGTGGGGCCATAGGTTTAACTTACGTGCTTTCAGAACTATACAGATAGAACCATACCATGTGTGCTTATTTGGGTCTCATTCCTTCCACTCAACGTTATGCCAGTGAGATTCATCTATCTTGTGTATTGTTGTTCATTAGACTTTGGTTGTTTGACTTTAATGGCCATGAATTAAGTTTTTCTTTCACTGGAAACATCAGGAGGTTCATGATTATCATCTGACATCCTGACATTCTGCTTCCAACTGAGGAGACCTTTTATTAGGGGGGAAAATAAGACTTTTCCGAAATGGCAATGCATTGCAGTTAGTGTTTCCTCCGGAAATTTGGCAAGGGTGTAGGAAGGGGAGTGTACTAGCCATTCATAGGACTTTGTCCTCAGATGCCTGAATTTTGTAGTTGAACAATTCCCATTGTAAGATAGAATTAATGCTGTTATATTATTTCTGTGTATGAGACCATGTTAGAAATGTAAAAGCGTGAGTTTAAATTCAGAGTACCACCAGCGAGGTTTATTTGCTTGCATTATCATAGTTTGAGTTCATCACCTCTGTTAGGACTGGAAATTTGGGGCCAAGGATGAGGGGGAAGGTCTTTCTTGGTATGAAACATGTCAACAACTCTTTGAAAAAATGGTGCAGAAAGGTAACCTTAATTTAGTGATTTTATTAGTAAGTTCTACTGCACTGTAATGAAACTGCAAGATCTTCATCTTCCTTGCTCAGAAAGTAGTGACATACTAAGTTGAGTCTGATTCAATAGGTGAAATAAGATATTTTAAAATGTGTAGACAATTGAAAAAGCAATCTCTCTAGGAATTTGCCTCAGGAGAATGCAGGCAACCATTTGCCAAAGAGGCATAGGCAAGACTTTAATTTTTTTTTTTTTTTTTTTGAGACGGAGTCTCGCTCTGTCACCCAGGCTGGAGTGCAGTAGCCGGATCTCAGCTCACTGCAAGCTCCCCCTCCCCGGGTTCACGCCATTCTCCTGCCTCAGCCTCCCAAGTAGCTGGGACTACAGGCACCTGCCACCTCGCCCGGCTAGTTTTTTGTATTTTTTTAGTAGAGACGGGGTTTCACCGTGTTAGCCAGGATAGTCTCGATCTCCTGACCTCGTGATCCGCCCGTCTCGGCCTCCCAAAGTGCTGGGATTACAGGCTTGAGCCACCGCGCCCGGCCGCAAGACTTTAATTTGTTAACAAGCTGGGTAACTCTATGACTGTAAGATCAGAGTACAATTGAATCTGCCTCATAGGGTTCTGGAGATATTTAAATGAGATGGTCCATGTAAAGGCATGACCAGAAATCTTGACCATAATAAAGTCCTTAAGAAATGTTGGCTACTATTTTTATTGTCAGAATAATGGTGAGCAAATGGTTAACCTGGAAAAGTTAGTGGGATCACGGCAGTGATCTCATTAGAAATAATATTTCTACAGATGATTATGTACAAGTTGGCACATAGCCTGGTACAGTGGGAAGGACGTTGCTTTAGAACTGAGGTACCACTGTTTTGTCTTATAACTGACTTTTGGCAAATCACTTAACCTCCTTGAAACCTCCTTGATTTCTTTCTGCATCTCCTTGATGGAGAAAATAATCGCTACCTTTCAGAATTTGTATGAAGCAAACATAAAAAGTGTTCTGAAAATGTCTGGCACATAATGGAAATCTGGCAGAAGTTAATTTTCTTCCCAACAAACTTTATGATTCTAGACTAGAGTATGGAATCGTGATTAGCCAGGGGAAGTTTAGATTTGGTCCAACAACTGTTATCTGTGATGAGTTTCCTCAAGAGAAATTGCTGGCTCATTGTGGAAGTTGACTAAGTGCAGTATTTCAGATAGAAGACAAACTGAGTGAACTATTTGACCCCTTCTCCTTTACCTAACATGGTGTGATGAAAGTATTCATACAGGCTTATAGAAAGTTCCTTCTGAATCACTCAAGCCACAAGCAGTTTTTAGTAAATCCCAGTATCCATTAACCTTGTCTATAGCAAACACTAGTGACCAGAAGATGCACCACAAACACGCAGATTCTATTTTTGTCTTCTGCCTATCTCTTTGGCTGAACCTTGCTTCTTCTGTAATTTGAGATGGGGGTAGTCTATGTTGGTTTTCTTTGTGACAGAATTTAGGAAGATGGCTTATTAAAATTTTTGAAGCCATTTTGCTCATTTTATAATTTTTCTTTCTCTTTTTCAAACCAAGAGCCATGGCCTTTACATTTTCTTTTCTTTTCTTTTCTTTTCTTTTTTTTTTTTTGAGATGGAGTCTCACTCTGTCACCCAGGCTGGAGTGCAGTGGCATGATCTCAACTCACTGCAACTTCCACCTGCCAGGTTCAAGGGATTCTTCTGCCTCAGCCTCCTGAGTAGTTGGGACTACAGGCGCATGCTACCACGCCCAGCTAATTTTTGTATTTTTAGTAGAGACGGGGTTTCACCATATTGGCCAGGCTGGTCTCGAACTCCTGACCTCTTGATATGCCTGCATTGGCCTCCCAAAGTGCTGAGATTACAGGTGTGAGCCATTGCGCCTGGCCACATTTTTCTTTTTTTTAAAAAAAACTTTCACTGTGCAAAGAGTATAAAGTAAGAAGGGAAACGGTGGAATGACTTTGAAGATAGTGTTAAGAAAAAAAATTACTCATGACATGTTTTTTAGCAGCATAGAGAAGTCAAGTATAACTTCAAATACAACAAGGATTTATAGCTAAGGAGCAGTGTTGGAGGCAGTGGATGGAAAATTACTAAGAGGAAACATCAGGGGTAAAGGGGATTCTGGTGAAACTAATTGGACAGGCAGGATCCTTGCTGAAGGCAGGCCAAGGTGATAACACATTGAGGATGGGGGATAGGGAATTTAATCAGATATCAATATGGGGAAATTTTGCTAAAGTGACATAGCAGGAGTCCTGCTAAAACTGGACTAAACTGGAAAAGGGCAGAGCCCAAAGCTGGGCTTGTCACAAAGGGAGCTCAGAGGAGCCAGACTTCAGTTTGGTCAAAGAAGAGAGTCTTTGTCAGTAGTAAAGGAAAGAAGAAAGATTCCTTCCAATCAATTCTTTCCTGCCTTCTTCCAGGAAGGGGTTAGAAGGCATCCATCCTGTGGACAGGGAGCACACACCACCTCCTCTGCAAGACAGCACTGGGGAAACAATGAGACCTCAGAGGGAAGGTGCCTGGTGGACATGAAGTAGAGAACCTGTGGAACTGAGGCTTCCAAAATCAGCTGGCATTTCCATTAACAAAAGCAGCAGTCAGCAGTCCTCGAGCTGAGCAAGTTCTGCCAATGGACAGCTCATCATGAATTGGTGAGGACCAGTGACCCAAGTCCCTGAGAATTCCTAAACTGTGATAGTGCAGCATCTCTATGGCTGATATCAAATTTTCCATCAGCCTTTTGAGATGACAGCTGGTGTCTGGTTTAGGCTGCTGGTTAAAAAATAAGGAAGTGTAATTCTTTCTATATTGCCTAATGTTGTAGCTATAAAATCATACCTTCCACAAATATAAACCCATTTGAGAGTTTGCAGTCTAAGGTTATTGTCTCTGGGTCTCTCATAATGATTAGAAAATGTTTCCATGTTAACCCAGTCAAAGGTGAAGACAGAGAGACCCTGAGAGATATTAAGGGATTGATCCAGCCACACCATCAGTGGAGTCCAGGTGAGGGAAAACCATAACTCTAGATTTCCTACCTTATAATTGCTCCCTCTCCAGGTTTGAGCAATGCTGTCTCAATATGATAGCCATTATTTCAAGCGCTTTTTTATTTCTGTTCATGTTATTTACAGAAACCAGGTGGAAGATGGAAATGTAGCTGTGCTCCCCTGGTGCCTTTTAGATTCGTGCTTTCCATCCTTCCTTGCAGAGCTTCCACATTGCTTCTGCATGATTCTGAGAACAGAAGGCTTAGAGAAAATGATTAATGATTGAAAAAGATTTTAGAATCCTGAGATGAAAGTGTTTGATGAGCCTGAAGTGCCACTCCTTGAAGGATTACTTCTTTTTATGCTTTGGCTGCCACTTGGCTGTGTTTAAGGGAAAGGCTGATCTCAGAAATTGATTCCTTTCCCCTTTGAACACGCTAAAGTGGGCAGAATTGAAAAGGGATTTGAGTCTGCTGCCAGCTGCTTTGTTGTGGCCTGTTATCACCCCTGCATGAGGACAGTCTCTCAGGGTTGACTGGCCTCAGAGCAGTTAATGAAGCCTCCTGTAGGGTCACCTTAATCCCTTTGCTGCTGCAACTTGCACACTTCAAGCTGAGTGAGAGAGTGAAGCTCCTGAGAAGGTAGGAAAAGGGGCAGTTGCCCAGCTACATGCTGCCAGGCCGCCTCAGCCCTGCCGTTGGCCAGGCTGCTCCCAAGTCTTGTGACAGCCAGGCAGTGGGGCTCTTACCATGGATCTCTGATGAGACAGCAATGGGCCTGGGTTGGGGGAGTAGGAGGAGAGAGAGTCTACACAAGGACAAAATGGACTCCAGGAAGATGCCCATGGTCTCTGAGTCACTACTGGGTGAGAAGCCTCTCTGCCATCCTCACAAGCCACGATGCCCAGAAGGTTGAATCTACCTGTCTTTCTTTAACCTTATCACATCCCTCATCTCATATCCACTTGCTTGACTTTGACAGCTTCTCTTATTACAGTCATGCACTGCATACTGACCTTTTGATCAACAACAGACCACATAGATGATAGTGGTTCCATAATTTTATTGTGGAGCTAAAAATTCCTATCACCTAGTGATGCCACAGCCATCTCAACATTGCAGTGCAATGCATTACTCATGTGTTTGTGGTGAAGCTAGTATAAACAAACCTACTGCATTGCCAGTTACATAAAAGTATAGCACATACAATTACATACAGTCCATAATACTTGATAATGTTACTGGTTTATTTATTTACTGTACTGTACTTTTTATCATTATTTTATAACGTGTTCTTTTTAACTTGTATGTTTTTTAAAATTAATGGAAAAACAGCTCCAGGTGGATCCTCCAGGAAGTATTGCAGAAGAAGGCATTGTTATCATAGGAGATGACAGCTCCATGGGTGTTACTGCCCCTGAAGACCTTCCAGTGGAAGAAGATGTGGAGGTAGGAGACAGTGATATTGGTGATCGTCACCCTGTGGAAGCCTAGGCTAATGTGTGTGTTTGTGTCTTAGTTTTTAACAAAGAAGTTGAAAAAATAAAAATAAATTTAAGAATTTAGAAATAGAGGAAAGCTTATAGAATAAGGATGTAAGGAAAGAATATTTTTGTACAGCTATACAATGTTTGTGTTTAAGCTAAGCATTATTGTGAGTCAAAAAAGTTTTAAAAATTTAAAAGTTTGCGAAAAAGTTACAGTAAGCTAAGGTTAATTTCCTATTGAAGAAAATAAATTTAAATACATTTAGTGTGGTCTAAGTGTACAATGTTTATAAAGTCTACAGTAGCGCACAGTAATGTCCCGCACCTTCACATTCACTCACTATTCACTCACTCACGGACCCACCCAGAGCGACTCACAGTTCCTGCAAGCTCCATTCATGGTAAATACCCTATACAGGTGCAACGTTTTAAATCTTTTATACTGTATCTTGTACACATATTTTTACTGGAACTTTTGTATGTTTAGATACACAAATACTTATCACTGTGTTATAATTGCCTATGGTACTTAGTACAATGACATGCTCTACAGGTTTGTAGCCCAGGATCAATAGGCTATACGATACAGCCCAGGTGTGTAGGGGCTATACCATCTAAGCCTGTGTAAGTACACTCTACAATGTTCATACAATTACAAAATCGCCTGATGATGCATTTCTCAGAAAGTATCCTCATCATTAAATGATGCGTGACTGGATTTTGATTTATTCTTCCCAAGGTCTCTTAATAGAAGATTGTTAGAGTTTGAGAGGATCTCAATAGTCACTCACACTTCTTACTTTATAGAAGGGAAAAATGAGGAGTGTAAGTGATTAGTCAGGCTGATGACTCACAGAGTCAGGATCGTGAGTTTGGATGTTCTGACTCCTCTCCAGGTCTCCTAATAGGGTGCTCCAGTATCTGCCTTCCTCTCTTCCCTCCCCTTCTTCCCCCTCCTCCTCCCCCTTCCTCACACCTTCCCCTTACCTAATTTCTCTACTTTCTCTGTCTCTTCCATTCTCTTTCTCTCTCTCTCACTCTCGCTCTTGCTCTCGCTCTCTCTCCCCCACATGCACAGTGGTATTAGGAAATAGGAAATCAGAGTTCTTGTTCTGAGTCTGCCAATGACCAATCATGTGACTTGCTGAAAGTCATCCAGTCTCAGCACTTGTTTGACCATCTGTAAAATGAAGGCGCTGACTAAAGGGTCTCAGTAGCACTGACAATTCCACGTGTTCACCAAATGCACCTCTTTTCCTTCTGGGCATGTGGGAAAACTACATTTTCCAGCTTTTGCTTTATTTGGGGCCAGATAATTGAGTTTTGACCAGCATAATGGTGGAAGTGACACATCTCACTCCAAGACTCGAGAGTAACGCACCCTGCCAGGCCTCCTCACTCTTCTTTCCATCTGTGTGACTTTGGAGAGCAGGTAGGAAGTTGGAAGGATTGCAAGATGGGGAGCATTGTGTCGCCCGCCACCACATGCCCCTCCTTCACATCCGTGACTTTGGGCCACAACATGAGAGCACTAAACCTTTGTTAAGTTACTTTGAATTAGGGATTGTTATAGCAGTTAACACATCCTAACTAATAAAAATATGTAAGACTGCTCAGAGAGTTGAATCTCTAAGATTCTGTGAATCAGTGTTACTTGATTTTATTCTCCTTCCTTCACTATTTCTTAAGCAACTACAATGTAACAGAAATTGTCTTAAGATACAGTCCTTCACTTCTGTCAACTCTAATTCAAACATGATTGGAAACATTTTAGTATATGAGTTTGCCTTTGATTTCTGTTTTTTTTCCTACCACGGTGGTAAAGAGGATGCTGGGAGAAAAGACAGCGGTAAAGAGAAGGCTGGACAAAAGGCTTTCAATTGCTGATATCCAGCACCATTCTAAGGCAGTCTCAAAGCAATTATTAAGTACCAGTGGGCCAGTTACAAAAGAATGAGAGGCAGAAGTGTTTCTAATGATGGGGCTGGTGGGAGCTAGTTGAAATGATTCAGCACTATCCACTCCAGGGGACTGGACTACAGCACTCCATTTAGAAATACCTGTACTGGGCCCTTTGGGTTCTTTGGAAAACATCTTTAAATCAGGTCCATGGACAAGTACTATCTGTCCTCATTAGAACTGTCAGTTCCCTACCGGCTGGGATGCCCACTCCTACTCTTGAATTCTTTAGGTACATTTTTCTTCTCAGCATTGCAGCTCAGCACATCCATCTGGCCACGAAAATAATATAATAGGGCATATTTTCAGCATGACCAATTAGATGTGCAACTTCCATTAACAATAATAGGACTTACACTCCAGATTCTTCCTCCATAAATCTGGCCTTTCCCCTTATGAGCAACAGATGGGTTTTCCACAATGGCTCATTACCTCCTGGCTCGGCTCTGCTGCCAGAAGTGAAATATAAAGTTATTTATGGATGGAGAATGATGCATAAGTCACTGTGGATTATTTTCTGCCATCCTTTTTCATTTATTTAGTGAGAGTTTTCTATTCCTCAAGATGAACAAGTTAGAGAAGATAGTGGTGTCCCTACTGAGAATGAAGATGGATGTCCCTTCAGCTTGGCGACTTTTCCTGATGGCTACAGATCTCTGGGGTGATGCTGCATTTCCCACAAGAAACAGTAATTGGGATATTTCCATAGAGAAGACACCCATCCCTCAAAAGATTCTCCAGCCTCTGACAGGCCATCTCTGTGAAATTTGGTCAGTGGGGGCACAAGTCAGTGCCACCTAACTGCACGTGATACATTTGAGAAAAAAAGATAAATTGCTTTTTTAAGGAATGCCAATATTTCTCACCACTTGACATCTCAACCAGATAAAGATTATTCATCTGCCAGTTGGGGGAGAAAGACTGGGGGCCAGTCAAAAAGACTGCTATGCTAAGCATAAGTACACAGTAAAAAGATAAAACTCTGTGAAGAAGAGAAGAGAGATGGGATAAGGATCTAGAAAGTAGCTCTGAGGGTAACATTCTCAGACTTTGTGAATGTGAAGCAGGCTGTGCCATGTGCGTAGACTCTGATTCAGTCCAGTCCTGCCCTGGCCATTCTTTAAGTGCTCTGTGCCTCAGTTTCTTCATCTCTAAAGGAAAATAAAAGTAATAGGAATGATAGTATCAGGATTAAATAAATTAACATTTGCAAAGCACGGACAATAGTGCCTACCATATAGTGGGTGTTATAGCTGTTTGTTACATAAAGGAATTCAACCCAACAGTGGATTTTAATTGCTTTGTTTTCCCATGTGCTTCAATGGGGCTGACAATTATAGGAATCTATTGCCCCTCAGACCACAGGAGTGGATACCTCATTCAAACTAAGTACTTTCTTAGGATTTTTAAAATGGGTACACGAGAAAGATGCTCAGTCCTCTATTAAAATTTAGTTAAAAATTTAGATGCCTCCAGAAACCATGCACCTTGCACCATGTGACCTGGAAAAAGCTGATTAGCAATAGAAGAGATGAATCCAACACAGAGGAAGGCGGAGACAAGAGATAAGAAAGAGAGCCCTAAGCAGTGTTCCAGAGGCTGGTTTCATTGGTTTCTAAGAGAACTATATTCATGGTCTTGTTGCAGCTTGATTCCATGAATCAAAGTATTCCCCCTTTCTGGGACAGGAGGAAAGACATAATTGGTTAAAATTATGTCATTTGATATAACAACACTCACAACAAAAGACCAAAATGTACTGAAACAGAAACAAAATAAAAAAAAAACTACTGGAAAATACAGTTTCCAGTTCCCTGTGCCATTCCCTTCTCCCACAACACATGTACGAAGGATATAGAGATGGGGAGAGGAGTGGGAAGAGGCAGAGGAGGAAGAAAACAGAGAGAGAGAGAGAGAGAGAGAGAGAGAGAGAGAGGGAGAGATAGAACCACCAGCATCATGAAGTATGGGAAGGGTGATGGGTCATTTTAAGAAGTGTATCTAGCAGAGAAGTAATCCTTTGTATTTCTATAGCCCAAGCATGAGAATAACAGAATCAGAAAATCCCAGAGCCAGGAATTACCTCACAGGTTTTATTCAGATTATGTGATTGCATTTCAAACTGTCTGGGTGTTAACTGAGCACAGGGAAACCACTTCTGACCTTGTCAGAAGCTCTATTGGTTTTAAAGCACTTACTCCTCACATTGAAGCAAATCTGACTTCACAAAGTATCTCCTCATCATTCCTAGCACGTCCCTCTGGAAAACATTAAGTTTCTTTTCTCATTCACAGGAGAGGATTAAAATATTTAAACATAGTTTTTATTTTCTCATCAATTTTTTCTTCCTTGGGACAAACATCCCTTCCAGAACATTTTGGTGAATATTAATGAGTTATAAAGTTTAGGACACTTAAGAGTCAACAGGGTTAGTGAAAATAACGTTTGCTTGAAATCTGACCAGCATTATATTAAAATGTGGCAAGGCTCATTGGAGCCTATCACCTGAAAAAAACCCAAAAGATCTTAGGCCTGGAACAGCCATTCAGAAAAATAGAGTATTGCACAGTTGCCCTTTCAGGTACTGATGACTACAGACCATGAAACCAGGAACTAATTTCTAAGACATGAATCCAATTTCCTTTTCTCTAGGTCAATTTCCTTTTGAATTGACACTAATTAAGACAGACGTTATACTAAATGGCGTTCTGTATTTGGAAAAAATGAGTTTTTATTTAGATTTTATTTTGCAGGGAATCTATTGAAATGCTACTTCCTTTACCTTTGAAACAGTTCTAAATGAAAAGAACGCATTATTGAAATCTAGTTTCCCTGACTGAGAGGAGAAATTAAATACTAAAACACAGGAAACTTCTCTCTCCATCTCAAGTTTCAGTCCTGGAGGCCGGATTCTAGTTAGGATTTTACTCCTGTTTATAAAGCAGAAGTAATAAAATAACTCTGGCTGATCTTTAAAAGAGTATTGCAGTTGATAGAAAAGACAGGCCTCAGTTACAACTATTAAAATAAAATGAGAGAAAAGGGAAAGAACAATTGCCTAGAGCAGCTATTGCAGTTAATACATTGTCACTATAATATTGGAGGCTATCGGAATTACCCCTAGACATCCTGGAAGTCTTAATAGATTTCCAAGTTTTTCTGAAAGACTGCATCTGAAACAATTAAAACACAGGTTAACTTTTGCCATCTTTTATTTAAACAGCAGTAGTTACATGTGAAGTTTGGAACACCCAAAAACATTGTATTTGGATCACATTGTGATCCAAAAACATTGTATTTGGCTTAACTTTTTTTTTTTTATCAGTTAATCATTGCCACAAAAATGCTGCTCAATTACAATCAGATATCATTGCATATCTCTATAAATGGTTAAAATTGTACAATCTGACAATATCAAGTGTTAGTGAGGATGTGGAGCAACTGGAACTCTCATAAAATCCTGGAGATAATGCAGAATGGTATAGACACTTTGGGGAATAGCAGTTTCTTATATACTTTTGTATGATCCAGTGATTGTATTCTTAGGTATTTACTCCAAGCTAAGTGAAAATATGTTCATATCAAAAGTTGCACATAAACATTTACAGCACCTTTATTTATATTGCCCCAAACTGGAAACAACCCATCATCCATAAGCTCCAGAATATATAAACAAACTGTGGTGCAGCCACACAATGGGATACCGTTTAGCAATTGTAAGGATAAATTACTGATAAGTGCAACAACACAAATTGATCCCAAATGGATTATTCTAAGTAAAGGCAGACACAAAAGGCTGCATACTGTATGATTCTATCTATATGACAGTCTGGTAAAAGCAGAACTATAGAGACAGAGAGAAGATCAGGGATTGACAGTCACTGGGAGTAGTAGAGGGGACTGGCTACTAAACATAAATGAAGGAACCTTTGAGGTGATAAAAATGTTTTATGTCTTGTTTGTAGTGATGGTTAGATGCCTGTATACATTTTTTTCAGAATTTATAATATGGTATACTAAAAGAAAGGATCATCTTGCCTATAAATGATATCTTTGAAAACCTCACTTATACAGTTCTGCCCAATAAACCACTCCAAAAGGCAGTGGCTTAATATACCACTTGTCTAGGATATGTGAGTTGGCATTTAGGTTGTGGACTTGGCAGTATACAGATGTGGCAGTTCTGTTTCTTTCTACAGGCCTGCAGATTTGGGTCTGATCTGCAAGCCTCATCCTCCTTCGGCCTTCAGGATACCTAGGACATGTTCTTTTCATGCCAGCAGTAGAGGCACAACAGAATAAGCCTACCCACGGAAGAATATTTCAAGTGTTTGCTTGCATTACATCTGCTAAAACCCTTTTGCAAAAGGAAATCACGTGACTTAGCCCAAATTCAAGAGGTAAGAAAGTAATGTCCACTGCTAATAACAAAGAACTGCATGGCAATGTGAAAATGAAGTATTGGAATAATAACCTAGTCTTACCGAAGGCTCTTTACTGAATTACAATTTAATAGTATATCCTTATGTTTCTTTAAGGATGGCAAGGAATAATATAAAATCATTTTTACTTTTTCTGCATTATTACTGTTAAAGATTTGTCCTTTAGAATTTAGAGTAGAAACTGATACTCCATTTTCTGAAAAATAATATAGTTGCTTTTACCAGGCAATTAAAAGCCTATAATTCATTTTGATTTCTTTTCATATTGGTTACCAGGAAGCTCAAAGCCAATTTCACTGCTCAGTTGAGACAACCATAATATTCCATGTTCCTTGGATGTTTCTTCTTGCTCTGCATGATTCATAAGCTCTTTTTGGATCTTTTATGTATTTGTATTTGCCTTATTCTGTATGTGCTTTTATTGCAAGTTTCTCAAATATATTTTGAAAATAGGCAGACATTTTGAAGAGGGAGGATCATAAATAAAGCAAAGAATATTGACTAGGGAAGGGTAGAATATCTACACTCTATCTCCTTGGAAAATACTATGTGAACTTTAAGATCTCTTGATCTCTTTGTGTCTTGATTTGTTAATCATTTTATAAGGCTAATTATGTCTCTCTCTACTTACTTTGTAACATAATGGAGAAAACATGTGAAATTACAATGCATTTTTTTTTGGCACAATGGACTCTGATTACAAGCCATTTTCATTAAATGAATACACAAGTGTGACTTTGGCTCCAGAGAAAGCCTACATTGTTCTATAAATGGAACAAAAGCCTACTCTTGATTTCTTGCAGTGGCTTTGCCTGCCGAGTGATTCAGGAGATTTGTAATAAGCAGGAGAAGGCTCAACTTCAGCTCACTTGTGCTTTCAAACCTGTACAGAAGGATGACAGCTCTTCAGAGTCTGACAGTTGTGAAATGAGCCGGTGGTCTCAGGTTGATTTTAAGAATAAAGCTTTCCACAGTCCCAGCAAGATCCTGAGGGATTTACTGTGTCAAAGCCAAGACTGAAAAAAGTGTAAGGATAAAGGAGATTGGCTGGCCACAGAGGGGCAGTTTCTAGGTCAATGAGTCACTGAAATGGCGTATACGACAACCCTTTGGTGAGAAGGTAGTGAGGGAACACCAACCTGAGCATAATTAGTTCTCTGACCTATTCCTATTCTGCTTTTGACCTACAGCGTAACACTGGGCAAATGTCACAACTGTTTTGAGTCTTTTTTTTTAAATCATAAAAAGCAAGAAGAAAATGACTTAAATGGGCAATTATTTAGAATCTGTAGGCCATCTGAGCTATAAGATTTGTAATCTACTTGCGATCAGAGGACAGGTTTGATTTAATCAAAGTTTTAAGACCTACCTGTTTATAAGAAGCCTTGCGTCACACAAAATTACCTAAAACTCAGTGTAAAGTTACACCTTAGAGCTAAAAGAGAGAGCACTGCACTGAGGGAAGTACCATTCTATAGCTAGAAATTTGACCATTAATCAACTAGAATTCCCCCTTTGTAGAGTGTCTATCAAAGCCTAAACTTGTAACTGAATCCCTTAAATTGCATATTAGAAGTGCTAATTGGCTGCTCCCTAACGGCCCCCACCCCACCCCCAGGCCCTCTCCAGACACCCTGAATTAAAATTCTGAAGCTGGGGCCCTGCATGAAATTTTACTTTTAAACAAGGTTTTCAGTTGATACTAAAAGACAGTATCGTAAGAAACACACTAAAGAGAGTCTACCTGAAGTCATGCTTCCCAAGCCTGAGTTCTTGCTTCCCCAGGTGCACCCAACCACAGAATAAACATGGAACATCATCACACTTTTTTCCTTCACTTTAAAAGTAAGTTTGCTTGGCACAATTAAGATTTTTTGTTTTAAAGGATTGAATAAAATGCATAAGTAGGATGACTTTTTTTTCAGATAAAACAAGAGCCAGCAAAGAAATATCTTTGCTTGTCTTTCCAAGTATGTACCTTCATTTATTTTGCACTCTCCACTGCCTTTAAAAGGATTTAGTTGAAAAGTCTGAAGGACACAAGCAAGGATTCTGAAGAAGATAATGTCAGTGTTATAATAATTCTCCATGTATTTATTCTACAAACATTTATGGAGCACCCACTATATGGGAGGCACCTGGAGATTATAAGATAAGGTACTCGCCTGAAAGGAGCCTAGAAAGGATTTCTAATATTCAGTGAACAGTATACTGTGGGAGCTCACAGCAAACAAGAGATTGATTCTGACTGTGGGGAGGGGAATAGGGAAGTAGGGGATTTGGGTAGCTGTGCTGATAATAGGGGGAAGTTCAGCTGAAGAAATGGCATTTATGCTGGGCTTTCAGAGATGGACAGATTTAGAGCAATAGTGATGGGAAGAATGTCTTGGACTGAAAAAACAGACATGTGCAAAGAAGAAATGGAAGGAAAACATTTATTAAACACCTGCCCCCAAAGTTTCAGGTACTTCATTTATATATTAGTACTGCATAGTGACTCTTTGGGATTTAAAACTCAGTTTAAGTGATGTCCCTCTCAAAATGCTCTCTCCTAACACTTTTGCCCTTCACTTTTGCTACATTATCTGCATTTTCAGTACTAAATTATAAGTAGGTTCATATTTATCTGTTATCTTAATCTAATAGATGTAGTTATTTATCATTTGAAGTACTCTATTCAGGAAAGCACATTCAAGGCGTGGGAGGTTGGCATTTAAAACTCTATTCAGAAACCCACTTTCCAGAGACTGCTACTACCATCTATTTATCTCAGATGAATATCAGGGTTGGGGTTGTAAATTTGCTTAATGTATATAAGATACTGTCTTTTATTGGTGAAAAAAATGGTGTTCTATATACGTGAATTGATTGGAAATATTACACAGGCACCTCTGGCCTTGCATGGATCTAGCAAATTATGCCCAGCTAGGCTTACAGGCATGGTCATATATGTCATCATTTTCAAGCAATTCTTTGCTCAAACAGACCTAGGTTAACTGAATCCCACGATTAGAATGTTGTTGAGTGATTCCTTCACATAAAGGTGCTTGTCAGAGAACCTGAAAGGATGGAGCACTGAGACTTCATAGAGCTTGTGGAATATCTGGATGACCTACTTTTTGTACCAGCTTTCTAATAAATTTTGAAATGTTTGATAGACTAAGGTCTCAGGCTTGCTGTCTTTTTAACACATCACTTGATAATATTGTAGGGAAAACAAAACAAAACAAAACAAAACAACAAAACAAAACAAACAAACAAAAACCTATAGCCTTCACCTACTCTGACTATTGAAGGCAATAAACATTTACCAAAAAGAATTTAATAATTGTGAATAACTGGACAGATTTGGGGCAGTTTATAACAAAACCTTTGATTCAAATATGCCTTCTCTGTGCTCTCATATCTCCCTGTACAAACATTTCTAACACTTCCCTGTAATTGTAGGTTAACTCATCTGTCTCCTCCCCTTGGCAGTGAGTCTCCTGCTTTAGCAAAATGATCTAGTCAGTTTCCCATGTGCACATATTTTGGTGCTTTTCGATAAATAAAAGTGGATACCTAAACTTCTGAAATGGGTGAGATTTAGCTATACCAGCTTTCTCCATCTTCACCCACAAAATTGTAATGGGCAGTTATTTATTAATTATAAATCTATTGATACATAAGCAGTCACAAAAACAGTTCATATAAACTGATCTAAAAACTCAATCAAATCCCATCTTTTTGTCTTTCAGGTGTTCTAACCTTCACTTTACATGGGGAAGATTCAATTGAGAACACCCTGTTAATGAACAAAGATAGAATGCTATTCTTTCAGCAGGCATTTAGCAAATGGAATCCTCCAATTTTACAAAACCATTTAGAGTTTGCCTCTTGGCATCATCCCTCCAGGAAAAGACCATACACTTCACTGTATTTTTAAGTCCTGTTCATGCAAGACTGGACAATAGCTCTAAATACTTTGCCCATAGAGTTCACCAATGCAAAACTGTTTCTAACAT
This sequence comes from Chlorocebus sabaeus, assembly GCF_047675955.1. Lineage (NCBI taxonomy): Eukaryota > Metazoa > Chordata > Mammalia > Primates > Cercopithecidae > Chlorocebus > Chlorocebus sabaeus. The sequence continues at coordinate 75,453,844 of NC_132918.1, forward strand.
TCATCATGCCATCAAGATATTAGTTGCACAAGCAAAATCGAATTGCTGATATTCACCATGCTGATTTACAAACCTTTGGTGCTGGTTGAAATAAGAATAGCAGGTGTGCTTTACAATAGTGCTTCTGGAGAACAGGCTACACTGCCAGCTAAGCCAATCAGAAGCAAGCATCTTTGAATAGCATGTTATTTGCATCTGGGTTGTAGCTTATCCAACCAGCATTCAGAGCATATCATTCTTTCTATGCTAAAAATATTTTAAAGAAAGTTACACATACCTTGAACCTGGCTACAGGGACCTTAATTAATTGGACTTTGTAGCCCCAGGACTTTGTGCAGTGGCACCTAGTGAGGGCCCATTTCCTATTTGTTAAATTAACTAATAAAAAACTACATGAGTAAACAAATGAATCACAGTGACATCTTTTAATTCTCAACCCTGTGTGATATATCACCAGTTTATAAATTAGAAAAATGACATCTAAAGAGACTAAGCAAATTTCTCAAGACCTGTCCACTTAAATAGAGAACTGGTGTTCTGACCTAAGTCAGACCGCTGCCAATCACAATCTCACCTGTTGGGAAGTTTATACGTTTCGCCAGCATAAGTTTATCTCCCATGTGCACAGAGGTATGGAAATTCATGGTATATTTGAGAAACATAAATTTGATTTGATACAATGGTAGGCTATAACAATGATAAATACAAGATAATGTGAAGATAGATGGAATTTATCTGACTTTGTTTTATAGGTAGTGGGTGATGCATCAAGCCCTTTTGTTTGTTTGTTTGTTTGTTTTTTGTTTTGTTTTGTTTTTTTAGTAGAATAATGTCTTAATTCCTGCTATGTTTTGATGGATCTAGGAATAGTTATTGAAATAATTTGAAGCAAAAAGAGGTAGAACGAAGTCCCAACAGAAAGCAAATGGCTAGGAGAATGCAAAAGCCATAGATTGCAGAAAACCAAACTTTAAAGAACAGAGTGCAGTGACTTGTAAAATGTAGGAAAATAGGGAGGGTGAGGAGAGAAAGATACTTCAAGTTGAATGTGTGAGTTACTGCAAAAATTAAAAATATAGATAGTACCCAGCATGAGCAAAAGCCTGCTGACTATCATCTAGGGAAATGTTTCCCAAATTCCATGCCAAGATGACATTTTCTTTAATTTACATCCTTCTGCTCAAAGACATGTATCCTGTATTGAGTGATCAAGGATCCAACTTTCACAGTTCTATGTTGAGTAGTCTCTGTCGTAGACTCTGAAAAGTTTAATTTTCAAAATGTTGTAAAAATGTCACACAATTATACTAATAGTAAGCATATGCTAAACTTTTATTTAAACTTATTAATGAGAACCAGCAGGATGATAAAACTAGCTCAAAGGTACATAAGATGAAATGAATGCATAGTCATATATTACTTCAAAAGAAAAAATAAATGCATGTCGTTGAATGACAAAACACGAAATGATCAAGTAATATTTATAAGTTAAAGCAAAAGCAATTAATGTTCCACAGTGTAATAAAACACAGCCTCTGTGGTTATCTTCTTTAATAGACCAAAGTAATTTGCATTGCTGTCAGGAAACAACTTTTTGCATACCTATGAGATAGAAATAATTGGCATCCATTTTTTTAAATTAATGTATTACAGAATTGTAACTTTACCAAGCTATCATATATCGTGTGTGTGTGTGTGTGTGTGTGTGTGTGTGTGTGTGTGTGTGTTCTAATTAACAGTAATAGTAATCTACACTCCTCTGGAGAATCAAGTCATCGTTAGGCAATCTTGATGCAACAGCATAACATCAAAGATCACAATAAGCTTTTTGTTTTACTTCCAAACTTTAGATAATATTCTTCATGGGACATTCATTTTGCCTGCCTACCAGTCACAATTTTCTGGAAACTATATCTTTCCCTTGATTCCATGTGCCTTTTGGACAGATCACTTTGTCAGTGAAATACAGTCCTACCTCTAGGGTGGTCCTTATCCCAAGGCTGAGAAAATGACTCGGAAGAGGGCTACAGGATTTGGGGTTACTGTTTTTCAACTTCTCTCACTTCACTCAGAATTTGCCAAATGGAGTGAAATCATGTGAGGTGTGTTGTTTACATTTTGTCAAATTATAATTTGTTAAACTGGATTTTTGGGTAGTGATTGTAGTAAAAATAAATTACTTGAATAAATTGGATAGTCAAACTATTTTGCACTGTCAAATATGCACATAGGGATTGACAACTTTGTATCCAAAAAGGATTCTATATAATGCCATATCGTACAATAAATTTTTATGTTAAAATTTTTGTCTTCACTTTTTATTAACATATCTTTTATATGCCAAGGTGTAACCAATAATTTTTCTTTTTGGAAGAGACTCTGTTATTCCAAGATTATATCCTACCTTTTTATGTTAAAATGCTTTGTGTGTGTGTATCTGTGTGTGTGTGTGTGTGTGTGTGCACATGAGGAGTGGTGATCAAGATGATAGATGTTTTTGTTGGTTTTATTTCATTCTTTCAAAATTTTTATTATTATTCTAATTACTTTTTGCTATCTTCTACCAAAAGGAAGGTTTTATTTCATTCTTAATGTTCTTACCAAGAAAAATAAAAGTGGGTAACCAAATGTCTGTTCCTTATTTTCTTATTTGTTTCCTTGCTTGGTTAGAGGTAACTTTCTCAAGAAAGTCAAGTCTGAAAATTATTCTAGAAAACCTCAGAGAACCAAGACTTGTTAATGATTCCCATTGTTCATAGTTCATCTCCAAACCTTGCAATTTTAGAAAGTAGAATTGTTTTTACTTTTTTAAAAAAAATTTTTTTTTGTTATTATACTTTAAGTCCTAGAGTACATGTACACAACATACAGGTTTGTTACATATGTATACATGTGCCATGTTGGTGTGCTGTACCCATTAACTCATCATTTACATTAGGTATATCTCCTAATGCTATCCCTCCCCTCTGTCCCCTCCCCACAATAGGCCCCGGTGTGTGATGTTCCCCTTCCTGTGTCCAAGTCATCTCATTGTTCAATTCCCACCTATGAGTGAGAACATGTGGTGTTTGGTTTTCTGTTCTTGCAATAGTTTGCTGAGAATGATGGTTTCCAGCTGCATCCATGTCCCTACAAAGGACAGAAACTCATCCTTTTTTATGTCTGTATAGTATTCCATGGTGTATATTAGAATTATTTTTTCATGTAGGCTAGTTTATTAAGGGTTCACTCACAGTAACTAAGATTAACATATAAAACCAAATTTAGGATGTAGAACAAAAATCCTGATTGATTAAATTAAATTTTAATTTTAACTGAGGAGGGGATGGCATAATTAAGTTCAATACTTCTTCCTGCTCCCCGTCTCCCCACCCCAGTTGCGAAGTAACAATCAGAATGGCTGGTTAGTATGTAAGCAGAACACAAGGGACATTGGTTCTGAGATTCAAGGACTTGATTTGTTAATAGCTTAAGGCTTGCTACTGGGACTCAGAGTGCTATGCCAGGGAACCTTCTCTCTTGGACAGTGATTGGGTAGACATTGCAAAATTCTATATCTATGTGCCCTTTATTGGCTATCAGGGTAAGGAAACCTCTTTTTCAATAACACATCTTTCTTTTCCCATGGGTGTAATACTTTCCATCAGGGGCTAATTTCCAGAAATCATGTACCCTGCTAAATGAAAGGGGCTTGATTACTAATGAAGTAAGGAACGGATATTGGAAGAAAACCAGTGCTATTTGACACACTTAGATAATTACAATTGTATTATTTATTTTTAGAGACAGAGTCTCACTCTGTTCCTCAGGCTTTAGTGCAGTGGCATGAGTGAAGACAGCTCACTGCAGCATGAACTCCTGGGCTCAAACAATTGTTCTGCCTCAGCCTTACAAGTAGCTTTGCCCACCTATAATTGTTACCGTTCCATAGTTAATACTATTGGGCTGCCTTTACTTATCAGGGATTCCATCAAATCTTCCATGTATTTTTTTTCACAGTTATGCTTTAGAAAATCTGTGAGTTAGATATTATCATTATTGTGTTTTTGATAGATGAAAAAATTAGAGGCCAAAATGAATAAAATTAATTATACTATATTGCACAGCTCTGAGATGGAGCTAGGATTAGAGCTCAGATTGAGCTGCTTCATTATGTTCATGAAATTAATCACCTCTATATACTTCCCCTACAGCATTTTGTAAGGGATGATTTTTAGCAAGCTTTTCCTTGCCCATGCACCAAAATCCTAAACATAATAATCACATGAGGTCAACCATAGGGTTGCTATAGATTTCTGGAACAGTTAAATCTCATGTGACTATAATGGCTCCTCAGCAAATATGTGTATATCTATATCAAATCTACATACATAAAAAAATTGTTCTTTTTTTCCTGATAAAAGGAAGTATAGAGCACAATTTTCAAATAATAAATATACAATAATGTCTATTCTACATATTCAATTCAGTCTTACAGGATGCTTTATTTGATATTTTGCCAAGCTCTTATATTAACAGCCAAGTTACCTACATTTGTAACTGACAAACAGTTATAGTTCTGACCTGAATGCTGGCTGATATCTTCATTTATGTTAACCAATGGGATGGGAGTGAAGCAACAAGGATGATAGGAACTTCACTTATTTATCAAGAATGTGAGAGACTTTTTGTTGAATTACATAACAGTTTTCAAGCACTGAAAGAATATTTATTCAGTCTTTGTGTTATGAACAATCTAACAGCTACAAATATGACATACTTTTAAGTTTAGTCTGTATTATTAACATTTTCTTAAGTCTAGAACAGAGGTTCAAAACTATGATCCTTTGGCCAAATCTGTCCTTCTTCCCATTTTTGTAAATAAAGTTTTTTTGGAATACAATCATGCAATTCACTTATATCAATGCCTGCTTTTGAATTACAGTGTCAGTATTAAGTGGTTATGACTGAGGACATAAGGTCAATAAAACTGGAAATATAGTTATTGACTATATTGTTGTGTACAGAAAAAGTTCATCAACCTCTGGCCTAACAAGAAAGGAATAAATACATGAAAGACAGGTCCATATTTGTAGTTACAGAAAACAAAACTTTCACAAAGATGAGTAATTGTTTAGAGAGAGAATATCTTAAAACACTTTAGAACAACTGTGTAAGTAAAACACCTCTGGTTGGTCTGTGCATGGATCCTGAAATTTCAGGCAATGTAAAAGACCATTTAGCCTAGCAGAAGATATTCATTATACTCCCCCTTGCTGCTGATTAAAAAGAAATTATTAATGGAAAGAGATATTAAAGAGGAACCAAGCCAGCCTTGGATAGGTATAAATGGTCTGTTGCCTGTAATTTCATTATATCAGCTTTTGAGTTTTACAGCATTCAAAGAACTGGGCAACTGCTAGAAACAGCAGCATGAAACAATTGTCAGATGAATCTAAAATGTCACCTTCTCTCTTCTGCTGCACAAAGACCCTAGGTTTCAAGGATAGCTTCAAGTCTATTTGGATGTTCACAGTTCTTTTTAGGTGTTTATAGTGTTCAGAAAAGCAGTAGATAAATAAAAGAAGATTGCAAGAGTAAATGAGGTCACGTGTGAGCTGTAGAAATAATAGATGTCTTAAAAAATAAATGATATTATAAGCAAAAGTTGACAATGTACTCAAAATGCAAGTTGTTACTTACTTCTTCTCTGGGTATACAGTACAATTACTCCTGGAATCAGGAACAGAAAATTATTCATGGTGTGTTTAATACTTACCAAAAATTCACAAATACATGGAATATTTAATATTGGCACAGCAGTGTTTCTACTGCTAAAAGCCTAGTTAGAGGTGGTACACTAAAGTGAAAAGGTTCTACCAAATCTCCTCTTACAGTGATAGTTGTATACTTTGCTACAAGGCAGGTTCGTCTGAGGTCAGCATCATCCACTGCTATGTGTCTTACAATATCTCAACTCTCTGGTTTTCTCTTTTGAAAATGATGCCAAAATTTAGTTCGTTTTGATGCCAGAGTATCATGTGGTCCTGGCATAGGCCTGAATTAATAAACACAAATGGGAAAACTGATACTGATATTTTGTGAAAAAGTTCCATTATAAGAAGTCATATATATAATCTGGAAAATGTGTGTGAATTTTTGATAATTATTAAATAAAAATATAAAGTTAGAAAGTTCTTATAGAGAACTCTCCAAGCTCTAAAATTAGAGTTCTCTATAATCCGTATGTCTAAGGATTCTGAAGAATCAATTTGACAAGATAGACTTTTTTTTTTTCCAAATGCATTTGACTTTAAAACAGTATATTTGTAAACAATCCAGTGGAAAGAAAATTTGGGAAATATTGGGTTAATGGAAGAGACAAATTCTGTAACAGACCAGCCTATGGGAGAAAACAACCTAGGGTTTGTTTTCTCAAGGTACTAGTGAAAAGCTAGTTCAATATCAAGTTGAACCATCACCTTCACATAGCTCAAAACATTTTTCAGTTTAAGAAATAAGAAATAGATCACTGCACTTTCAGAGTCTTGTGGGGACCAAAAGCTAAAGTGCCAACCTATTGTAAAAGGAGCTCTTCTGGTGTTTTCTGACATGATTGGAAATTGACAGTTGAGAATGTTTTAAGGAGAGGGCCTGTTCTTAAGAAACCTTGAGACCAGTTTTGCAGTCTGTAAGTGTGGATAAAGTCAAGTCCCTTTCAGCCTCTTTAGGGGCTTTATCATGATTATATCTTTACACTTACAGAGCATCTTTTCTCAAAAGGCCATCTGGCATTCTGTCAACTATGGGAGGGTGGTGACGGGGCGGGGGGCGGTGGGGTGGCGCTTGGTTGGGGAGGTGAGAGAGAGAAAGAGAGAGAGAGGGAGAGAGAAATAATGAATGCATTAGCTTGCCCAGGCTGCCATACCAAAGTGCCATAGACTTATCAAGAGGAATTTATTTTCTCACAGTTCTGGAGGCTGGAAGTCCAAGAACAAGATGTCAACAGATTTGGTTTCTCCCGAGGCCTCTCTCCTTGGCTTGCAGAGGATTGTCTTCTCTCTGTGTCCTCACATTGCCTTTCTTTTGTTAGCGTGCACTCCTGGTGTCTTTTTCTCTTCTTATAAGGACATCAGTCCTATTGGACTAGACCCCCTCTTTTATGACCTCATTTACCTTAATTACTTCTTTAAAAGCCTTATTTCCAAATAGAGACATTGGAGATTAGTGCTCCAGTATGTGAATTTTGGAGGACGGGAGGCACAACTCAGTCTATAGTAATTCATAATCATTATAGAGCCTTTTAACAGATTATCAAAGTATTTAAAAGAGAGTAAATTGAAAATATTATCTTTCTACCAGTTAGAATTAATAACTTTAGCTTAAGTTGAATGCCATTACATCTCTCCAACCATTTGGATGAGTCAGTAGCTTGACAGAGAACAAGATGAATAGTTTTCGGTCTATAAAAAATTGAACCATAGTGTATACTTTTTAATTAAATAATTTGACATTTTACTGATGTGATATTTTACCTTAGTTTAGTTGTTTTTAAAACCAGTGCATAAAAGCATTATTTTTCTAAAGATTTAAAAACCATCCAGCAGATGTTTTTAAAACAGTAGAGTACACTTGTTTTCATGAATAAATGCTGTTTACTAATTGTTACGGACACTGGGGACCCTCTTAGCTAGACCAAGGGAAAAAAAAACAAAAACAAAAACAAAACTTGTGTATGTCAAATCATTTAAACCATTCAGTAAGTGTAAAAGAAAGTGCTCCTAGTTGCTTATAAGATCTGTTTTAAAATATTCTTTTATAGGACGGTTTAGTGTTTTGATCATTGAACAAAATAAGACATATGACAGCACCTAGCATAGACCCTTAATAGCTGTTTATAGTATGTGTTCAATAAATATTTGTTGAGTTAGAATATAAATCTTGCTTGATCAGAGATACATGTATTCTGCTGCTTGAAAAATTATAGAAAAGAATGGCAAATTTGGCATTTCGTTTTGAAGTCCTGTTGAGTAACTGTCACTCTCCTACCTGTAGGCATTGATCTAATGGAGGTGAATTTTACAAAGATAACTTCTATGGCAATCTCTAATTAAATGATGTAATTCTATTACACTTAATGTAGCAGAAAAAAATTTAAATTTAATAAAATGCGTTTAAAACCTAGGATGGTTTTTACCGCCAATACATACATATTACTTCTTAAAAGATTTCTCAAACTTTGTAGAAAAAGGTTATTAAAATAATTAAGATCTTGGAATTAACTTTTCTATATTAATACTGTGAGTTTTTAGATTACTTGCTATAGGAGACAATTAAATTAGGCTTTATAAATCCTTCTGGTTCCTCTTATTAGCAGTTAATTTTTGTTATGCATATGGATGCACATGTGTATGTATGTGTAAGAGTCACATTTATACTACATCTTGTAATCATAATTCCCACTGTTGGTTCATTTTAACATAAATTTAATGGTCACCAACAGTCTTTTTATTTTCATCTCCTGCATTTCTAAGTTTATTTAAAAAATCTGTTAGTTATCAGGAAAGTTGTACCGCAACTGGCTCTGTTGCAGCACAGAAAGAGTTTAATAACCAAGTACCTTTATGCCATAAAGAATCCATGAGTATGTATAGCTATAGCTCTCGCAAGTTTAAAAATGTCTATGATATTTTGCTGAAACGACAACTGGATTGGGCATAGTATTTGTGGATCACATTTTTTTCTCTCAGAATTTTATAGGCTTTGCCCTTGAATTCTAGCCCTAAATGCCAATGAGGAAAAGCTTAAAGCCAGAATAGCATCTCCCCCTTTTGCTGTTTGAATGCTTGAAAAAAATTTTTTTTCAGTAAATTTTAAAAACTTAGCTAGGATGGCCAGGCGCGGTGGCTCACGCCTATAATCCCAGCACTTTGGGAGGCTGAGGCAGGCAGATGACTTGAGGTCAAGAGTTCAAGAACAGCCTGGCCAACATGGTGAATCCCCATCCCTACTAAAAATACAAAAAAAAATTAGCCGGTGGTGGTGGTGGACACTTGTAATCCCAGCTACTCGGGAGGCTGAGGCTTGAACCCAGGAGGTGGAGCTTGCAGTGAGCCGAGATCACGCCATTGCACTCCAGCCTGGGTGACAGAGAGAAACTCTTGTCTAAAAAAATAATAATAATAAAAATAAATAAATTAATTAATTAAATTAAATAAACTTAGCTAGGATATGTCTGAGTGTCCATCACTCTGGATCTATTTTTTCTTCTAAAATAAATTGAGGTTTTTCACAACTTGTAGATCAAGTTCTCCTCACTCTTCCAGGCATTTCTTTGAATGCCTGTTTCATTTATGATATTTCCTACCTTAGCAGAACACTCAGGAATAGAATTTTCTAGATGTTGAATTAGTAGCTCCATTTTCATAATATTTCCTTTCCAGATTGTTTTCATCATTCTGGCGTTTTCCTTTGTTATTATCTGAAGACATTTCTTATGTTAGTAATTTTACTGCCACCATGTTTATTGTGTTTCCTGCTAGGTTTAATTAATTTACTTTGTCTACAATGGAATCATTTTTCTTCTCAGTTTACTGGCTCTATTTTCCAGTCTCCACTTCTGTTTTATTTCATTGTTTTGTCATCTAGATTTTTGTTGAACTCACGTTCTTATTCTTCTAAAGCATAAGACATTAATGAAAAATATACTTCTGTTGTTTGGATTTTTTTAGATTAGTTTCTCCATCCATTGATTTCTTCCAGGTTGGTGAACACATCCACATGCCAGCAGGGTGGTGCACCCTAACCCCATTGGACAGAGGTCTTGCACTCAAGACCCTTCTGGACCTGGCCCTATATACCTCTTCAACTGGCCATTCATTTGCATTTTTGTAACATATTTTATGATAAATCAGTAAACATAAAGTATTTCTCTGAGTCTGTGAGCAATTATAGTGAAATATCTAAAACTGAGGAAGGGTTTTTGGGGAATCCCCAACATGTATTAAAGTCAGACAGAAGTGTGGGTGACCTGGGAACACACTATTTCTAACCATGTCTGAAGTGGGGAGCAGTCTTGTAACCATAAGTTCATTGCCCAATGCACAGTGATTCAATATCCTGAGATACTAGCGGTTGCCACACAGAAAGAGTTAAATAATCACAGAGCAGCTGAATGAGGAGACAAGAAGAAACCTCGCATGTGCCTCCCTGAGACATCTGGTGATGGATTTTTAAGGGGTGTGGATGGGTGATGGGCTAAAGTGTGGGGATCACTAATTGAAAAGTGAAGGGTGAAGTCATGGGACGGAGAGATGAAGAAACTGCATTCTGGTGCTGAATTGATTCCTTGGTGGGGGTCTTCAGAGCACTTGATGACAGCTATGCTGCTGGGATTCAGGATCTAAAAAACACTTTAAGCAATTCCTGGGTTAAAAGTTTCACTGTTAGAGATTCTATCTATAGGAACAATCGGGGAGCAGGTGGTCAAAATGCTATGTGACTCTTGGTTAGCTGGCAGCTGCAGGCAAGTGAGTTGAAGCACACCAGCATACCCTGGTCAGCATACCCACTATAATTCTCCCTAAAGTCTGGCTTGTATTTCTCTTTAGCCCTGTGAGGGCAGTTTCAGTCTTGTGAGACTTAGCCCTTAATCTATGGAGTCTGTGCTGACGTCAGATAGTGTCAGAATTGAAATGAAATTGTAGGACACCCACTTAGTTCCACAGGGAGCTGGAGAATTGGTTGTTGGCAGAAAAAAAATCACACACATTTCATTTTAGAAGAGTTATGAGTAAAGGAACAGTTTTCTTGCCAAAAACTTTTAGTATTTGTGATACTGGGCTGTGACTTCCTATTGCTCAGTTTTTGTTTTTTGTTTTTAAATTCATTTCATCGGATAAATTTTTGGGGCAGTGGGAATCTCTGATCTGACCTCACTCTGACATAATTACTTACACATCCTCATCAATTAAGTTTTAATTCCTCCAGTGTGGCTCAGATTCGTCTTTGTCAGCTTCATCACATTTTCAGGGGTACTGGGTTTCACTGGGTAAAAACTATAAAAGCCAACTGTTGGTTGATATTTGTTGTTATAACACCAAACACTGAAATTTGGGACTCTAACATAATTTTCTTTATTGCTACAGTAATAAATATTAAGAATTTAAGTCTAAGAGTATCAAAAAGCTCCAAAAAATGGTAAGTAGACATTGCCCTTTTTATCCAAATAGGAAGAAGATAGGCAATTGCAATATCTTGCTCAAGGTCAAATAGCTATAAGGGCCACATTTCAACTCCTGTCAGCACCTAGACTGTGTTCCTTGGACAAAAAATAAACAATAGCTTCCTTTGCTTCCTGAATGTGCAGGTGAAGAATGCACTGAGTTGAAGAATGATGTGGTGAGGTATTGCAAAGGCCCTCTGCTGACCCAGGCTGGACATTTCCAATATTCAGTAATTGTGTCCCATCAATGACCAGACACTAGTGTACACAGAGCTGTGGATATAGATTTTTTTTAATTCTCTAGGTTAATATGTCTCCTTCATTCATTGTGGAATTATAGCAGCGTAGAAACTGCCAATTTTGTGTCTCTTAAAAAATCCAGCACATACTTTTGGTCATAAAAGAAGAAACCCAACTGATTCCTACCCAAATGTATTTTAAGAGCAGACTGAAAATATCCAAAATATAAGCTCCAAATGCTCAGCCTTATTACATGGAGATGAAAGAAGAAAAGGGGGTATGTCAGAGGCCCTCTGAAATGGGAGGAAGATAGAGGAATCTTTTCCCTTAGTCATTCTAAACTAAGAAAACCCATAATAGAATTAAACCTCTAGACCACCTTCTGCTATACCATCTCCTCAAAATCATGACCCCAAGCCAACTACTTATGGTATTAAATACCACAAGAAAAAAATTAATCACATGGATTGTTTTATTAATAATTTAGATAATCTTGGACCAGTATCCCTTTCCAGAAGAGTAGGCACTTAAAGATAATATAGTTTATAGAATTTCCATCCTAATCCCCAGAACCTGTGAATGTGTTAGCTACTGTGGCAAAAGAGACCTTGCAGATGTTATTAAATTAGGGATCTTGAGATGAGAAGATTATCCTGGAATACCACGGTGAGCCCAATATACTCACAAGAACAGTTCTAAGGAGGGAAGTAGGAGAGCCAGTAAGAGAAAAGGTGTGATGACAGAAGCAGAGGTCAGAGAGAGAGAGTTTAAGACGCCACACTGCTGGGTTTAAAATCACAGGAGGAAGCCGCGAGCCAAGGCATGCAGACGGCCCTGAGAAACTGAAAATAATAAAGAAACGAATTCTTTCCTAGAGCCTCTACAGGGAATACAGCTCTGCTGACCCATTTTGTAATTCTGACCTCCTGAAATGTAAGATAATAAATTTGTGTTATTTTAAGCCATTATGTTGGTGGTAATTTGTTACATACGACAGCAATAGGAAACTAATACAAGCGCATACATTCATGGTTAACTAATTGGCATGCTGATTTCAGAGTAATAAAACATGGTTACTGCAGGAACTCTAAAGTAAATCGTATATCTGGTACCATACAATAAAATCCAGGGTGCTTAGAAGTCCCAGGAAGGAAATCCTCACCTATTGTTAATTGTAAAAGAAGAAACGAAAACTTATTTAAGCTGTTATTTTTCAGGAGCTGGTAGAAGACAATTTTGAGGGACAAAGGAATTATTAATAACCATTTCCTGCTGGACTAGGCTTCATCTTAAACTACTGCTCTTTCCATTTCTGCATGAGCAAGTGCCCACTGAGCTTTTAAAGCTTTTGACTGAAGCATGACATCAACAGAATGCTTCTATTTAGGCTTGTGTTTTTACCCTCTCCAAGGAAAAGACTTTTTCAAGTGCAGAGTCACAATCCATAAAGCTAGAGGAAACATGACTTTATCAGGCCATAGAGAAATGAAGTTCCTTTGTTTACTCAAAGAGACCTCTAATGGTCTTTTTGAAGAACCCTAGAAAATTTCATTGCATTAATTTTCCTTCTTCTGTTAAAAAAAAGCAGCAAGATTCACAGTCACTGCTTAGGTGCTGATGATTCTGATGTCATCTTCTTCCTCCGGTTAAGTCTTCATGGCCCTGTCCTTCCAACTGGCCCATATCATTGCTCTCATTCTGACATTTCCATCATCTGATGCTTGCAGTGGCTTCTCTTCCCTTCTGCATCAGACTCCTCTGCCTGGCCTAGAAGATCCTTCATCCTTCATAAATGCTTCTTTTTTTGCAACCTCATCTCCTATGACAGATAATTCCTTACTGAAGGAATTGTGGTTAAGCCAATAGGCAATTCAGATTGCATTTTCTCATAGAAAGAATATTTTACAGGGTTCTGAGATGCCAGAACCAGCCTTCAAGGTGCCAACTAACCTACAACCTATTTGCAGTATTCATACTGTTTTCACACGTAATCCCCTAGTCCTGCCCTCACCGTGAGTAAATGTCCGCAAGAGTTCTCACTTGGTTTACTAAATTAATTTTTTACTCACTAGGATTACTTCTTGGGGATGGGGATAAAATTAAAAGCAACACTATGATTTAATTCAGAATCTTCTAACTAAAACGGAAATTGCAAATACATCCCTCCTGCCTCATTAACATTATCTAGGTGGTCACCACGCTCCTCGTAACTGTAAACTGTAGAGAAGGTTCAACCGGAGTTTAGTTGGGGTTAGGCAAGGGCTTCTTTTAGGCAAGGGTAACTTATTGTCACACAAAAAGACACAAATAAAAACACTATTCTATAACTTTATGGTTGCATAGAAGAAGGTGTCACTTAATTCTAATAATTTACTGCATGATTAAGAAATAAAGAACTGTTGATTTGAGCTCCCTCCCACATTGTGTCAGTGAGTCTGTGTGGTTATTCTTACATAGAGGAGTTAGTAAGAAGTAACAACTGGTACCTCTCTATGGAACTGTCTGCGTCCCTTAGGCCTCTCTCCCCAGATTCTAACCTTCTTCTCCCTTTGGTTAAAATTTGTTATTCTTCTAGGTCACAGAGCATGTGATTTTGGAGTTGCCAGACAGTTCCTTTTTGGTATGTGTCCAAATTCTAGGCCTCCTTCAAAGCCTATCTCAATCTTCCCCAAGGCATTCCCTCTCTTATCGAGCTGTGGTAGACAATTACTATTTTATAACCCAACACACTCCTCTTTTCATGGGAAAAGCACTCTCCTCCTTTCTGGGAACTTCTTTTCCAACTTTCTACCTTCTGTCACTATTATCAATGGGATCTAGTAGATTCCATCTCCACGACCACAGTGCATACCTGATTCAGCTGGAAACCTGGAGCCTACCCACCCACTTAGCATGTTGATCAGACTACAGAACATTTTTTCCTGGATTTTTAATTACCTACACCATCAGTTAGCATATATCTCTACCCTGTCTTATTGCAGAGGAATGAGTCCTTTTGCATAGGCTTTGTTCTCTAATTGAATAGTGTCACTTGAGAGCTGGTAGCCCAGTTTGAATTTAGCAAAATGCTTATCGTCATGAGAAAAACCTCAGGAAATACTTGGTTACTAATTAACGGAAGAACTTCCTACACAGATGAATTACGAGCTTATCATACATTATCAGATATTGTCAGCTCATTTGAGTACATGTAAAAATAACACAAAATTCAGTAAATTAAAGTCTTGTCTCTTCCTCTGTCTTTGTGGCATTGTTTAAATTACCTTTCTGACCTCCAGGTTTTTTTTTATTTAATATTCTATATAGGGAATAATAATGGATTATTCATGATGCTTTGGGTTGCAAGACATAGAAATCCAGTTTAGTTTAGATTAAGCAGAAAATTACTTTTTAGTTTTATTTAATTTAAAGAATAGAGCAGAATAGACTTTCAGGTAGTGTTGGATATGGGTAAGCAAATGACTTCAATCTCCTCATCTCCTGGCTTTAATTTTCCCTGTGACGCCTTATTTTAAGGCAGGGGACTCCGAACTATCAACAAACATAGCCACCAAAAACTTCAGGCTTTCATTTAATTTATTACACAACCCAAGTGGAAATAAATTTCCTTCTCTTCCAATAGTTCTAAGTCTCATTAGATCAAGTTAGAGTGTGTGGATCAAGCTGATCTAACCACTGTGGTTGGTTAGGGGTAAGTGGATTTCTTTGATTGGCCAAGCCTGAGTCACATGCCATCTTTCACCAGTGGATGGGTCCCTCTGTTAGAACCACATACGCTATGAATAAGATACAGTGATAGACTGATTAATGACTCTTCAGAATGCCCAGATGCTGACCCCTGAATTCCAAAACTATTATGATATAAAGCAAAAGTGACTTTACAGTTGTGATTAAGGTAAGAATTTTGAGAGATGGAGATTTTATTAATATATTACTTGAGTGGATCTAATATATTCACAAGGGTCCTCATCAGAGGAAGGAAGGGAAATGGATAGAAGGCAATATAGTCGTAGACACAGAGATCAGTGTGATGCACTTTGTAGAAGAGGAAAATAAATTTTCTTTACTTTCTTATGTTCTGTATTTGGGGACCTGAGAATTAAACTAACAAAAGACAGATTAACAGGAAAAGAGATATGGGGGTTTTAAAATATACTTTTAATTTTAAAGTACTTTAAATTGGAAACTAAAAGTATTTTATAATTTTAAAATTAAAATTTAGTTTTAATTAATTTAAAATTTAAACTTTAAAATACTTTTAATTTTAAAATTAAAAAAATACTTTAAAAATACTTGAATAAAAAATACTTTTAATTTTACATGCACAGAGCTTCACAGAAAAGAAGTGAAAAATCCAAAGAGGCAATTAGCCTCAGGGGCTTGTATACCATTTTAACAAAGGGTGATGATTATGGAGAAGTGACTAGTCAAAAGAATAGAGTTTGGGCTTCTAGGTCTTGCCAGTTCCAATTTATTGTGTGAATAACGGAAGGGCAGCAAGATGCAGATTCTTAGATAGTGGCACACAAACAACTGGAGTTAGGGCAGGACAAGAATGACAGAGCGCCTGATCCTTTCTTCCTCTGAAATGCCACTGTTCCTAACAGTGTGAAACATTTACTTCCAGAACCTTTGTGAAACATTTTACTTCTCATCCAGATTTCTGGAATTCCAAAATGTCAAAAATTTCCCCCTTAGTTGCCTCTGAGAGTCAGAATCCAGCCAGTTCTCAGAGATTTCTACCTAGTTGAAGAAATGGCATAAGTCAACTTACACAATGGCTAAAAAAAAAAATTCTTCTGTTGATTTGAATTTGAAAAATTCTCACAAGTATCTATGATAAATAAAATGCTTGTTTCAAAATTTTCAACACTAAGAAATCATGGCTAGTGCAGTGCCAAAAGCTATGAGGTTTTCCCAGGCCACTCTTTATCGCATCCATCTTACTCTTACTTGTCATAATGGGCATACAAATGCACAATGACATTAATAGCATCATTGAAAATAATCCCTGCCATTAAGCACACATCTGCCTTCCTAACCTTGCCCTTAACAATAGATATCAATATCACTGTCAGTAACAGTGCTTTCTCACACAAAGAACCACCACCACAAGCATTTATCTCTGTCATTTATTTGTTACGTATTTCAATTCTTCCATTAGTGTCTTTTGTCAAGCTAATTATAAAGATCTTTTTCCATATTTGCCCCAGATCTAGGATTGATCTCTGAATCTGCAGATAATTCATTCTGTCTTCCTAATTGTAACCTTCCCTGTTGGTGACACTGGCCAGGGAGTGACTACTGCTGGCATGAGGAGACTGGAACTCTGTCCAAGTTTGCCCTGTCTCAGTACTTTGGTGACAGTCACATGTCCACAAACTAAAGTGGACTCTGAGTAGGACACTAACTTTTCTCTAATGCAGTGTCTCTTGTCCCTGGTGGAATATTGTAATCACTTTGGAGTCTAAGACCAAACAAGCCAACATACAACAATAACAATAATAACAACAAAATCTACCTAGGTGACACCCATGTCATTTACGTCAGTCTTGGAGGCTGAGTTCAACACTGAAAACTACTGTTCTAGAGTTTAAATTGGTCACAATGCACAGGACTCACTGCATTTTCTAATGCCACATTATCTATTAAGACTAACAGATAGATAAAATCTACAAAATTCCAGCATGACATACTGAAGCAGTGGATTTCCACCAGGGATGACTATGTCCCAGACATTTGGGAATGTCTGAAGACATTTTTGATGATCATAACAGGGAAAGGGGATGTTACTGGCATATAGTGGGTAGAAGGCAGAGATGCTAAGCTCCCTACACTGCACAAGTCAGCTTCTAGCAACAAAGAATTATCCAGCCCAAACTGTCAATTATCCTGAGGTTGAGAAACCTTGCCTAAAGGAAGGTGATGTTTTCCCTTTGTCAGTAACCTATCCGTAAGATCTACTGAACTGAATTGCAATGCTCCCAAAAGGTAAAAGGAGGTTCAGTACAGTTTTCTGTAAGAGGATTAGTAAGGAACTAGCTGGTTGTTTAAAAATCATCTTTATATTCTCCTTTACTCTACAAATGATGTTCTTAGTGAAGATGTGTATAGTCCAGATTTTATTAAATCTATTCTTCAGTTGGCTGGTGGGAAACTTGTCACTTCTCCAAACACCCATCAAAAACATCTGAGGGTTTTCACAGTTGCAGCAGATTCTAGATCTGCTGCAAATGTACATTTCCCAGCAGTTTCAATGCCATCCTTCTTGACAACCTTCCCCCAAATAAATATTTCCTATAAAAAAATGAAAAGGGAAATAAATCAAATGAACAAGATACTCAGTCATTCACATATGTAAGTCACATAATTTTACACTTGATATTGGCTAAAAGGCCAAGACATGATGGTCACATGATCTTAGAGTAAAAAAAATCCCTTATTATCAAACTGTTGTTCAGAAGAGTTGATATTATCAAAAGTTTTACAGATAATGGGAGTGTTAGGACTGATATTCTCATCTCTTGATTATTTATCCATTGCCTTTTCCACTGGTGGGTATACTTTTCAAATGTGAATATTATGGCTAAAGGGCCAGTTTAGTCATGTCAAATACAGCCATTTGAAAGCTGATGACTTTTTGGAAATTTTGCCCAAATAGGGTTAAGAATATCATCTGTTTTTTTCAAAGAGCAGTTATATCTCAATTGTGGAGCAGCACATGCACTGGACTCTGATAGCCTGACAGAGCAGGTGATATTTTCCAAAGAAGACTGCGGCAAATATTCTCTCCTATATGTTCTTTTTACAATGCGACGGTGAAGCTACTTAAAAGCATGGTGAGGTCTATTTCACCTGCCCTTCAACCTGGGCAGACCCTGCCAATTTCCTTGCCCAGTACAATACTGTGTAAGTGATGTGTGTGATTTCCAAGGTTACTTCAAAACACTGCCATGCATTTGTGCCTTTTTACTACTCTTGGGTGTTCACTCTTGGAACCCAGCCACCATGGTAGGAGAAAGCCAAACCACCTATAGGTATCCAAGCCAAAAGATCCAGCTGCTGTCACAATAGACAGCCAACATCAGCTGTCAGACACGGGAATCAGTCAACCTTCAGATGATTCCAATCCCCAGGCATCAAGTCAGCTCCCGCATTCAGGCTGTTCCAGCTAACAACATGTAGAACACAGATACACAGTCTCAGCTGAGTCCTTCCAGAATTGCAGACTTATGAGCAAAATAAATGATTGTTGGTGTTTTAAACTACTCAGCTTCAGGTGCTTTGTTACCTTATAGTAGATCACGGAAACACCTGGCATTATTAGGCTTTTGAATCCTACAACTAACCTAACTTCTTGTGACCATACTCAGCTCACAATGTATTTTTAATGATTATTTATGCAATAGCTAGTTGAATCTATACTGTGCTCACAAAGAAGCTCTAGATTTGGTTTGTCAAATATTACAAACCCTGTAATGAGTGTCAATTAATCCATTAGCGTTCTGCATCATGCATCGGCCTTTGTGAGTATGTTAAAAGTGGAGTCTGCTCCTCAGAGATAGATCTACCATCTATTGCTGAACATACTGAACTTCTAAGCCTAAGAGACCCAGAAACTGAAGGGTGGTACATTCGTCACTATAGGCCGGGCACGGTGGATTATGCCTGTAATCCCAGCACTTTGGGAGGCCGAAACAGGCAGATCACTTGAGGTCAGGAGTTCAAGACCAGCCTGGCCAACATGGTGAAACCCTGTCTCTACCAAAAATAAAAAATATATAAAAAATAGCCAGGCATGGTGGTGTGTGCCTGTAATCCCAGCCCCTTGGGAGGCTGAGGAAGGAGAATCGCTTGAACCTGAGATTGCAGTGAGCCAAGATTGTGCCGCTGTACTCCAGGCTGGGTGGCAGAGTGAGAACCTATCTCAAAAAAAAAAGAAAAACTTCATCACCATAGAGGAACCTATCCTTTCAGTACTTGGTAGACAAACAAATAGTCTTTTCTCCGATACATGAAGTTTATGGAAAAACTTAAATCTCAACTCCAACGATATCCTTTTCTTCACATCTGAGAATTTTATATTTGATGGATCACTTAGTACAGATGAAGTAAAAAACTAAGTAATTTTGACATGCTTTTGGAGAACATCCTTGGATATAGAGCTACAAACACTATTTTCCAAACCCTAGTTCTATCTGTAAATCAGCCAAATCTCTTCATAATCAGGCATATGTTTTTGTGAGAAAAAGTACTGTTTTTTATGTTGGCTATCCTCTGTGACAGCAGAATATGTGTCATATCAGCTCACCAAGGAACTCCAGGCCAAGAGTTTTCGATTTACAGAGTCTTAGATGTGGTCTACAATGAGTTAATTGCTCTTGGGAGCAGAATGCTATCTTATAGATCAAAACAATATTTGAGATTTATTTGTGCTAGTGAAATAACTCACAATAATATGAGATAATTTCTTCTAAGGCTATGGTCTCTTAGAGTTGAAAAATAATCCCTTTTCTTGGGACCCAGGGATATAAATTGGGGATGGTTTTCTTGAGAAATAAAGTTTTTCAAAGTAAGAACTATTTTGAAGTATAAAACCAGGATGAAGATAGAAAGGGAGGGGAAAAGAATGTGGGAAGACAAGTCTAACCCGGGCCAAACACTTAATTTAAATTAAGACAGCTTGATAATGGTGCAAGGATTAAAAAAAAATAGACCAAGGAAGCAGAGAGTCCCCAATCAACTAATGCATTTAAGTAAACTTAATATATGACAGAACTACTACCGTGAATCATTAGGGAAATGATAAAATATTAATTAAATATATTGGAACAATAGGTTATCCAAAACAAAGAAAGAAATAAATTGGGTTTCATATGATTATTACTCAAAAATCAATTCCAAATGGTTTAACTTAAAAGTAAAAGGCAAACTTTAAACTTACAGACAAAAATATAGGTTAAAAAGTTTATGACCTCAGGGCAGAGAAATATTTCTTAAAATAATACAAAAAGC
Organism: Chlorocebus sabaeus; assembly: GCF_047675955.1. Classification (NCBI taxonomy): domain Eukaryota; kingdom Metazoa; phylum Chordata; class Mammalia; order Primates; family Cercopithecidae; genus Chlorocebus; species Chlorocebus sabaeus. Next base: position 75,474,302 of record NC_132918.1, read on the forward strand.
ATAAAGTTTAAAGGAAAAGACTGATAATTCAGCCACCCTAAAATTAAGACATCTTAGGCAAAACACAGGTCACAAGATGGGAGAACACGTTTGGAACAAAAATGATTGACAAAGCTTGATTATTAAAAACATATACAGAAGCCCTAAAATCAATAAGAAAAAAAATATATAAAATGGGAAAAAGATAGAAACCAAACATTTCAAAGGAAAGGTAACACAACCAATAAAAATAAGAAAGCATTCAACTTCATCTGTAATTAGAAAGTGCAAAATTAAAATGAAAACTAGGATCCAAATTAAACCAGCAGCTTGTCAAAGAGTAAAGTCTGATTTTGACAAGTATGGACAAGACAGTGAGTCAATGGGCAACATTGTACTTCTATGCTGGGAATATAAATAAGGAAACTATTTTGGAAAACAATTTAGCTTACGCTAATAAATTTGAACACATGCAGAGGCTATAAAATCAGCAATCCCCTCTATAGAGAAATCCTTGCCACACTTTACAAGGATAAGTACAAACATGCATAAATGCATTGCTTATAATAAAAACCATGGAACCAACCTAAATCTCTATAGACTTTAGCATGAGTAAACATATTATAGTTTATTCCACAATGGAATATTATAAAGCAGTGGAAATGAAGACACTGTAGCTATACATATCAATATGAATGTGTAGCAATGTGTATCAGTACATATGCCACATAAAAGTCATGGGAAAAGAGTCACTGTGATTTAAGACTTTTAAAAATGTATTATAAAACATGTAAGTATAAAAACATGTCAAATAAAGAGATATTGTTTACAGGAACTTATATAAATAGAAAACTATGAAGAAAAACAAAAATGATTAATGATATTCCAGATATTAATTACTTCCCCAAGGAGGTAGGAGGAAACAGTCAGGTACTGATACCCAGAGAGCTTTAAGACTATGTTTTGTTAAGCTAGGCGATTGGTTCACAATGTTCATTTTTATCATCATTTTAACATTTATACAAACGTGCTATATACACTCTTATCTTAATGATATATTTCAAAATTAAAAAAAAAGAAAATAGATTTCATGCTATCTGATGACAGGTTTCACGTCTAAACTTTCAGATATCATTGTAAGCTAGGACACTGAACCAGGTTGATTAACTTTCATTTCCGAGTAGCATTCATAATTAACTGCTCTGTGTTAACACAAGACGAGCTTGGTTCCTGTTACGCAAGCTATAAATAGATAAGCAAAGATTATTGTGAGAGAAAAACAATGCCCAAGACTGGGAATATTTATTTTAAAAGATGTTCTCTTGGCTTTTGCCTTTTCTGCCTGACCCTGTCCTAAATATCCCCCAGAGGATAAGGTCCCCATCAAAGCTTTTCCCACATATGTCTATGTGCTTGTCAATCTCTACCTTTTACTCTAGAGCGCATGATGAACCAACATCCTGGTTTCTCATGGCTGACCTTCAGCTTATCCCTGTTGTTATTATTACTACACTTGATTTATTTTCCTTCATTAGACATAAGCAAAATGGAAAGATGGCTTCACAAGATTTTTCAATTGATAAAGATCTTAGGAAGCTAAGTCCATAATCTTACTTTAAGTACATTTAGAGTTCAAAAATTACACCAAATCTTTCCTCTTAGGAATCCCATTTGATGAGACTAGAGACCTTCATATTGTTCCACAGGGCAGCCAGCTGTTGACCACAATTGAAGTACTTGAGATCTAAAGACACCCACAGTGGATGAAATTCCACTTTAAGTGTATATTCTGCTTGAGGAATTCTAAAAGTAAATTGCTTAGCATTTTAATAAACAACTTTTTCAGTTGTCTTTTTTTTTTTCTCACTCTTCTTAGGTTGTAGTTACTAAATCTGAGACCACAAATTTGGGTTTACAAGAAATATAAATTTATTTTTCTGTGACATTAATATTCTACAGCTGAAATTAATTTCTAGTTGAGCTAACATTTCACCTAGTGGCAGAAGCTTAAGTTTAGTCAATTTTGTGTATTTACAGTTAAAAATATTTTGTTTCACTCCCCTACACACACCTTTTTAACTTAGATTTGCATCTACTTTCCACAGGGTATAGGTGTGCGCAGAACTGACATATGTGAGAAGTGAAAATCTGGTCCATGGTTTATCTATGCTGATGCCTACTGAGATGTGTGTTTTCCACCTGGTCCCCAGCTATCAGCTGATGCAGCTCACTCTATATCTTCTTTGTACTATCCATTAGATGCCTTCAGGACCTGTGCCTTGTAAAAATATTACTTTTTTCTCTTTTCTCTTCTGAGGCTGTCTCAGTATGTCTGTCTCAAGCCTATCTGAGATACATCAAGAACATATTTCTTATCTTCCACTTTCATGCTCCGTGGGGATATAAGTTGACTGCTGGGATAGTGCTGTTTTCTAGTCTCTCTTCTGCTATTAAGTCCCTCTATTATATGGAATTATTTCTTTCCTGGGAAAAATCTGAGAAGTGAATTGTTAGTGCTCATGGATTCTTGAGACTCGGAGTCATTCTTCTCTGCTGATAAAGTCTGTATGCTTGTCATGAAAAGCTCATTCTTCTCTTTTTATAAATTCTAAGAAAAACTCATTGGTTCAAATGCCAAAGCTCATGCATACAGACTTATGGCATGCAGCCCTTCCTAGTTTGTCAGCTATACTAAGAGACATCCAATTCCAGTGTTGAATGCCTCAAAATATCGCCAGGCATCCTGGTGATATTAATAAAGCAAAATTAAGTTTATTGGAACTTATTACAGTTGGAGAGAATATCACCTTGATAGAGTATCAGAAGCAGCTCAGAAGGGGAAGTCAGAAGTAGAGTATTTACAGCGCTTTGGGGTTTTGGGCTTAAGCCATCTAAGGTTGATCTTTCAAAGTGGGTAACTGACTAAACTGGGCAAAATTTATGCTATAATGGCCATAATGGTTGTCAGTGAAGCATGTGTTTTGAAGGATGTCTGGATAGATGCCTCTTTGCTTGCTAAGCAAGCATTTGCCAAGGTGAGAAGACTATTGTCTTTGATAAATTGAGTTTTAGAAATTTCTTTGAGCAAACAGTGAAGTTATTTATATTATATTTCTTGGGCAAAGTTTTTCTGGAAGAAATCGCTAAGTCATGTTGACATAGGTGACCAAAAGTCTTATGTGAGTCATATTGACATAGAAGTTCTCCAATTTAACTTATTTAGACTCAAACTTGTATTCACACTAAATTAAAAAGTTATTCTTTGCCAGCTCTACACTCAAAATACCTCAGGAATTCCAGAAAATACCTTTTATGTAACAGGGCATCAGAAAATGATCTTCGGAGATGATATCTTCAAGTGAGTCTTGAAAAATTACAAGGGTATAGAAAAATAGAAAAGAGTAAGAAGAAGAAATAGAAAAGGATAAGAAGGCAATTAGGAGAAAGAGTATGGGTTGAAGCCCCAGTGATGGCATTTGTGAAGAAAAATGAAGAGAATATTTTGACTGAGAAAACCATCTAACTTTGAGAGAATAAGGTTTTTAAAAAAATTTTTTGCTGAGTACATCAAAGCCAGATTACGATGGGCCCTACATGCATAATTAAGGGATCACTATATCTCTGTTTACATTTATGATTAGGGCCTCACAAAGATCTTTACATTTTTTGAATCTCATGACTTGTTTTCAAACATACCCCAGATCACATTGTTTTGGGGGTGGTGGGGAGTGGGGGAGATGACTTTAGCAGTAGTAAGTAAATTACCTAATACAGTATTCTGCACATAGAAGGCATTCAATAAGCAGTAGTTGATATTATTATTACATTTCATTAAGCATTACGATTTTAGTGACATTGTAATCAAGCATGCAGAAATGGTTGAACCCTGTGGACGTGAAAAAATAGTGAAACAAGAATTACAATTTGATTAATAGCTGCACACATGCACTCAAGGCTCTAGGTTTAAATGCACATTTGGATCATGAAGCGTAGGCCCACTCTTTGAAAAGAAAAATAATAGCTGAGCAGTAAGAAAAATTAAATTTATTTACCCACTTACGTACATGCTACCAGAGAAGAGAATTTGAGTTGGCAACATTCCTAAGGGAAATCCCTGCTGATGTTTTTATCTTTTCCTCCCTGAAGGGAAAGAAATAAGGCAAAAGCAGCCCGGAGCCTGTGTTCCTGCATTTTATTGTTGTTCTTTGTTTAGAACACAGTGACTCTGCCCACTGGCAACTGTAACCTAATTTATGTCCTGAAACGCTGACCAGCCAGATTAACTACTCCCGTGATTTGGGATAGAGCAGCTAAGAAAAAGGTAGACAGAGGTATGAAAAGAAGACAGGGTACTGCTAAGTTTCCTGACCCCTACATTCTTCTGTTTTGGTCCTCTCTACAAATTCACTTGGGGTGAGGATGTGAGTTTAGGATAGATTGATGATACTTTTCAAGAGACCTAGACATTTCTCATTCCGCCCTGTGTATCACTCTCCTCTCCGTGGGATTCCCAAAGGTGCTATATCCACAATGAATAAGACAAGAAAGGGGACCAGGCTTGTTTTATTAATAGCTGTGCAAGAATCTAACACTCACAGTGGAAAACTCCACATTAAAAGCTGAGCTGGCAGATTAGGATGAAGGTCTCCTATCTTTTTCTAAATCTACATTTTGAGATTCTGCACTATTTGGATGGTCATACAGAGAAAGGAAATATGGGGAAAACAATATGGCCAGGCCTACACTATATATCTGACTTAAAATTCCCTGGATAGTCATAGGCACCAGATGGGCAGAAAGGAGAAGTCTGCATTTGGTTTTCAGGACCTATTAAAATATATTTTCCTTTCTCACTAGAAATCATGACCCATTAACATTCCAAACTCTGAACATTTATGCTAGTAACACTTCTTCCATTGCCAGGGAGCAGAAAAGAAGTGAACAGTAGAGCCAGAGAAGGGGTTGAAATTTCTTTCTCCCTACTAGAGTTGCAGGCATTTGCTTTAGAAAGACAGGAGATGTGTGAGGAAGAGTGTATTGAGAAGCATGCTTCTGATATTACCATACATACATCATTTTTCCCTGTAGTCTCTTTAGCTGGTCAACTCTAGGCTACTGATTTCATTATACCAGCTGGCCAACCAGTTAAAGCCTGCATGGAGGGACATTACTTGTGACAGAATTTAATCTCCATAGGAGCAGATTATATTTGTCGTTTTCAGTGTATGACATAGTGCTTGATAAGTAATTTGTTGAACTGAATGCATGACTGCTAGTTTGCATGTATGACCCATTCTTTGAGAACTGCTGAATCAGGGATCACATGCACCTGCCCTCATTTGCAGGTACATACAATCTGGGTTATTTTCTTGCATGGTGGAAAGACTTTCTAGCAATTCTTTCTCTCATGCCCTTTCACTCAGATGCCATGAAAGCTAAAATCTCACCTTCCCAGGCTATCTTGCCATTCAGGGTAGCCATGAGGCTCACTTTTGGCCAATGAGGAGTAAGCAGAGGTCTGCTGTCATGTCTCTGGAAAGTTTTCGCTCTATTAATAAAAAGGAAAGACACAAATGATGCTACCCTGCTCTCTTCTTTCTGCCTTAAAATGGACATTTGTCTAATATTTGGGCAGCCATCTAAATGCCCAAATCTGAAAGTGAGGTTGAGTCATAAATGTTGGCACTGACACCTTCAGGCCACTGAATCGATACCGGCAATTGACTATGTCTAAGCTTGTTGCCACACGAGGAAAATAAAGCCTTACTAATTTAAGCTAATAGAAGTTTTTCATGTAGCCATTAACACTCTTGACTGTTGCAGAACTTATCTGGGAAGAAAACAGAAAAAAAATCGTAAAACTCAGTCACCCAAATGGATCTCATCTGAGCTGAAATATGATCATTTTTCTTTTTGCAATATAAACATATTCAGTCTGCATCTGTGTGATACTTTCCCCAGGTGCACAAGAGCGAAGATGGAAAGTGTGGCTTCTCTGGGTTTTTACTTTTGAGTTCAGGAACAAATATAGAAAAATCATTATCCACAGAGAAGAAAAAACTGGGATTCAAATTTCAGGTGTCTGACTTTATTCTGTACACAGGGTCCTGATCCTTGAAGCTGGACTTCCCGCTCAGGTTTCACAGATCTACATGTCTGATTTTTGAAAAGGTGCTTTGTATTGCAACAAGGTGGTTGTGCACTGCATTTCTTTTATTTATTTATACTGTTACATATTTCTTCATTTAGAATACAACAGATATACCAAAAAAGAAGTATGTTGGCTGGGTGTGGTGGCTCACACCTGTAATCCCAGCACTTTGGGAGGCTGAGGTAGGTAGATCATGAGGGTCAGGATATTGAGAGCAGCTTGGCCAACATGATAAAACCCCATCTCTACTAAAAATACAAAAATTAGCTGAGCATGGTGGCACATGCCTGTAGTCCCAGCTACTCAGGAGGCTAAGGAAGCTACTCAGGAGGCTGAGGAAGGAGAATCACTTGAACCCGGGTGGCGGAGGTTGCAGTGAGCTGAGATCACACCACTGCACTCCAGCCTGGATGGCAGAGGGAGACTCTGTCTCAAAAACAAACCAACCAACCAAAAAAGAAAAAAAAAAAAGAAAGAAGTTAGTGAAATAATACATCTTAAGGAGTTATGGTTTATAGTAAGACAGCTGGCTTTAGCATTTTAAAATACTATATTATTCTAGATTATTGTGCTTCCAGGAAATGGCCATACATTTCAGTCAGCTCACTAGCAAAAAATATAGGGAGTTAGACAAATTTGAAATTGGATTCTGGTTCCACCATTTATAGTGATATGAGTCACTTGCAGCAAGTACACTGGTTAGTTCTTAAGAATGTGACTTCAGACAAATAATTAAACCTATCTTAATCTCAGTTTTCACAGCTGCAAATGAATTACTGAAACCAGTCAATAAAGTTGTAGTAAAAAGTAAAGAAATATACTTGATATATAGTATTAGCTATCATTATTATTAATTAGAACTTGACAGACAAATATCCACTCTTTTGGCATTACGGTTTGTTGGTATGTCCACAGGTTCACTCTTTCTGGGATGAGACAGGGGAAGCATAATGACAAACCAAACCACTGCTCCAGATCTTCAGTCTATGCTCCTCCACATTCCTGGGCAGCTGCTTAAACCATTTCAACCAACAGCACTTTAGAAGACAGGTTAATCTGAGTGATGATGACCTTTGTTAAGCTATCTCCAGGATCCCAGAGGTTGGCAAGGCTGAGAGTCAGAGGTGAGAGGGAGGTCAGGATCAGTCCCTCTTGGAAGTCAGAGCTGCAGATGAGTTGGAGCAAGTGGGAGTTTCCCTGAAAAGGCCCTATTCTTGATGCCAGAAAGAGGAAAAGCAGATGTTTCCTCACCATCCACCTTCACGGCTAGCTCCTCTGCTCCTCTGTAGATTAAAGGCTTCAACAGCTGCACTTTTGTTAGTTTATTGATCTTGAATAAAGGAATTCTAGGCAAGTTCTTTATTTGGTACAACTTGTCCAGGAGCTATAGATTGTCTCATAAAAGTGTGCCTGCCAGATTGTTTCGCTGAATCATAAGCCAAGCTGATTTTCTGGAACTGACAATCATACAGTAACAGTTTCCAGCGTTTGTAACCTATCCTAGTGAATGTGAAAGGCAAGTCAGGCAAATCCCAAAGATAGATTTACTTATTTGTTTACAGAATGGAGAAGTTGAGATGGGGATTTGCCTGAGTCTAGGAACTTACCCTCAATGAGCCCAGGTTCTCCCAAGACAATGTGGGCTTAGAAGAGACCTCATTTATCATCTGAGATTTGATATTAAATAGCCATGGTTAGGGATCATACAACATTTCTGGATCTTCTGCTACTCCATCGATACCATGAGCTTGCGTGTTTTCAGTTATGAACAAGGGTACTACCAAATCTAATGCTATAATTCTTTGATTAAAAATGGAAGCATTGCAAATTTGGCTGGTGAATGATGACATGTAAATAGACACAACACGTTTCCTTGTCTTCATCATGATAAGAATAGCATCACGCTATATGTTTCTGGACTGGAATATGCCTTTTAGTGTACCTAAAATTGCCCCTTTCAATATACACAAGCAAATATAAGTGTCAAGTTTTTCTGGTGATAAATTTCTACCACTGTCAGATTCATTTGCAAGCAGATAATAGGTTATTAATCCCTGAGGCTTATACTTAGTACAGGATATGTTATTTCACTAGACCCTGTTATTTTGGGTTGAAGAAATACAGAGATGTATGTATTCTACTACTATAAAAAAGCAGAGACTTCCAAGACTGTAGAGTTAAACTGGCACAGGCCTGCAGCGCCACCTGTTGGCTATTGTGTTAATATAGTAATAATCACAGAGTCCTAAGCTTTCAGAAAAGAAAGCTTATTATCTCCAAAGTATGTGTGTGTGTGTGTGTGTGTGTATATATGTATGTTTATACACATATATATATACACACACACACACATATATATATATATAGGAAGGGTGTGCGCAGGCCAAGTTTAAGTTAAACTCACTTTTATTTGAAAAGAAAAAAAAATGTGTCCCTAGAAAATGGGTGGGGCTACTGAATTCTAAATGGCCGTGAGGTGACAACTGATTTTCATTTACTTTATTTTTAAATGAACCACTAGAGGAAAATGGGAAGATGGGATAATAAAATTTCAAAACTGGATAAGTTTTTAAGTAATAATATAACCTCCTTACGGTGCAGATGAAAAGAAAATGAAACAGAATGGAATGTATCCTGTAACAAGAAGCTGTGTATCCCAAGCTACAGAGCTTGGTAGTGAGGCTGCCGGAACTAAAACTAACTTCAGATTTAGTTCACAGTTCCATCTGGGTAGCTTTCTTTAAAAAGGTGCATTTTAAGAGATCTTCATATCCTTTATTTTTACCAGAATTATAATGAGTATCAGGGGCAGTTCTTGCAATATCCTTATTTAAATTTACAGAATTGTGGAAGTAATAATTAGTTATTAATCCTCCATTCTATCTCCCTGTTAAAAACTTTCAACAACTGTTAACATGCTTGTGGAATCTAAACTTACCAAAAACAATTTCTTTCTTTTTTTTTTTCTCCTTCCTCATGTTTCTCAGCAATTCATTCCCTTCCTCCCACTAGGAGAGAAGGATTTTTTGTGGTATGTGGATGAGGCTCTGTGGTTCCATTGAGACATATGTGGTTCCAGTTCCTGGGTTGTGGTTCCCTGAAAATGCAAATTGCTCACTTGAGACAACCAAGAGCCAACAACAACAACAACAACACTTCCAACTTGCTCTCCTATCCTAATCACATCTCCAGGCCTATCTGAAAGGGATGAAACTCAATTGAGAAATGGGTCATAGCACCGCGAGATCTGACACATGGTAAAAAGTTAGCGAATACCACCCTCAGTAATAAAAGAAGACCAAAAGAGTCCAGTAGTCCAGTAGTGCTCGGAAGCACCATCTTGGACAAAAGTCAGAAACATCTACCAGGAACAACATTTAGAATTTGTATGTTTTTCAAAATTAAAGACACCTTTATTTTTGTGTATTTATTTATGTTTTTATTTTATTTTATTTTATTTTATTTTATTTTATTTTATTTTATTTTATTTTACTTTAAGTTCTGGGGTACATGTGCAGAAAGTGCAGGTTTGTTACATAGGTATACATGTGCCATGGTGGTTTGCTGCACCCATCAACCCATCATCTAGGTTTTAAGACTGCATTCATTAGATATTTGTCCTAATGCTCTCCCTCCCTTTGTCCCCCACCCCCCGACAGGCCCCACTGTGTGATGTTCCCCTCCCCATGTTCATGTGATCTCATTGTTCAACTCCCACTTACGAGTGAGAACCTGCGGTGTTTGGTTCTCTGTTCCTGTGTTCATTTGCTGAGGATGATGGTTTCTAGCATCATCCATGTCCCTGCAAATGACAGGAACTCATCCTTTTTTATGACTGCATAGTATTCCATGGTGTATATGTGCCACATTTTCTTTATCCAGTCTATCATTGATGGACATTTGGGTTGGTTACAAGTCTTTGCTATTGTAAATAGTGCTGCAATAAACATACATGTGCATGTATCTTTATAGTAGAATTATTTATGATCCTTTGGGCACATACCCAGTAATAGGATTGCTGGGTCAAATGGTATTTCTGGTTCTAGATCCTTGAGGAATTGCCACACTGTCTTCCACAATGGTTGAACTAATTTATACTCCCACCAACAGTTTAAAAGCATTCCTATTTATCCACACCCTCTCCAGCATCTGTTATTTCCTGACTTTTTAATCGCCATTCTAACTGGCATGAGATGGTATCTCATTGTGGTTTTAATTTGCATTTCTCTAATGAACAGTCACAATGAGCTTTTTTTCATATGTCTGTTGGCTGCATGAATGTCTCCTTTTGAGAAGTGCCTGTTCATATCCTTTGCCCACTTTTTGATGGGGTTGTTTTTTCTTGTAAATCTGTGTAAGTTCCTTATAGATATAGCCAAGAAAATCCTAAGCAAAAGGAACAAAGCTGGAGGCATCACTTTACTTGACTTCAAACTATACTACAAGGTTACGGTAACCAAAACAGCATGATACTGGTACCAAAACATACATATATATATATATATATATATATATACTAATAGAACAGAACAGAGACCTCAGAAATAACACCACACATCTACAACCATCTAATCTTTGATAAACTTGACAAAAACAAGCAATGAGGAAAGGATTTTCTATTTAAAAAATGATGCTGGGAAAACTGACTAGCCATATGCAGAAAACAGAAACTGGACCCCTTCCTGACACCTTACAGAAATTAACTCAAGATGGATTAAAGACTTAAATGTAAAACCCAAAACCATAAAAACCCTAGAAGAAAACCTAGGCAATATCATTCAGGACATAGGCATGGGCAAAGACTTCATGACTAAAACACCAAAAGCAATGGCAACAAAAGCCACAATTGACAAATGGGATCTAATTAAATGAAAGAGCTTCTGCACAGCAAAAGATACTATCATCAGAGTGAACAGGCAACCTACAGAATGGGAGAAAATTTTAGCAATCTACCTGTTTGACAAAGGTTCAAATTTTTTATTTATTTTTTAAATGAATGACTAATAGCACATTAATTCTTAGGGAGAAATAACACTTGTACTCATCTCCTGTAAGCAGTAAGGAGAATGAAAACATAGGAGCCAGTTCTTTCTTTTATAGTCAGTTTTAAGGGAAGAGGGTAATGAGTATTGGAGACTTTAGAGAGGAAAGGAAAGCAGGGTGCATCAAATTGAATTAACTGAATGCTACCTTCATGCCTTCAAAGAGATCTTAGAGACTTCATATTGGAAAGGTGCATGGGTCCCCAACCTAATTTTCCATTCAGTCCATTGCCCAAACTAGATGATAAAGGATTGTCCATAATTCTTTCTCCTTTAATCCCTATCAATTGTAGCACTTCCAAAATCTCTCTTAATCTAACCTTCCCTTTTCATTCTCATGATTACACTTTAGCACAAGTGACCTATTATGCTGCAACTGCCTCCTAACTAACCTCTTGCTCTGGAAGTCTATTTTTGTCCCACATGGTTACCTTCATTTTTCTTAAATGAAAATTGGATCATGTCATTTCCCTGCTTGAGACCACCAACCAGGGAACAGAATCCAAGCTTCTTAGTACGATATATAAAACTTTTCAATGTGGCTTAAATTGGAAAGTATTTTCCTATTCAGCCTCATTTCCTGGACCAACACACCTCCAGTCCCTCACAATTCAGGGTCTCTTTTGCCCCACATTCTTGCGACTTCTGCATCTCTGTCTATATTTACAGTCAATTCCTCCAGTCTGTTGTGCCCTTCATACCCATCACTAGGCAAATTCCTGTTCATCCTTCAAGGTCCATTTCCATTCTCACTGCCCCTAAGGAGCCTTCTCTAAAGTTCTCAGCCAGGGAGCTTCTCTGTTGTGTATACTTGCACTCTGCTTTTTTATTACATTATTACAGCGTGAAGCTCATTGTATTGTGTAGCTCCACTAGCATATTAGTCTTCCTTAGATGATGAGTTTCTTAATGTATAGATCCTGATAGATCTTTCTAGCACTTCAAATTATTATCATGCACTATTCTACAATATTTACTGAAGATTAAGCATGAATCCTTCACTATGCTAAACACGAGAAATACAAAGATAAGCCATGAAGGATGCCCACATTAATGTTATTCAAAGCCTACCGTTTCTGCATTCTAAGTATTCAAACAGTTGGCACTATAGTTTTAATGCTTGTCTCCTCCAAAAGTGATGTTGAACTTTCACCCCCAGTGTGGCAATGTTGAGAGGGGGCCTTTGAGAGGGTATCGAGTAATGACGGGTCTTCTCTTATGAATGGATTAATCTGTTCACATATTAATGGGTTATCATGGGCATGGCCCACTGGTGGCTTTATAAGAAGTGTGACCTGAGCTAGCACAGTAAGCTTGCCCTGTACTGCCTCAGGACTCTAAAGAGAGTCCCTGCCAGCAAGAAGTCTCTCAACAGATGCAGCCCATCAACCTCAGTCTTCTCAGCCTCCAGAACTGTGAGAAATACGTTCCTTTTATTTATAAATTTACTCAGTTTCAGTTTTCTGTTATAAGCAACATAAAACAGACTAAGACAGTTGGAGAAAGGAGAAGAATTTTATGTTTCCTATACTGACTGAACTTTGTTGCAATGTGGTGATTCTCAGTGGTGATTCACCAAAATCAGTGGTGAAACAGTACAGTAGACAGTACAGTAGACCCTCAAGCAACATGAGTTCAAACTGCATGGGTCTATTTATACATAGATTTTTTTAATGAATACAGTTGACCTTCCACCAGGTGGGTTTCCTATCCACAACAAAATGCAGATCAAAGATACAGTATTCAGGTGCTGTGAAACCCATCTATATGCAGGGCAACTTTTTGTATCCACAGGCTTTGCAGGGACAGATGAGTATAATAGGATTTTGGTACATATGAGGAGTTCTGGAACCAATCTCCTGTGGATACCAAGACACAACTGTACATGTAATATGTACAATTTTAGCTCTTGTGGGTGGATATAACGGATAGTATCATCTTGATTGTCATGTGTATTGCTTTTTTTAAAAGTTTAAAATCACTGTCCAATGTCCTGCCTGTATACTGTATAGTAGTACTCTACAAGCACAGACTTCTCAATGTTTGTGAAATAAATAAGCATATGGATGGATGAATGGAGGAGCTACTGGAATGATGAACAGATGGATAAAATTGAGTTCTTGATTCTCTTTCCATGAATATCTGTTGTACTTGGTGCTTAAAGCTGTGGGCTATGATGTGGACACTTTTTGTTGATATGCAGAACTATTATCACTTTTCTGAGCTCTTCTCTGTCCAGTATAGGCATAAAGATTGGAAGTAGCATTCCTCAGTTGTCCTTGTTAGCTTGAGTCTAGTTAAATTCTATCAGAGAGGCACTTCAATGAGATTTAAAAACAGAAGAAAAGGAGAAACTATTATCTTCTGGTGGCAGCTGTAGGCAGGTGAGTGGGCATTGGCAGAAAGCCATTAATGAGTTTTACCTGTGACTTCATATATCATATCATAAGTTGCCCATGTTGGTCCACAAATAACTGAGATACTTGGAGATGATTTTGTTGAAATTCCTCACCTTTTAGGTTTCTTGAAATTTTCTATATTGGTCTTAATTCATCCAGCTTTCAAATAATTGTGTAAGTTTTTCCTATAGTAAATTTCTTTCTATCCAAAATACATAGAATAAATTGTAGTTGATGCAGACTTTTGGTTGGAAAACTAAAATAAAATGGTTATCTATACTAATGAATATTCAATTCAAAGACCTTTATAGTCTTTGAATGTACATGCACACGCGCACACGCACACACACACACACACACACACAGTCAATTCTGGCTTAAATACTTTCTTTAATGGAAGGCTCATTACTTCACAAGGTAGCTAATTACCCTCGTGAGAGTTTCTAATTGCAAAAAAAGTAAAAATTCATCTTTTTTACACCTGAAATGATTAGCCATCATTACTCACTTATTTTCTGATTCCGTAGCTACTCCACCTCTAGAAAGTTCATAGGCTCTGGGCATTAATGGTGTCTACAGGCAAGTCTAAGATCCATACCCTTGGATCTTCTGCTAGAGATAAGTAGGAAAGCAGAATAGTAAAATAATTATGCATGTTTTCTTAGGGTGACAAATTCAGTTTAGGTTTGATAATATAAACATACCTGACTACTAGAATATAAGCTTACTAAAGGGAGTGGCAAAATCTTCAAATCCTTCAAATTCCCGTTACCTTTAAATTCCCAGTACTAAATATCATGGTTTTTTTGTTGCTGAGCTGAAACTAAGTAAATGAAAATGTTTTAAAAACCTGTAAATCTCGCATCAAAAGAGAGAAAAGTTTTTAGCTTCCCAAGTCTTTACATTGGTTCACTTCTAAGGAAGTAGCACAATTTCTTTTACAGTTCAGACTCTAGATCAGAATAAAATATTTGTTATAGTAGAAACTAACACAGTATAGAGTTATAATCACTCCTGTAGGACATGAGAAAATAAAAATATTTAAAACCAAATAAGTAGAAAATAAAAATATTTAAAACCAAATAAGTAGCAGGGAACTGCTTCAGTTTTTCAAGCCAAACTTAACTAAGTTTGAATAACCTTAGAGAAAATTTAGCAGCTGTTTATTGACGATCCTATTGCCTTTAACATATTCAGAAATAACATGTATACATTTTTTCAAAAGTCAACGAAATAAGCAAAAAGTTACTATACTGTCATGTGTTTTAGAGGATATGTAGCATATTAACATGTTGTAGTAATATTTTATTGCTATCATTATTAAAATTTTGAATGAAACTTTGAGTTCTGGCCAAGATGAAGTGACAGAGACTGGATGTATCCCGTCTAAAATGAAAAAAGATGGACAAAATATATGCAAAGAAATGGTTCTTAAAAGCTTTGACATAAGGCAGTGAACAGAAATATTTGAGAAAAAAAGAAAGAAAAGAGTGTCCAGGATGTGATTCGGGAAAGGGGAACTCAGGTGGAACACAGCAGTATTTGTGAGTTGGAAACATACAGCTGGGTGTGCACAGGAAGGCCAAGGTGTCTACACTTTGCAGGACAGAGTACCAAATAAAAGAAATCTATATGCAAGGGTCCCCAGACATTTTCATAGGGTCCCTCTTAAATCTTCAGCTGACTGTTGGTTAGCATATTTTTCTGAGAAAACTATCAAGCCTAGGAATGTAGCCACCAGAGAAAATTAGAGAAAATGCCCAGAGTTCATAAAGGGCCAGAAATACTGCCTCTTACCACCAACCAGTATGTAGCCCCCTCATAATTATTCATGAGGCACTGGACAGCATACTCAGAAGACTTTTACCTCATTATGCTGCTCTCAGCTTGCCTAGCAAAGCTTGAAAACAAGACTTAAATAGATCAAACTGTTTTTAAGTGACTTATCTACATTCTAGAACAAGATTTGGAATATGTACAGGAATACAAAAATATCCATCCCCCCAAAAGGTAAAATGTGTAATGTCTGGCATCCAGTCAAAACTTATCATTTTGTAAAGAAACAAGATAATACAGTTATAATGAAGACAAAATATCAGTCAATTAAAACTGATTCAGAATGACAAAGAGGAGACAGATGATAGTTAATAGGAACACTAAACCAGTTATTATAACTATAGTTCATATGTGCAAGAAGCTAGAGAAAGATTTAAGATGTTAAGTAGAATCATGGGGATATATACATTTTTTTAAAAGACCCAAATCAAACTTCTAAAGATAAAAACTGCATAAAGAGAAGAAAACATGAGTTAACACAAAAACATAGCAATAGAAACTATCAAAAAGGAAACAAACAGGAAAAAAAAGTATCAGTGAGCTGAAAAAGAAGAGTATCAATGAGCTGTGGGACAATTTTGCCGGCCTAATATACATGTAATTGGAGTTTACAACGGGAGTAGGGAAAGATAAAGCTATCCAGAGACATGAGACAAAAACCTTTCTATTGATAAAAATTAAAGGTCAAAATAACTGAGAAGCTCAGTGAACTCAAATGACAAGACACATAGGGAAAATTGCAGCATCACATATTATAATTGATTTCCTTAAAACAAGTGCTAAAAAGAAAATGTTAAAAGTAGTCATAGAACAAAGAAACATTTTATGTAGAGGGAAAAGGATAAGGATGAGAGCAGATGTCTTGTTTGAGACAATGCAATATAAGAGACAATTTTATGTGTTAGTAACATTTTTAGAATACTGAAAGAAAAGAAGGACAACCTTGAATTCTTGAACTAACAAAAATACCTTTAAAAATGAAAGCAAAAGAAAGACTTTTTCAGGCATACCAATGCTGAAATAATTCATTTATAACAGTTCTGAACTATAAAAAATGCTAAAGGAAATTCTTCAAGCAAAAGGAAAGTAATACCAGATGGAAATCTAGATCTATGCAAAAGAATAAACAGCACCAAATCAGATAACTATGTGGGTTAATATAGATACATTTTGGTTGTTATTCAAGTCTCTGCAAAAGATAATCACTGTTGAAAGCAAAAAATAAGAATATATTATAAGATTTATAAGATTTCTAAAAACAAGATGTCTGGAAACAATAGCAAAAAACCAGGAGAATATAAATGGGTATTTCTATGCTTTGTGAGGTCCTAATACAAAAGGAGGTGTAATAGTACTTAAAGATATAAGTTAAGATTGAATATTATAAGCCCTAAAGCAAACACTAAAATAGCACAAACTAAAACTAATAAGCCACATATAAAATAGAATCATATGAAACACTCAGTTAATTCAAAAGAAGACAGAAAAAAGATCAAAAATATACAAGTTGGAAAAAAGAAGTAAACTTGTCTTTATTTTGCAAGATGGTGTAATCATCAGTGTAGAAAGTTTAATGTAATCTACAAATCACTATGAGTATTAGTGAGTTCAGCAAGGTCACAGTGTACAAGATTAATGTAAAGAATCAATTGCATTTCTACATACTAGCAACAAACAATTGGACATTAAAATTTAAAAATGCCATTTACAACATCAAAATATGAAATACATAGAAATAAATCTGACAAAAATGTATAATGCTTGCATACTGAAAACTACAAAAAATTGCTGAGAGAACTTAAGGAAGTCAAGTAAATAGAGAGAGACGCCACCTTCGTGATTAGAAGATGACTTATTTTTAAGATATCAATTCTCCAAATTAATCTATGGATCCAACACATTCTAAGTCAAAATCATATTGGCATTTTTTTGGGTAGAATTTTACAAGCTGATTCTAGAAATCATATGAGAATGTAAAGGTTCTACAGTAGCAAAGTAATACTAATAAATAATAACCTTGAAAAATAAAAATAAATTTGAAGAATTTATACTACCTGACTCCAATAGTTATACATTTAGATAGATATAATAATCAAAACCATACTATATTGGTGTCAACATGGACAACTTAACAAATAAAACATAAGATAGAGTCCATAAATAGAATTACTTGTGTATGGTTAATTGATTTTCATTAAAATTACAAAGGCAATTCAGTGGAGAAAGGATAGTGTTTCAACAAAGGCTTCTGGAATGATTAGATATCCATATGCCAAAAAAATCAAAACAAATTATTGATACCTTGCACCATATACAGAAATCAACTTGAAATGGATTATAAAAAAAGATGTAAAACTTAAAACTACAAAACTTCCAGAAGAAAAATATAGAAGAGATTTTATGACCTTGGGTTAGGCAACTATTTCTTAGACCAACACCAGAGGCATGATCCGTTAAAAAATAAACAAATTGGACTTTATCAAAAGTAAGAATTTCTCACTAGTTGCAGTGACTTATGCCTATAATCCCAGAACTTTCAACAGCAAGGCGGGCATATCACTTGAGGTCAGGAGTTCGAGACCAGCCTGGACAAGATAGAGAAACCTCATCTCTACAAAAAATAGAGAAATTAGCCTTGTGTGGTAGGATATACCTGTGGTCCCAGCTACTGGGGAAGCTGAGGTGGGAGGATCATTTGAGCCTGGTTGTCAGAGGTTGCAGTGAGCCGGGATCACACCACGGCACTCCAGCCTGGGCAGTAAGCCAGACAGTTTCAGACCCTTTCTCAAAAAAAGAAAAAAAATTCTGCCCTTCAAAAGATACTATTATATGGTAATACAAGATAAGCTGTATGCTGAAAAAATATGCTCACAAATCACATCCAATAATGAACTTGTATCAAGAATGTATAAATCACTCTCAAAAATAACCAATGTAAAAACACATGGGTTAAAAGAAAATTGGACAAATAACATGAACGAACACTTCACTAACATACAAACATACAGCATATAAACATAAAAAACATGTTCAACATAATTGGTTATTCGAAAAACGCAAATAAAACCATATGTAACACTACTACCCATCTATTGGGATGTCTAAAATTTAAAATAATCATGTCAAGTGTTATTGAGGCTGTAAAGAAACAGATTCCTATACTGCTGCTGGGAATGTAAAATGCCCCAATCGGCTTGGAAAAGTTTGGAAGCTTCTTAAAAAGTTAAACATATGCCTACCATATAACACAGCTATTTCACTTCCAAGTATTTACACATGACAAGTGAAGGCCTACCTCCACACTTTTACATGCATGTTCATAGCAGTTTTAGTTGTCAGAGGTCTAAACTGGAAAATGCCCATTTGCCCCTCAACAGATGAATGGATAAATAAATGATGATATAGCTAAACAATAGATTAGTACTCCTCAAAAAACGGAATGAACTACTGATACACAAAAACATGGCTAAATCTCTAATCATGCTGGATGAAAATGGCCAGATAAAAAAGAGTACCTACTGAAGGATCCCATTTGTATAAAATTCTAGTCAATGTCAACTAAACTGTAGTAACAGAAAGCAAATCAGTGATTGCCAGAGAATGGTGAAGGGACAAGGAGGGTCAGAAAAGAAGGATACAAAGGAGAATGAGGAAAATTGTACCTTGTCTTGGTTTTGTTGATGGTTTCATTGGTGTGTACATACGCCAAATAAGTGTAAAGTTGTACACTTAAATATGTGCTGCTTATTATGTCAAGTAAATCTCCACAAAGCTGTTACACATTTGTTTTTGGATGAAGTACAAAATAATTTATGAAAACCATGAAGCAAAGAATTGTCCATTGAAACAATCATAATATTCAAGATTCTGCCTTATGCCAAAAATAAGGATTTGGTTATCAGTCGTGACTATCATATGAACTCATGAAACCAACTACTTTGAGAAACCCAAAGATTTCCTTCTCTAAGGATGGTAATCGCAAAGGGACTGGATTTCACTTTGCTGTTTCTCACCTTCTCAGATTATAAGTAACAGGGTAGGGTAGAATAATTTAGTACACCATGCAAAGGCCAATATACGGTGGAATCAACAGCCACAATGCATTTCTCATTCTGATGCTCGACGCTTCCAGGACTTATGGCTCCGTCCACAGGCATAACGTATGCTTGTGTTTGGCTACCTCTCCGGCAAATGCTCATGTCTGTTCCATTTAAGATTACAAAGCTAGACCTCATGACCTCTCTCTACTTTCTTCCACTTCCTTTTTATCATGTTCCCTTTGGTTGGGGAGCAGTTTTGGATTCCTCTCTCTTCTCACTCTGTTTCCTTTAACCTTCTATCTTCAGATTCACTGTGGGCCTTTCTTCTTTCCTACATTAATAGCCCTTGCATACCTCATTGGTCTCAACTTACCTACCCACTTCTTTCATGAAAGTCTTACTTCCTTCTTCCTGTCATGGTCAAGCACTTTTTGTTATGCTCCTTTGTTTCTTCAAACTCATTTCAACAGTAGAAATAAAAGTACTCTCATTGTATATAGAGAAATATATATTTTATATATTATATATAGGAATATTATATATGTGTGTATACATATTGCTTTCCTACAATGTACATATAAAACAAAAAAGAAAAACAAGGTCCTACACAAAGTAATATTGACAAATTAGTCTCTAAATTTGATGTAATCCAACAAAAATCCCTATGTGATTTATATCTGTGTAGCCATGCTACTTATTACATAGCAGTTATTTTCGTACATTTCTGGTGAAAGTGAAAGTTGGTAGAACAATCTTAGAAAAAGGATTTCCAGAATTTAGTGAACTTGATGGTCATGCACACATGCAACAGAATCTAGAATAAATATGATAATTGTGGTCTTTTTACACAATGGATACACAGCATTTTATTTCAGCTGTGACTATGAACAAGTAGGGATCAATCTTACACAGAATGTTGAGTAAAAGAAACGAAACACATAAAGGAATACAATATAATTAAGTTCATATAAAGTTCAAAAATAGACAAAATTAAGCTCTTCTGGGATACATGTTAGGTGGTAAACTATCCTGAAAAGCAAGTAAATAATGACTGTGAAATTCAAAATAGTATTTTCCTCCAGGAGAAAGTGAGGGGTTGGGTTTGTGGGTGCTGTCATGCAGGTTATATTCTGTGGGGTGATAACACAGACATTCACTTTGGGACTTTTTGTTAAAGCCTTTTTTTTTTTTTACTTTTTAGTGTGGAGTTTATGTTTCACAAATGTCAAAAAAGATCATACTACATATAATAACCTGCTTATTTTTTAGCTTGGCAATTAATAGTGATTATTTTCCCAGACAATTAAATAGGCTTTTAAAGATGAATCTGGCCAGGTGCAGTGGTTCATGCCAGCACTTTAGGAAACAGAGGCGGGAGGATCACTGGAACCCAGCAATTTGAGGCAAGATAGCAAGACGCCATCTCTACAGAAAAATAACAAACAAACAAACAAAACAAAACAAAAAAAAACTAGCCAGCCAGCCAGGCATGGTGGCATGTGCCTGTAGTTTCAGCTGCTTAGGAGGCTGAGGTTAGAGGATCACTTGAGCCTGGTAGCTGGAGGCTACAGTGAGCCATGATAGGGTCACTGCACTCCAGCCTGGGTGACAGAGTGAGACGCTGGCCCAAAAATAAAATAAAAATGAAAATAATAATGATGGATCTTAGGGGGCACAAAGATGCAGTTCTCTCAGATGAATAAATCTAGAAATCTCAAGTACATTATGAGAATGATAGTTAATAATGTTGAACTGTACACTGGAAATTTGCTGAAAGAGTAGATTTTAATTATTATTCCCCCCAACCCCCCGCTTACCTCCCTAAAAAGAAGAAAAGTAACTCTGTGAGATGATGGATATGCTAATTTACTTGATTGTAGTAATCACTTCACTACACATACATATATCAAAACATCATGTTGTATACCTTAAATGTATACAATAAAGAATAAATAAACACAAATGGATCTCAAAAGATGACCTTCAATCTATGGCACCATAATTTATTTAAATGCTCACTCAATTTTGTATATTTTGACTTTGCTGTTCTTTTCTATTATAAAATAGAGCACAATAGATCTGCATATGTGTAACTCTTTGCTTCATCTCCTATTGTTTCCTTAAGATAACATATTAGAGGTGCAATAGTGGAGTCAAATAGCATACATTTTACAATCCATGAATATAAAATCTGTGAATATAAATGCTCCTGCCAAGTTTTCCTCAAGAAATTTTCCATCAAGTGAGACTTCTACCAGCCTTTTATGAGACTGCTCATTTTCATTCACACTCACCAGCATGGCTATTAAAATGTCTTTGCTAATTTGATAATTAACTAATTTAAGTTTCATGAGAGTAGAGACCTTTATATTTTTCACCCATATGACATCTTGCCCATACCAGGGTGCTCAATAAATACTTATTAACTAAAATAATTATATATAACTTATTTGAACTGGCGTGTATTGCTGAAAGCTCACTTCGAGTTATTACTGTAAGTTGATATCTTCGTAGATTTGTTTTCTTTCTTATATATTCTGGCAAATGACCATCATTATTACTTATTATCCAGGGGAATGCTTTTTTAAATCTATAATTTAATCTCCATGGGTTTATTTTGTCTTGGTCACCTCTTGACTTAGTTTCTGTGTTAGAGCATTAAGCATCCCACCAGTAGTAGTCACTATAAGGTACCCCTGTATAATCAGATCATACTAGAAATTAATGTTTGTAGCATGCACGTGTGTACACATGTATATACTTGCAATCTTAATGAGGACAGTAGAGCATACTGATTATGATGAAGATCTATAAAGTTGTTTTACACATAACTACATATACCTTGCCCTCATTGGTTTAGCAAACACTATTACATGATTCATCTACTTGAACGGAGAAGAGATAAAATGCTAGATATTATGTATAAAGTGAAAAATCACCTTTTCAGATTAACTGTTGTCTCTTCCCAAACAGATGTTATCTCATGAACATTTGGGCAGTATGTATTTTATTGATTTGTTTAGATTTTGAAAAACTGAGTGAGTTTAGCATTAATTTTCAATGTCGAGTTTGTAATTGCTTGAAGTTTGTCACTAGGAAGATAAAAAACGATCAGATGGCATTGCCCGATGGACGGGATACTGCTCTTAATCTAATTAATTGAAAAGCAAAAATGCAATACTGTGATCTAGTTTCAGGATTGATATAGTTTTAGCCATAAGCCAAGATTTATTTTTTACCTCGTGCCTAACACAAACTCTATGAGCAAATGATATGTTTTTCACTGATAGGATCTTAGAATATAAAACAATCTATCTTTTACCATCCCATTCCCATTTATTTAAACAAGGTTCATCAAAATTTTCTTACTGCCAAATCTGATTTGTATTAAATACCTAATCAATAAATATTCAGTAAAAGTGGCTCACGTTTAAAATCCTATTTGAATGCTCCATGTCCTTTAATGCTGTTGCTAATTTCCTTGAATTACTTTGAGACCCTGACCTTCGATTTCATGGTATATATATTTTTTTCTGGATATTTTTGAATAACTCTGACCATTCTTTCTTGCTCTTTCTTCATTTGTTTTTTAAACATTGGCCTTTCCAGTTCATTTTCTTCTCTCTTTTTTCTTAAAGTCCTTTTCCCTTTCCACCAGACACTCTCACCCATTCACTGCCACGGCTTTTAACAACCACCTACAATCTTTTAATGCTAAAATTATTTTTTCCAGCTCAGAGACCCTGGTGAACTCATCGTCAGCCCCCAACTGCTCTTCTTTCCGTTTTCCTTATCTTCATTGGCAGCACCACCATCCACCCAGTCATCTGAGTCAGAATTCTTGCAGTTACACTCCATTCTCATCTGTATCCCCTAAATCCAATTAATCTATAAATCCTTCCAATTTTAAGTACAAGTAATTCCTAAAATCCTCTCCATTTTTCTGTCTGACTACTCTTGTCTTTGAACACTTCTCATTATTCTTGACAAAACTTGGAGTTTCCTTACCAGGCTTTTTGCTTGTAGACTTACATCTTCCAAATTGCACCCAGAGTACTATATAACATAAGTCTGATAATATATCTCCTTTATTTGAATATATTTAATGGGTCTTTATCTCTTACAAGATCATGTCCAAACCACCACATATGGCATAATAAGCCCTTCATAATCTCCATCTGAAGTCTCATCTTCAAGCTCACTAAATACTCCTACTCTCTCTGCATCATACTCTATTGGATTATTTCTATATCTTCAGCACCTCTCCAATCTGTTTCATATTTTTATTTTATTATTATTTTTATTTATTTTTTATTTTTGAGATGGGGTCTTGCTCTGTTGCCCAGGTTGGAACACAGTGGTGGGATCTTGGCTCACTGCAACCTCTGCTTCCCTGGCTCAAGCAATTCTCCTGCCTCAGTCTCCCAAGTAGCTGAACTACAGGCATGTGCCACCACACTCAGCTAATTTTTTTTTTTTTTTTTTGTATTTTTAGTAGAGACAGGGTTTCACCATGTTGGCCAGGCTGATCTCAAACTCCTGACCTCAGGTGATCTGCCCTCCTCGGCCTCCCAAAGTGCTGGGATTACAGGCATGAACCACTGCGCCTGGCCTGTTTCATGTTTTTATACTTTGCATTCATATTCTTCTACTTAAAATGACCCTTTCTCACTCATATCTATGTGAAGTTTCTTTTAAGAACCTTTCTTCAATCATTAGATAATCACTTGCTCTACGCCATAACAGCACCAGATAGATGCTGCATATAACCTGTTATATTGTGATGTACTTGCTACATATCTCATATATCTCATATAAATGTCCTTGAGGATAGAAATTATTTGTTAGTCATCTTCAGTGCTCAGCTCATGGATCTGCTTAAATATTTTTAACAAGTAGATGAATGGATAAATTAATAAATACATTTATGAAGTATAGGTAAGGACAACAGTATGTAAGTTGGTTTATTTATGTTATTTTGCTACAATTTATGTTCAAAATATTATTAGAGCAGTGCTGTAAATAAGTTATAAACATAAGGCAGGAATCAAACTGATTGTGCATGACGTACTGCTAGGTTGGAAGTCACTTGTCAGCTACATAACATTGAGCAAGTCACCTAACTATAATACTTTGTACCCCAGGTTCCTCATCTGTAAACTGAGCATGATAATACCCACCTGTGCTAATTAGGATATAGGCTAAAATTCTATAAAAAGATGTTCTAAAATATGACTTAAAGATACACACACACACACACACACACACTGGAATATTTGCATTGGAAATGCAAAACCAGCAATGATCTTTGAAGAAAATGATTCCAAGTTCACATATATGACTTTGACTCTCATTCTTTTCGAGAGAACTTACTCACATGGCCACCTATTCTTGCAAAGGATGCTAGGAAATATACCCTCCGTGTGGGTGACCATAGGCACATAGTGAGGACTCTATAAATATTATCTATTATTTTTCTTTATAGTCAGGGTAAACAGATTCAGGGAGTTTAAATAACTTGCCTTGGATACTCACAGAGAGTAAGTGAAAGAGTAAGACTCTGAACTCTGGTCAGCCTAAGCATAAAGATTTCCAGCCTTCCCACTACCTAAAATGTACTGCACACTTAATGGAATCTGGAAACGTAGAAATCAAGTCCTGTTCTTGTTCTCTAATGGCATTTGTTTTAGTGAATGTACCCTCTGTGTTCTTCAAATGGCTTTTTTGTGTCAAAGTTCATGGAGTCTCAAGGTTTCTACACTTCCAGTTATCCCTGGAAGTATTTGGATTCTTGTCTGGATTTTGGCAATATTTCAGAGATAACATCATCAAAGGAGCTGGGAAAAGGAGTATCTGAATTCATTAAGAGAAAGAAGTTTTCTGCCATATATATGGCAGTTTTCTGCCAAATATATATACATATATATATACATTTTTTTTTTTTTTTTTTTTTTGAGACGGAGTCTCGCTCTGTCGCCCAGGCTGGAGTGCAGTGGCTGGATCTCGGCTCACTGCAAGCTCCGCCTCCCGGGTTCAGGCCATTCTCCTGCCTCAGCCTCCCGAGTAGCTGGGACTACAGGCGCCCGCCACCTCGCCCGGCTAGTTTTTTGTATTTTTTTTTAGTAGAGATGGGGTTTCACCGTGTTAGCCAGGATGGTCTCGATCTCCTGACCTCGTGATCCGCCCGTCTCGGCCTCCCAAAGTGCTGGGATTACAGGCTTGAGCCACCACGCCCGGCCGTTTTCTGCCATATTTTATGTTCAGATAATTTTTCCTATTATATGCAACGGAAGGGTTGGTAGGCTGGTCTGTTTTGAGAATTACAATCCACTTTTAAGTTCTTTGCCTGGTGTAGTGGTTGAATGGTGCCCCTAAAATATATGTCCACATCCTAACGTCTGTAACCTGTGAATGTGACATTATTTGGAAAAAATAACTTTGAAGATATAATTAAGTCAAATACTTTGAGATAAGATTATCCTGGATTACTGACTGGGCCCTAAATCCAATGATAAGTGTCTTAATAAGAGTCAGAAGTGAAGACACAGGGAGAAAAGGCATGTGAAGAGAGAAACAGAGTTTAGGGTTTTGCAGCCACAAACAAAGGAACACCTGGGGCCACCAGAGGCAGGAAGATGTAAAGAAAGATTCTCCTCCAGTCTTTAGAAGAAATGTATCCGTGTCAACACTTTGATTTTGTACTTCTAGCCTCCAGAATGGTAAGAAGTAAATTTATGTTATTTTAAACTACTTAGTTTGTGATATTTTGTTATGGCTGCCCTAGTGAACTGATACAATTATTATAGAAATTTTAGCTGATAATTTGTTAATCAGGATCTGAAAGTAATGAGTAAGAGTGAAGGTACTGAGGCTAACAACTCTTTTTCTACTTCTAGATCCCAAAGAACATGAAAGGGTGAAAGAATGTGGTAGAAAATGAAAGGAAGAGTGAGAAAGAGCAAAAGAGGGACACAGCCTCCTAAGCTGGTCGGGGACAGGATCCTCAGAGACTGCTTGAGGACCCAGGCTCAGGGGGAGGTGAGCAGATGCTGCAGGGGGCTCATCACATAGCTTCAGGGCCAACTTTCAAAGATACGCCATCCCTCCTGGGAGGCTTTCTTCGCTGGGTGACCTATCAGTATTTGTGTATCATTATGGTTAATTCCTCTAGAAATATTTTTAACTTTCAACTTTTAAAATACAACAAAACATATATGGAAGGGCTAACTGCACTGTGGGTACCACCTAGATGAGTTACCCCTAGAGGGTATTCCTGGGGAAGTCATGGCAAAAATGTCAGGGCTGCGGGTGGCCCTGGTGAAAGAGGAGATTCTCTGCTTGTTTCTGCCAAGAATTCAGTTTTGTTAATAATTATTAAAAGTATTAATTTACATGGCATTTCTATAGTATGTTGTTAGTATAACTGTGCTTTCACACGAACTGTCTCATTCATTCTTTACATTAGCCCTGTATGGTGGACAAGGATAGACATTATGATACTTTTATTAAAAAATCCTCATTTATTAAGTGAAGAATCAGGGCATTTAGTGACTTCCTCCAGGTCGTAAAGAAAATAATGAACGGAACTGGAATTAACATGGAAGATTATTGATTCCTTTTATCCAATCTTAATTCTATGTTGTTCTTTCATCAACTATTCAACCAACAATTATTGAGCTTCTAATATATTCAATGCTAGGCATTAGACAGAAAGAGGCATAAAAGATGGAAGAGTCCCTTTTTCAGAAACATTGTGGTCTTCACAGAAAGACAAGCATACAAATGCCTATCTAACTCTTAAAGCAAAATGAAATATAAGGAGCAAAGCCCTGTGATAATTTCTTATAATAACAAGACTTTAATATGTTGTAATGGTGATTGGCGTCTTTTCTCCAATTAGCGCCTATTATTACACAAGGCTGTGGGCAAAAGTGGACATAGGGAGGTAGTGAAAGTTAAGAAGAGAAATGATTTGACATGTATGAAAGTGCAAGGTGTCCCTGCATCACAAGTATTCTTCCAGATGAGAAACTGAAACCACTAAATGGAGAATTTGTGGTTTTGCTGTCACTATCCTGGATGTGTCAGCCAGCTGCAAAACCCAGACTTGTCCTTATTGCTATTTAAGCCAGAGCAGACAACCATCATTCAGTGGTACGCAGGACCAGGATGCATTCAGGTCCTGCATTCAGATTCTTATTCTAATTCTGCTCAAACCAATGCAAATTCTGGCCTTCATATGACTTTAAAAAATCATTATGTGTTCCAAATAAGATAACTGACAAATGAAAGAAAATGAAATTTAAATGTGAACAAAATCTGCTGGATGGTTTGAATTCCCCGTATTAAAATGTGTTAACATTGTTTTCCAGTTAATGAATTTTCTATTTAAAATAATTCAAACATGTTTTTCTTAAATTATTCATTATAAAATTTGATTTTAAGCCAGGTGTTCTTGCCTCTGCATTCCATTGGCAGATGTTACTCACAGAGATGGTGGAACGTAACTGCTTTCTTCTGTAGTAGAATTTCTATCTAGACATCAGAAAGCCAAAGAAGATCCCATTAATAAGACACGTTAGAGACCATTTCCACTATGGGAATCCTTCAAAGATATTGTGGGTTGGTTTTCAGACTACTGCAATAAAGCAAATATTGCAATGAATCCACTCACACAATTTTTTCGGTTTCCCTCTGCATATAATAGTTATGTTTACACTATTATCTAGTCCATTAAGTGTGCAAAGCACTGTTTTAAAAATGTACAGACCTTAATTTAAAAATACTTTGTTCCTAAAAAATGCTAACAATCATCTGAGCCTTCAGGGAACTATAATCTTCTTGCTTGTGGTGGATCTTGCCTGGATATTGAAGTCCGCTGACTAATCAGCGTTGCTGAGGGGTGGGTGGCTGTGACAATTTCTTTTTTTTGTTTTTTATTGTACTTTAAGTTCTAGGGTACATGTGCACAAAGTGCATGTTTGTTACATATGTATACATGTGCCATGTTGGTGTGCTGTACCCATTAACTCATCATTTATATTAGGTATATCTCCTAATGCTTTCCCTCCCCCCACCACCTCCCCAGAATAGGACCCGATGTGTGGTATTCTCCTTCCTGTGTCCAAGTGATCTCATTGTTCAATTCCCACCTGTGAGTGCAGTATTTAGTTTTCTGTTCTTGCGATAGTTTGCTGAGAATGATGGTTTCCAGCTGCATCCATGTCCCTACAAAGGACACGAACTCATCTTTTTTTATGGCTACATAGTATTCCATGGTGTATATGTGCCACAATTTCTTAATCCAATCTGTCATTGATGGACATTTGGGTTGATTCTAAGTCTTTGCTATTGTGAATAGTGCCACAATAAACATACGTGTGCATGTGTCTTTATAGCAGCATGACTTATAATCCTTTGGGTATATACCCAGTAATGGGATGACTGGGTCAAATGGTATTTCTAGTTCTAGATCCTTGAGGAATCGCCACACTGTTTTCCACAATGGTTGAACTAGTTTACAGTCCCACCAGCAGTGTAAAAGTGTTCCTATTTCTCCACATCCTCTCCAGCACTGGTTGTTTCCTGATTTTTTTAATGATTGCCATTCTAACTGGTGTGAGATGGTTTTTCATTGTGGTTTTGATTTGCATTTCTCTGATGGCGAGTGATGATGAGCATTTTTTCACGTGTCTGTTGGCTGTATGAATGTCTACTTTTGAGTCTGTTCATATCCTTTGCCCACTTTTTGATGGGGTTGTTTTTTCTTGTAAATTTGATTGAGTTCTTTGTAGGTTCTGGATATTAGCCATTTGTCAGATGAGTAGATTGCAAAAATTTTCTCCCATTTCATAGGTTGCCTGTTCACTCTGATGGTGGTTTCTTTTGCTGTGCAGAAGCTCTTTAGTTTAATTAGATCCCATTTGTCAATTTTGGCTTTTGTTGCCATTGCTTTTGGTGTTTTAGACATGAAGTCCTTACCCATGCCTATGTCCTGAATGGTATTACCTAGGTTTTCTTCTAGGGTTTTTATGGATTTAGGTCTAATATTTAAGACTCTAATCCATCTTGACTTACTTTTCATATAAGGAGTAAGGAAAGGATCCAGTTTCAGCTTTCTACTTATGGCTAGCCAATTTTCCCAGCATCATTTATTAAATAGGGAATCCTTTCCCCATTTCTTGTTTTCCTCAGGTTTGTCAAAGATCAGATGGCTGTAGATGTGTGGTATTATTTCTGAGGGCTTTGTTCTGTTCCATTGGTCTATATCTCTGTTTTGGTACCAGTACCATGCTGTTTTGGTTACTGTAGCCTTGTAGTATAGTTTGAGGTCAGGTAGCGTGATGCCTCCAGCTTTGTTCTTTTGGCTTAGCATTGTCTTGGCAATGTGGGATCTTTTTTGGTTCCATATGAACTTTAAAGCAGTTTTCTCCAATTCTGTGAAGAAACTCATCGGTAGCTTGATGGGAATGGCATTGAATCTATAAATTACCTTGGGCAGTATGGCCATATTCACAATATTCATTCTTCCTATCCATGAGCATGGTATGTTCTTCCATTTGTTTGTATCCTCTTTTATTTCACTGAGTGGTGGTTTATAGTTCTCCTTGAAGAGGTCCTTTACATCCCTTGTAAGTTAGATTCCTAGGTATTTTATTCTCTTTGAAGCAATTGTGAATGGGAGTTCCTTCACTATTTGGCTCTCTGTTTGTCTGTTACTGGTATATAAGAATGCCTGTGATTTTTGTACATTGATTTTGTATCCTGAGACTTTGCTGAAGTTGCTTATCAGCTTAAGGAGATTTTGGACTGAGGCAATGGGGTTTTCTAAATATACAATCATGTCATCTGCTAACAGGGACAATTTGACTTCTTCTTTTCCTACTGAATACCCTTTATTTCTTTCTCTTGCCTGATTGCCCTAGCCAGAAATTCCAACACTATGTTGAATAGGAGTGGTGAGAGAGGGCATCCCTGTCTTGTGCCAGTTTTCAAAGGGAATGCTTCCAGTTTTTGCCCATTCAGTATGATACTGACTGGGTTTGTCATAAAGAGCTCTTATTATTTTGAGATACGTTCCATCAATACCGAATTTATTGAGAGTTTTCAGCATGAAGGGCTGTTGAATTTTGTCAAAGGCCTTTTCTGCATCTATTGAGATAATCATGTGGTTTTTGTCTTTGGTTCTGTTTATATGCTGGATTACGTTTATTGATTTGCATATGTTGAATCAGCCTTGCATTCCAGGGATGAAGCTCACTTGATCATGGTGGATAAGCTTTTTGATGTGCTGCTGGATTCGGTTTGCCAGTATTTTATTGAGGATTTTTGCATCGATGTTCATCAGGGATGTTGGTCTAAAATTCTCTTTTTTTGTTGTGTCTCTGCCAGGCTTTGGTATCAGGATGATGTTGGCCTCATAAAATGAGTAAGGGAGGACTCCCTCTTTTTCTATTGATTGGAATAGTTTCAGAAGGAATGGTACCACCCCTCCTTGTACCTCTGGTAGAATTCGGCTGTGAGTCCTTCTGGTCCTAGACTTTTTTTGGTTGGTAGGCTATTAATTATTGCCTCAATTTCAGAACCTGCTATTGGTCTATTCAGGGATTCAACTTCTTCCTGGTTTAGTCTTGGGAGAGTGTAAGTGTCCAGGAAATTATCCATTTCTTCTAGGTTTTCTAGTTTATTTGCATAGAAGTGTTTATAGTATTCTCTGATGGTAGTTTCTATTTCTGTGGGGTTGGTGGTGATATCCCCTTCATCATTTTTTGTTGTATCTATTTGATTCTTCTCTCTTTTCTTCTTTATTAGTCTTGCTAGCAGTCTATCAATTTTATTGATCTTTTCAGAAAAACAGTTCCTGGATTCATTGATTTTTTGAAGGGTTTTTTGTGTCTCTATCTCCTTCAGTTCTGCTCTGATCTTCATTATTTCTTGCCTTCTGCTAGTTTTTGAATGTGTTTGCTGTTGCTTCTCTAGTTCTTTTAATTGTGGTGGTAGGGGGTCAATTTTAGATCTTTCCTGCTTTTTCTTGTGGGCATTTAGTGCTATAAATTTCCCTCTACACACTGCTTTAAATGTGTCCCAGAGATTCTGGTATGTTTTATCTTTGTTCTCTTTGGTTTCAAAGAACATCTTTATTTCTGCCTTCATTTCGTTATGTACCCAGTAGTCATTCAGGAGCAGGTTGTTCAGTTTCCATGTAGTTGAGCGGTTTTGATGAGTTTCTTAGTCCTGAGTTCTAGTTTGATTGCACTGTGGTCTGGGAGACTGTTATAATTTCTGTTGTTTTACATTTGCTGAGGAGCGCTTTACTTCCAACTGTGTGGTCAATTTTGGAATAAGTGTGATGTGGTGCTGAGAACAATGTATATTATGTTGCTTTGGGGTGGAGAGTTCTGTGGATGTCTATTAGGTCTGCATGGTTCAGAGCTGAGTTCAATTCCTGGATATCCTTGTTAACTTTCTGTCTCATTGATCTGTCTAAGGTTGACAGTGGGGTGTTAAAGTCTCCCATTATTATTGTATGGGAGTCTAAGTCTCTTTGTAAGTCTCTAAGGACATGCTTTATAAATCTGGATGCGCCTGTATTGGGTGCATATATATTTAGGATAGTTAGCTCTTCCTGAAGAATTGATCCCTTTACCATTATGTAATGGCCTTCTTTGTCTCTTTTGATCTTTGATGGTTTAAAGTCTGTTTTATCAGAGAACAGGATTGTAACCCCTGCTTTTTATTGTTTTCCATTTGCTTGGTAGATCTTCCTCCATTCCTTTATTTTGAGCCTATTATGTCTCTGCATGTGAGATGGGTCTCCTGAATATAGCAAACTGATGGGTCTTGACTTTATCCAAATTGCCAGTCTGTGTCTTTTAATTAGACCATTGAGTCCATTTACATTTAAGGTTAATATTATTATGTGTGATTTGATCCTGTCATCATGATATTAGCTGGTTATTTTGCTCATCAGTTGATGCAGTTTCTTCCTAGCATCGATGGACTTTACATTTTGGCATGTTTTTGCAATGGCTGGTACCGGTTGTTCCTTTCCATGTTTAGTGCTTCCTTCAGGATATCTTGTAGGGCAGGCCTGGTGGTGACAAAATCTCTAAGCATTTGCTTATCTGTAAAGGATTTTATTTCTCCTTCACTTATGAAACTTAGTTTGGCTGGATATGAAATTCTGGGTTGAAAATTCTTTTCTTTAAGAATGTTGAACATTGACCCCCACTCTCTTCTGGCTTGTAGAGTTTCTGCTGAGGGATCTGCTGTTAGTCTGATGGGTTTCCCTTTGTGGGTAACCCGACCTTTCTCTCTGGCTGCCCTTAACATTTTTTCCTTCATTTCAACTTTGGTGAATCTGACAATTATGTATCTTGGAGCTGCTCTTCTCGAGGAGTATCTTTGTGGTGTTCTCTGTATTTCCTGAATTTGAATGTTGGCCTGCCTTACTAGGTTGGGGAAGTTCTCCTGGATGATATCCTGCAGAGTGTTTTCCAACTTGGTTCCATTTTTCCCGTCACTTTCAGGCACATCAATCAGACGTAGATTTGGTCTTTTCACATACTCCCATATTTCTTGGAGGCTTTGTTCATTTCTTTTTACTCTTTTTTCTTCTACACTTCTCTTCTCACTTCATTTCATTCATTTATTCTTCAATCGCTGATACTCTTTCTTCCAGTTGATCGAGTCAGTTACTGAAGCTTGTGCATTTGTCATGTAGATCTCATGTTATGGCTTTCATCTCTATCAGTTCTTTTAAGGACTTCTCTACATTGGTTATTCTATTTCACCATTCGTCAAATCTTTTTTCAAGGTTTTTAGTTTCTTTGTGCTGGTTACATAGTTCCTCCTTTAGCTCTGAGAAGTTTGATCGACTGAAGCCTCCTTCTTTCAACTCGTCAGTCATTCTCCATCCAGCTTTGTTCCGTTGCTGGCAATGAGCTGCATTCCTTTGGAGGGGGAGCTGTGCTCTAATTTTTTGAATTTCCACCTTTTCTGCACTACTTTTTCCCCATCTTTGTGGTTTTATCTGCCGTTGGTCTTTGATGATGGTGACGTACTGATGGGGTTTTGGTGTGGGTGTCCTTTCTGTTTGTTAGTTTTCCTTCTAACAGTCAGGACCCTCAGCTGCAGGTCTGTTGGGGTTTGCTTGAGGTCCACTTCTGATGCTGTTTGCCTGAGTATCAGCAGCAGAGGCTGCAAAAGATAGAATATTGCTAAACAGTGAGTGGTGTTGTCTGATTCTTTCTCTGGAAGTTTCGTCTCAGCAGTGTACCCAGCCATCTGAGGTGTAAGGTATTGGTCTGCACCTAGTGGGGGATGTCTCCCAGTTAGGCTACTCAGGGGTCAGGGACCCACTTGAGCAGGCAGTCTGTCTATTCTCAGATCTCAACCTCTGTGCTGGGAGATCCACTGCTCTCTTCAAAGCTGTCAGACAGGGACATTTACCTCTGCTGAGGTTTCTGCTGCTTTTTGTTTAGCTATGGCGTGTCCCCGGAGGTGAAATCTACAGAGGCAGGCAGGCCTCCTTGAGCTGTGGTGGGCTCCACCCAATTCGAGCTTCCCAGCAGCTTTGTTTACCTACTTAAGCCTCAGCAATGGCGGGCACCCCTCCTCCAGCCTTGCTGCCACCTTGCAGTTAGATCTCAGACTGCTGTCCTAGCAATGAGGGAGGCTCCGTGGGCGTGGGACCCTCCAGGCCAGGTGTGGGATATAATCTCCTGATGTGCCGTTTGCTAAGACCCTCGGTAAAGTGCAGTATTAGGGTGGGAGTTACCCAATTTTCCAGGTGTTATGTGTCTCAATTTTCTTTGGCTAGGAAAAGGAATTCCCTTCCACCTTGCACTTCCCAGGTGAGGCAATGCCTCACCCTGCTTCAGCTCTCGCTGGTCGGACTGCACCTGCGGACCAGCACCAACTGTCCGACATGCCCCAGTGAGATGAACCCTGTACCTCACTTGAAAATGCACAAATCACCGTCTTCCATGTTGCTCATGCTGGGAGCTGGAGGCTGGAGCTGTTCCCATTCCGCCATCTTGGGCGTGCCTCCCCAACAATTTCTTACAATAAGACAACAATAAAGTTTACCACATTAATTGACTCTTTCTTTCACAAAAGAGTTCTCTGGAACATGTGATGCTGTTTGATGGGATTTTACCGATAGTAGAACTTCTTTCAAAATTGCAGTCAATCCTCTCAAACCCTGCCTCCGCTTTCTCACCTAAGTTTCTGTAATATTCTAAAGTCTTTGTTGTCATTTAAACAATGGTCACAGCATTTTTACCAGGAGTTGATTTTACCTTAAAAACCATTTTCTATAGTTGCCCATCCATTACAGGCAACTCCTCATGCATTCAGATTATATTATGAGATCACAGCAATTCAATCACATCTTCCAACTCTCCTTCTAATTCTAATTCTCCTGCTATTTTCACCATGTCTGTAGTGACTCCCTTCTCTGAAGTCATGAACCTTTCAAAGTCATCTGTGAGAGCTGGAATCAACTTTTACAAAATTGTTGGTAATATTGCCAGTTTGACCTCCTTTCATCAATCACACATGTTTTTAATGACATCCAGAATGGTGAATCCTGTCCAGAAGGGTATTAATTTACTTTGCCTAGATCTATCGGATAAATCATTATTTATGCCAGCTAAAGCCTTATAAAATGTATTTCTTAAGTAGTAATACTTAAAAGTTGAAATGACTCCTTGATCCATGGGTTGCAGAATAAATGTTGCGTTAGCAGGCATAAAAACATTAACCTTGCACGTTTCCATCAGTGCTCCTGGGGAACCAGGTGCATTGTCAATGAGCAGTAGTATTTTGAAAGGAATCATTTTTTTATGAGCAGTAGGTCTCAACAGTGGGCTTAAAGTACTCAGCAAACCATGATATAAAGGGATAAGCTGTCATCCAGGCTTTGTTGTTCCATTTATAGAGTGCAGGCAGAGTAGATTTAGCATCATTTTAAGGGCCATAGGATTTCCAAAATGACAAATGAATATTGACTTCACCTTCAAGTCACCAGCTGCATTAACCCCTAACAAAAAACTCAGCCTGTCATTTGAAGCTTTGAAGCTTGGTTTTGACTTCTCCTTTCTAGCTATAAAAGTCCTAGATGGCATCGTTTTTCAATGTAAGGCTGTTTTATCTACACTGAAACTCTGTTGCTGGGGTGGCCATCTTCATCATTCATCTTAGCTAGATCTTCTGCAGCTTCTTCACCTGACACTTGTTGCTTCACCTGACACTTTTATGCTATGAAGATGACTTCCTTAAACCTCATGAACCAGCCTCTACTAGCTTCAAACTTTTCTTCTTCAACTTCCTTCCTTCCTTAGCCTTCACAGAATTGCAGAGAGTTAGGGTCTTGCTCTGGATTAGGCTTTGGCTTAAGGGAATGTTGGAACTGGTTTGATTTTCTAATCAGACCTCTGAAACTTTCTTCAGATCAGCAATAAGACTTTGTTATCATTCATGCATTCACTGGAGTAGCACATTTAATTTCCCTCAAGAACTTTTCCTTTGCATTCATTACTTGGCTAACTGTTTGGTGCTAGAGGCCTAGGCTTTTGACATACCTTCCTCACTAAGCTTAACCATTTCTAACTTTTGATTTAATGTGAGAGATGTGTGACTCTTCCTTTCATGTGAACACTCAGAGGCCATCGTAAGGGTACTAATTGGTCTAGCTACAATATTGTTGTGTCTCAGGAAATAGGGAGGCTTGAGGAGAGGGAGAGAGATGAAGGAATGGCTGGTTGGTGGAGCAATCAGAGTACCCAGCATTTATTGATTAAGTTTGCCATCTTCTATGAATGTGTTTTGTGATGACCAAGAACAGTTGCAATAATAAATCCAAGATCACTGATTATGTATCACCATAGAAGATATAATAATGATTAAAATGTGTGAAATATTGTGGGAATTACCCAAATGTGACACAGAGACACAAGGTGAACACATGCTCTTGGAAAAATGGTGCTGATAGACACAGGTTTGCCATAAACCTTCAATTTGTAAAAAAAACTCAATATCTATGAATCAAAATAAAAGTGAAGTGCACAAGGTATGCCTGTATTTCATTTACTGTGAAATTAGTAACACTATCCTGATATTCTCTTAACAAGTTGTACCTGTGTCCATTTATACCTTTACTCTTTTGTAATTATTGTAAGTGTACATAAGCATTTTCATTTATCAACAGAGAAAACAGATCCTCAGAGATGGTAAGTGGCAAGTGCAGCATCATATACTTATCAATGGGTGATTGGTTTATTTTGGACTTCATGTTCTCATATGCTCAGTCTGTTTTATCAGAGCACTTTTTCTCGACTCAACTAAAATGCCAAGTGCAGCCAGACAGTCAAATAGACATATTTGATTATTTGACCGCCAATATTTTATTTCATGGCCAAAGTGTTAATGACACCACAGATGAAACTGGAAAACTATTTGCCTGGGTTTTGGACAGTATTCAGTATTCTCAGCCCTGTGATGATGAAGGTAATGTGGGAAAGTTGAGGTATGAGTGCAGTCCTCTAATTAGATGCAGTCTGGATATTGGAATGTGCTTGAGTACCCATTGACACACACATCACATCACTAATACGTACTTGCCATCTCCTTTTCTTTCAGCTCTTAGATATGTCTTGGCAAATTATCAGTGCTGAAAAGAAGCATTTAAAAGTCAAAGGGAAGCTCAAGTGCAACAATAAGGATTTAAGGAATCTGAAATGGCAACCACAAAGAAATTCTTCTAACAGTTTTTGAAGCTTGTTATTTCTTTAGCAATATGTCCTTCTTGTAGCCTTTGTGAGACCAAAAGAAGTATTAAAATCAAAGAGGCTTCCTTGATGTTTGATAGGGACTTATCACATAAAATGTGTTTTAGAATGGCAATGATGGACTTTGCCAGTTACTCAGAGATTAAAAAAAGATGTTCTAATGTCAAATGGAAAGCTGGAAAGAGAATTTAGTGCAAGCAGAAAACTTCACTCTCTGCCTTCTACATAAGCCTGCCTAGTGCAAAGCTAGAAGACAGAAAAGTGATGGAGAACACACCAGTGTGTCATCCCCTGAGCCCCAGATCTTACTTTGGTTGTCTTATATTTGCAGGACATTCCAAGAGATGATTAGATCCCAGGCTGACTCTCTGAAGTGACTACATTATAGCATGATTGTGAAGAACATGTTTTAGATCCAGCTTGGTTGCATATGAGCTCTGTGACCTGGGGCAAGTTTTTTATCTTCTCTATTCTTCCCACATATAAAATGGCTGTCACCTACTTAATTGCCATTCCTATCCCCCATCTTAGTTGGGAGAGCATTGCTCCCACACAACAGATTGACAGTGCTATTATTCACTTTATCAGCTTCCTTTGCACTGAGCACCTGAACATGATTCAGTCCAGTGAAATCTAGTGAGATCTCAGGGAAAGGTGCTTAGAGACATCTAAGATGTAAGAGAGGAAACCTTCCTTTTCTTTGCCAGTCATTGTAATTCCATGATGATATAGCCACTGGTAACTGTGATAGATAAGGGTGAGAAAGAAGCAAATATAAAAAGAAAGACTTATTGGAGAGTTATAAAGACCTTAGATTCTTTTGATTTTCTTCTATTTATTTTATTTTCCTCCCACTGCCCTAAATTCTTAATGGTATTCATAAATTACTGGACTAGCTCTGGCATATTCCCCCCTCCCATCACCTTCTTATAAGAGACAATAATGGTCCTTAATGTTACACCAATTTTAGCTAGGTCTTCTGCAACTACAGCTGAAAGGATTATAAGAGATACAGTAATTATTACTTACCAAGTTGTTGTGAGGGTTAAAGAAGATAATGCTTCTGAAATGCAATACATTTAAATACAAGTCTTGACATATGTACCTATAGCTCTAGATAAATAATGGATGATCTTTATAATAATAAAAAAAGCTATTTCTCAAGTCTGATCATTGCCCACCTCCACTAATATTGGCTTTGTTTTGCTTCTCACTCTATTGCAGCTTGTCAGGATCACCTCTATCTTAAGATTTCATGGGGTTGACATTACTAGATTTTGTTTTTCTTCATATGCACCAGTGTTTCTTCAGCCACCATTGCCCAGTGCACAGCTAGAGTAACCTAAACTTCATTTACTTTCACTTCCGTCCCATATATTGGTAAAAGTGACAACAATTTTCCAGTGATCTTGAGACATCTTCCAGAGTGTCTCTTATGTGCTTCCTGAAAAGTCCTGGCCCTCCTCAGTGTTGATTTCTAGGACCTCAGCTGCTGCTGAGCAGCCAGGAAGTAATTGCCTATGTTACCCACTATGTTCACCTCCCTCTTGGCAATGCCACCTCTGCTGGTGGCCCTACCTCTACCAAACACCTCTGCTGGAATGCTCAACATGTCAGAGTGGTACATGGTAGGTTACTCAGGATGCTAAAGTCATGACTATTTTGTGCATAAATATGGGCTTCATGTTTCTCCCTATTCTGTGTCACATTTAGACATATGAATCTCAAAATAATTTTACTAAGAACTCAACATCTTAAGGAATTTTAATTAAAATAAGTGTTAAGACCTGTGGTTTTTGGCTTCTCTCCACCTGCTAGCCCTCTCACTTTTCTAGACTTAAGTCCATTTTCTAGAATGAATTCTGGCCCTAGCAACAGGAGGCGCAATCATCATATCTCATATAGAGTTTTCTTTTCATGTCTATTACCTGAGGTTTGGCTGGTGGACCAAATTTGTCTGCTTGGTCGCTCTCTCTCCTCCTAATTTCCCACAGGCAAATATGATTTGGGCCACCTTTACAACCAAACTTCTAGTTATTTTCAGAGTCATGTGAAACCCAACCATGCACAATCTTGGGTTTAATGTGGAACCCTTCATTCCACTTTCCAACTACCTAAAACCATCAAGCAGGAAGACCTGTCATATAATTTTTTCCCACCTTTTGCCTTTGAGAACACATTTTATCAATGCAGACTAAAGAGAATATTACTTTGCCCTCAAACTTCAGAGTGCTTTACTCCAAATAATAAACTCTAGAGACATTTTTAACCAAATGTTTAAAAACCTCAATGTCCTGAAGTGACCCAAGGGTTGGCCTAAATCTGTCACACTGCAGCACAAAAGGAAATTGTTCTCATTTGATCTTTTGTGAAAACAGAGTGGCTGATATACCATTCATCTTTAACTTAGCATCACTCTTTGAGCAAATGAAAAGTTATGAAACTTCTATTTTTCCTCAGAGTTGAAAATTCTAGAGACTGGAACCATTTTCTACCTTCATCATTTTAACTTTCCAAGAAGTCTGTTTAGTGACTCTTCTTTGAAATGTCTTCATGCCTTTACATGCCTCCTGATCAGATAAAGGGACTCCACTTGCTTTGATCTTTCTTTGTAAGTCCTACTTTCTTCTGCTTTCATAGTCATCACTGACCTCCTCCTGCACCTTCTCTAGTATTTCTGGTTTTTTAATATCTCATGGCTAAAATCTTATATTTATCTTCCTCATGGAGGGTCAACCAATGCCAATAAAAGCAAAAGTTATCTTCATGAGGAAATGACTAAGCAATAACTTAGTAGCTTCTCATATCTTTCGACTAGACAACATTTCAACCCTCAGAAGAGAACATGGTGGGGATATGCATGCAGGAACCATTCTTTAAAAAAAAACCCTATTGTGTAACAAAATTAGCTCTGGACTCATATAGGTTCAAAGCCCTAAGAAAAAAGTTAAAACAAAAAATTTCTAGGGCATTTTCAAAATCACCCACAGAGCAAACTCCCGTTAGAATACTTGTCTTTATGGCCAGGATTGGGTCTGTAATCCCAGTACTATGGGAGGACAAGGCAGGTGGATAGCTTGAGCCTAGGAGTTTGAGAACAGTCTGGGCAAAACAGGAAGACCCCATCACTATCAAATATACAAAAAAAAAAAAAAAATTTTACCTGAGTGTGGTGGTGTGTGCCTGTAGTACCAGTAACTCAGGAGGCTGAGGTGGGAGAATTGCTTGAGCCCGGGAGGCAGAGGTTTCAGTGATTCGAGATCATACCACTGCACTCCTGCCTGGGTGACAGAGTGAGAGCCAGTCTCAGATAGATAGATAGGTAGATAGATAGGTAGGTAGGTAGGTAGGTAGGTAGGTAGGTAGATAGATAGATAGTTGACTTTTTATAACATATTTCTCTTGCTGTACAGTTGACTTTCTCTTTTTGTTTTTAAAATTATACTTTAAGTTCTAGGGTACAAGTGCACAACGTGCAGGTTTGTTACATATGTATACATGTGCCATGTTGGTGGGCTGCACCCATTAACTCATCATTTACATTAGGTATATCTCCTAATGCTATCCCTCCCCTCCTCCCCCAGTCCCATGGCAGGCCCCGGTGTGTAATGTTCCCTGCCCTGTGTCCAAGTGTTCTCCTTGTTTAATTCCCACCTACGAGTGAGAACACGCAGTGTTTGGTTTTCCGTTCTTGTGATAGTCTGCTGAGAATGATGGTTTCCAGCTGCATCCATGTCCCTACAAAGGACATGAACTCATTCTTTTATATGGTTGCATAGTATTCCATGGTGTATATGTGCCACATTTTCTTAATCCAGTCTGTCACTGATGGACATTTGGGTTGGTTCCAAGTCTTTGCTATTGTGAATAGTGCCACAGTAAACATATGTGTGCATGTGTCTTTATAGCAGCATGATTTATAATCCTTTGGGTATACACCCAGTAATGGGATGGCTGGGTCAAATGGTATTTCTAGTTCTAGATCCTTGAGGAATGGCCACACTGTCTTCCACAATGCTTGAACTAGTTTACAGTCCTACCAACAGTGTAAAAGTGTTCCTATTTCTCCACATCCTCTCCAGCACTGGTTGTTTCCTGACTTTTTAATGATTGCCATTCTAACTGGTGTGAGATTGCATCTCATTGTGGTTTTGATTTGCATTTCTCTGATGGCAAGTGATGGTGAGCATTTTTTCATGTATCTGTTGGCTGCATAAATGTCTTCTTTTGAGAAGTGTCTGTTCATATCCTTTGCCCACTTTTTGATGGGGTTGTTTGTTTTTTTCTCTTGTACATTTGTTTGAGTTCTTTGTAGGTTCTGGATGTTAGCCCTTTGTCAGATGAGTAGATTGCAAAAATTTTCTCCCATTCTGTAGCTTGCCTGTTCACTCTGATGGTAGTTTCTTTTGCTGAGCAGAAGTTCTTTAGTTTAATTAGATCCCGTTTGTCAATTTTGGCTTTTGTTGCCATTGCGTTGGTGTTTTAGACATGAAGTCCTTGCCCATGCCTATGTCCTGAATTGCGTAGGTTTTCTTCTAGGGTTTTTATGGTTTTAGGTCTAACATTTAAGTCTTTAATCCATCTTGAATTAATTTTTGTATAAGGTGTAAGGAAGGGATCCAATTTCAGCTTTCTACATATGGCTAGCCAGTTTTCCCAACACCATTTATTAAATAAGGAATCCTTTCCCCATTTCTTGTTTTTCTCAGGTTTGTCAAAGATCAGATGGTTGTAGATGTGTGGTATTATTTCTGAGGGCTCTGTTCTGTTCCATTGTTCTATATCTGTTTTGGTACCAGTACCATGCTGTTTTGGTTACTGTAGCCTTGTAGTATAGTTTGAAGTCAGGTAGCATGATGCCTCCAGCTTCGTTCTTTTGGCTTAGGATTGTCTTGGCAATGCGAGTTCTTTTTTGGTTTAATGTGAACTTCAAAGTAGTTTTCACCAATTCTGTGAAGAAAGTCATTGGTAGCTTAATGGGGATGGCATCGAATCTATAAATTACCTTGGGAAGTATGGCCATTTTCAAAATATTGATTCTTCCTATCCATGAGCATAGTATGTTCTTCCATTTGTTTGTGTCCTCTTTTATTTCATTATGCAGTGGTTTGTAGTTCTCCTTGAAGAGGTCCTTCACATCCCTTGTAGGTTGGATTCCTAGGTATTTCATTCTCTTTGAAGCAATTGTGAATGGGAGTTCACTCATGATTTGGTTCTCTGTTTGTTATTGGTGTATAAGAATGTTTGTGATTTTTGCACATTGATTT
Organism: Chlorocebus sabaeus; assembly: GCF_047675955.1. NCBI lineage: Eukaryota > Metazoa > Chordata > Mammalia > Primates > Cercopithecidae > Chlorocebus > Chlorocebus sabaeus. The sequence continues at coordinate 75,516,808 of NC_132918.1, forward strand.
TATATCCTGAGGCTTTGCTGAAGTTGGTTATCAGCTTAAGGAGATTTTGGGATGAGACAATGGGGTTTTCTAAATATACAATCATGTCATCTGCTGACAGGGACAATTTGACTTCTACTTTTCCTAATTGAATACCCTTTATTTCTTTCTCCTGCCTAATTGCCCTGGCCAGAACTTCCAACACTATGTTGAATAGGAGTGGTGAGAGAGGGCATCCCTGTCTTGTGCCAGTTTTCAAAGGGAATGCTTCCAGTTTTTGCCCATTCAGTATGATACTGGCTGTGGGTTTGTCATAAATAGCTCTTATTATTTTGAGATACGTTCCATCAATACTGAATTTATTGAGAATTTTTAGCATGAAGGGCTGTTGAATTTTGTCAAAGGCCTTTTCTGCATCTATTGAGATAATCGGTGGTTTTTGTCCTTGGTTCTGTTTATATGCTGGATTACATTTATTGATTTGCGTAAGTTGAACCAGCCTTGCATTCCAGGGATGAAGCCCACTTGATCACGTTGGATAAGTTTTTTCATACGCTGCTGGATTCAGTTTGCCAGTATTTTATTGAGGATTTTTACATCAATGTTAATCAAGGATTTTGGTCTTAAATTCTCTTTTTTTGTTGTGTCTCTGCCAGGCTTTGGTATCAGGATGATGTTGGCCTCATAAAATGAGTTAGGAAGGATTCCCTCTTTTTCTATTGATTGGAATAGTTTCAGAAGGAGTGGTACCAGCTCCTCCTTGTACTCTGGTAGAATTCGGCTATGAATCCGTCTGGTCCTAGACTTTTTTTAGTTGGTAGGCTATTAATTATTGCCTCAATTTCAGAGCCTGTTGTTGATCTATTCAGGGATTCAACTTCTTCCTGGTGTAGTCTTGGGAGAATGTATGCGTCCAGGAATTTATCCATTTCTTCTAGGTTTTCTAGTTTATTTGCATAGAGGTGTTTATAGTATTCTCTGATGGTAGTTTCTATTTCTGTGGGGTTGGTGGTGATATCCCCTTTATCATTTTTTATTGCATCTATTTGATTCTTCTCTCTTTTCTTCTTTATTAGTCTTGCTAGCAGTCTATCAATTTTGTTGATCTTTTCAAAAAGCATCTCCTGGATTCATTGATTTTTTGAAGGGTTTTTTGTGTCTCTATCTCCTTTAGTTCTGCTCTGATCTTAATTACTTCTTGCCTTCTGCTAGCTTTTGAATGTGTTTGCTCTTGCTTCTGTAGTTCTTTTAATTGTGATGTTAGGGTGTCAATTTTGGATCTTTCCTGCTTTCTCTTGTGGACCTTTAGTGCTATAAATTTCCCACTGCACACTGCTTTAAATGTGTCCCAGAGGTTCTGGTATATTGTATCTTTGTTCTCATTGGTTTCAAAAGGGATCTTTTATTTTATTTTATTTTTTTTTGAGATGGAGTCTCACTCTGTCGCCCAGGCTGGAGTGCAGTGGTGTGATCTCAGCTGACTGCAACCTCTGCCTCCTGGGTTCAAGCGATTCTCCTGCCTCAGCCTGGACTACTGTACCCCGTAGTCGTTCAGGAGCAGATCGTTCACTTTCCATGTAGTTGAGTGGTTTTGAGTGAGTTTCTCAATCCTGAGTTCTAGTTTGATTGCACTGTGGTCTGAGAGACAGTTTGTTATAATTTCTGTTCTTTTATATTTGCTGAGGAGTGCTTTATTTCCACCTATGTGGTGAATTTTGGAATAAATGAGACGTGGTGCTGAGAAAAAATGTATATTCTGTTGATTTGAGGGGAAGAGTTCTGTAGATACTTATTAGGTCTGCTTGGTGCAGAGCTGAGTTCAATTCCTGGATATCCTTGTTAAGCTCTTCTTGTTGAATTGATCCCTTTACCATTATGTAATGGCCTTCTTTGTCTCTTTTGATCTTTGTTGGTTTAAAGTCTGTTTTATCAGAGACTAGGATTGCAAATCCTGCCTTTTTTTGTTTTCCATTTGCTTGTTAGATCTTCCTCCATCCCTTTGTTTTGAGCCTATGTGTGTCTCTGCATGTAAGATGGGTTTCCTGAACACAGCACACTGATGGATCTTGACTCTTATCCAATTTGTCAGTCTGTGTTTTTTAACTGGAGAATTTAGCCCATTTACATTTAAGGTTAATATTGTTATGTGTGAATTTGATCCTGTCATTATGGTGTTAGCTCATTATTTTGCTCATTAGTTGATGCAGTTTCTTCCTAGCATCGATGGACTTTACATTTTGGTATGTTTTTGCAGTGGCTGGTACCGGTTGCTCCTTTCCACGTTTAGTGCTTCCTTCAGGAGCTCTTGTAGGGCAGGCCTGGTGGCAACAAAATCTCTAAGCATTTGCTTGTCTGTAAAGGATTTTATTTCCCCTTCACTTATGAAGCTTAGTTTGGCTGGATATGAAATTCTGGGTTGAAAATTCTTTTCTTTAAGAATGTTGAATATTGACCCCCACTCTCTTCTGGCTTGTAGAGTTTCTGCCAAGAGATCCACTGTTAGTCTGATGGGCTTCCCTTTGTGGGAAACCCAATCTTTCTCTCTGGCTGCCCGTAACATTTTTTCCTTCATTTCAACTTTGGTGAATCTGACAATTACGTATCTTGGAGCTGCTCTTCTCGAGGAGTATCTTTGTGGTGTTCTCTGTATTTCCTGAATTTGAATGTTGGCCTGCCTTGGTAGGTTGGGGAAGTTCTTCTGGATAATAACCTGCAGAGTGTTTTCCAACTTGGTTCCATTCTCCCCATCACTTTCAGGCACACCAATCAGATGTAGATTTGGTCTTTTCACATAGTCCCATAATTCTTGAAGGTTTTGTTTCTTTTTACTCTTTTTTTCTCTAAACTTCTCTTCTCGCTTCATTTCATTCATTTGATCTTCAATCACTGATACCCTTTCTTCCAGTTGATTGAATCGATTACTGAAGCTTGTGCACTTGTAACATAGTTCTCGTGCCATGGTTTTCAGCTCTTTCTGGTCATTTAAGGACTTCTCTACATTGGTTATTCTAGTTAGCCGTTCATCTAATCTGTTTTCAAGGTTTTTAGTTTCTTTGCAATGGGTTCGAACTTCCTCCTTTAGCTCAGAAAAGTTTGATTGTCTGAAGCCTCTTTTCTCAACTCGTCAAAGTCATTCTCCCTCCAGTTTTGTTCCATTGCTGGTGAGGAACTGCATTACTTTGGAGGGGCAGAGGCGCTCTAATTTTTAGAATTTTCAGCTTTTCTGCTCAGTTTTTTCCCCATCTTTGTGGTTTTATCTACCTTTGGTCTTTGATGATGGTGACTTACAGATGGGGTTTTGCTGTGGATGTCCTTTCTGTTTGTTAGTTTTCCTTCTAACAGTCAGGACCCTCAGCTGCAGGCCTGTTGGAGTTTGCCAGAGGTTTACTCCAGACCCTGTCTGCCTGGGTATCAGCAGTGGAGGCTGCAGAAGAGTGAATATTACTGAACAGCAAATGTTGCTGCCTGATTGTTCCTCTGGAAGCTTCATCTCAGAGGGGTACCCAGCCATGTGAGGTATCAGTCTGCCCCTACTGGGGGGTGCCTCCGAGTTAGGCTACTCAGGGGTCAGGGACCCACTTGAGGAGGCAGTCTATCTGTTCTCAGATCTCAAACTCCATGCTGGGAGAACCACTACTCTCTTCAAAGCTGTCAGGCAGGGACATTTAAATCTGCAGAGGTTTCTGCTGCCTTTTGTTTGGCTATGCCCTGTCCCCAGAGGTGAAATCTATAGATGCAGGCAGGCCTCCTTGAGCTGCAGTGGGCTCCACCCAGTTCGAGCTTCCAGGCCACTTTGTTTACCTACTCAAGCCTCAGCAACAGTGGGCACCCCTCCCCCAGCCTTGCTGCCACCTTGCAGTTAGATCTCAGACTGCTGTGCTAGCAATGAGGGAGGCCCCATGTACGTGGGACCCTCCATGCAAGATGCGGGATATAATCTCCTGGTGTGCCATTTGCTAAGACCCTTAGAAAAGCACAGTATTAGGGTGGGAGTGACCTGATTTTCCAGGTGCTGTGTGTCATGGTTTTCCTTGGCTAGGAAAGGGAATTCCCTTACCCCTTGCACTTCCTGGGTGAGGCAATGCCTTGCCTTGCTTCAACTCTCACTCAGTGGGCTGCACCCATAGTCCTGCACCCACTGTCTGACACACCCCAGTGAGATGAACCCGGTACCTCAGTTGGAAATGCAGAAATCACCTGTCTTCTGAGTCACTCATGCTGGGAGCGACTCATGCCTGGAGCCGTTCCTATTCGACTATCTTGGGACCACCCTACCGTTGGCTTTCTCTTATTGCCACAGAGTAATTTGATTGTGACAATTAAGTTACATGTTCTACAGAACTGGTTAGTAGAAATAAATGAATAGAGGCAATAAAAGAAAGAAATAGTAACATTGGAAGAACCAAATAAGTTATACATGTAAAGATGAGTTAGGTGTTGGTCAAGCAACCATGTGAAGTCCAGACATTTGGAGATTAGTCAATACGATAAAATTTTCATATCAGAACACTTTTCATAAAATTTCAGAGCTTTTCTGCTAAGCTGAAGATCCAATAGTAAGGGATACCCACTATTCAATTTTTTTTTCCTTCTTTCTGTTAACTCAAGTTTAACTGAAGTGGAAACATTAAGAAGGAACAAACTTATAAACAAAACAGGCAATGACCTCTAGAAAAAGTGAAGGACCTTAAATATGCAAATTCCATGAGATGTTTCCACTGGAAAGCCACCTTGCATGAAAATAAATGGAAAATGTATGATAAATTTAGGATGCTGTAAATTTGGGATGGATAACTGGTTTCAATAGCATTAAGTTATTAACAGCAAGATTACTTATTCAAATTACAAAATTATATTTATTCATGTCTATTTATGGGGATATTATGAAATATGGAATTAAATATATTTTTATGGAAACTAAAAACAGAAGCCTACCTATCATCAAATAGTATCTCACTGTCATATTATTGGAACATAGGTTCTAGCAGCTAAGGATTTTTTTGTATTTATATATTAAATAATTCATAATTTTTTTTTTTTTTTTTTTTTTTTTTGAGATAGAGTCTCACTCTGTCACCCAGACTAGAGAGCAATGACACGATCTTGGCTCACTGCAACCTCTGCCTCCTAGGTTCAAGCAATTCTCCTGCCTCAGCCTCCCGAGTAGCTGGGACTACAGGCACCCACCACCATGCCTGGCTAATTTTTGTATTTTTAGTAGAGACAGGGTTTCATCTTATTGGCCAGTCTGGTCTCGAACTCCTGACCTTGTGATCTGCCCACCTTAGCCTCCCAAAATGCTGGCATTACAGGCATGAGCCACTGCACCCAGCCTAATAATTCATAAATCTTATAAAATGTTTTAGATCAACATTTCATTCCTTGATTAATTTCTATGAATAAGAGAAGGATTAGCATTGTTAACCATGTTTATAACTGGAAACACCAAACCTCAGAGAGACTATGCAATTGTCCAATGTTACTATATCTTAAGTCAGCTAAGGGAACTGAAGCTAATTCCAGATGTACCAACTATTCAGTTATAAAACAAAAACAAAAACATGAACCCAACTCCATTAAAATGTAAGTTTTATCATTTAGTGAAAATTCACATTTTCAATAAAAGACTTACTCTCATAGATCTTTTGGTATATCGTTTTTGTTTAGACCAACAGTGCTGCACTCACACAAACACCTTCCCCTTTCAACTTTCTCATCTGGGAAGAATATCTCAGGCAAAAGCCAGTTAAATTTGAAAAGGCAGAGAGAAAAGGCATAATCAAGGGAGAATTTTATATTTTGTCAATATTTCGTAACCACTAAGGAACAGTTTTAGTTGCTGAAATAGAAAACAATAAGCGATCCCACAGACTAAACAAGAACAGGTAATTCCTTTACTGTTTAAAGAGATCAGAAAGCAAATGGTTTCTTTGACTCAAGCAAGTCCATCTCTCATCTATGAAACTCTTATCTGTGACTACAAAGAAACATAATATGCAAATCATCCAGGTAACAATAATCTAATCATATTCCCTTCTCCAAAATTCTACATGCCTGTCTACACACACAGAGCCCAGCTGTCTTTGAGGAAAATAATACTTGAAGTTCAAGTGAAATTTTTCTATCTAGCAATGTCAGACAAAAAATAAAAGATCACTGCTCAGATGTTCCTTTATAAACGTCCCTGCTTCTCTTCATGATGCTAACAATGACCCAAATTTTTATTTCACATAGCTATGGACATGCTAACATTGTTATATTCTATTCTATGAGTGATTTCTTTCTTCACTTAGCTAAAGAACAAAAAAAGAGAGACAGAAACCTAAATCAACTAAATAATCAACCATTTAACGTACATTGACGAAATGCCTCCAATGTGCCAGGCACTGCGCTAGCATCTGGGAATAAGAGGAGTAAAACCAAACCTGGATGTTCCAATGACTCAAAGTGTGGCTGAATATCCTATCAATGAAATAAACTGCGGCACTGTGATAAGAGTCACAGTGATACCATGAACAAGACATAGACATGAGTAAAAAACAATCTTCCTTTGCAAAGTAAACAAAAGGTTTTCACCAAAAACTCCTTAACTCAGAGATTCAGATTTTTTCTTTTTCTTTCTTTAGGTAGATAAGGAGATGGCACATTTCAGGCAAAGGGAACAGCTGGGCACATGGATAAATAACATGGGGTTTTGGGGATCTATGAGCAGTTTGAGTTGACTGGATTTGGAGAATAGAAGAAACAATGTGAAAGGCCAAGAGTACAAAGGGAAGGAGATGCTCCAGTAAGGAATACTCTTTAACTGCAGGCTATGGAAGACCATGGAAGATTATAGCAGGGTGCTGGAAAAATCAGAGAATATAACACAGAGGGCCTGGGGCCCACAAGGAGGGTGGTAGACTATGACACTTGGAGCGAGGCTGTGGTAACAGGGATTTGAGTTACTAAGGATCTGGTAACTGGGTCAGAGGAGTAGGTGTTGTGGGTAACTCAACAAAACTGCTTTAATTCTTGAAAACAGTCACTCTTGCCCAGGTCATCCTTAAATTTCTGGTTTAATTCCCTCTTGTTTTTAGTTCTGAAGTATCTTACATTTTGTGGTTGGGAGAAATTTATTTGACTTAGGAGACTGAGCTATTGAGCAGGTTGAGCAAAAACTACATGAGCCACCAGATAAATGAAATGTCCAGAACTGTCCAAAAGGGGAGCCCTAGGGCTGTCTCTTTAAAGGACTGCTGCATGAATTAGTGATCAGCTGAGGCTGAAAGTGAAAGTGGCATGATTGTAAATGCAGCATGAGGAGTTTGGGTTGCATAGACCAGATGTTTATCCATTTGCTTTGGAAAACCAAAGCCCTAGAGAAGGGTTTGGAAAAAGCCATCAGGGACTACTAAACTGTGACAATGGTCAATTGCCTTGATAACCATCTTTCCTCTCCACAGATGTTTCCAATGATAGGAAATGCGGAAAAATAAAGGCCATTTGACTAATCAAGCCTACACTTACCTAAGCTCGGAACAATGCACAGAGCTTTTTTAAAGCCTCTATTGTGATTCTTTGCTTCCTAAGGGGGCAGGGAATCTGGTTATTGGGTTTGATTTTAAAACCCCTCTACTGAATACCACCAGCCTTGTATTCTTGTCGAAATCTTGCGCCAGGAAAACCCATCAGACCACCTTGATTAAAAGAGGGTGCTAACAACATTCATGTTAATTATTTGGACTAGTGGCGCAGCATTTTCCTTTCAAGCTTCTTAGAGATACTTGCTCTTCTGTTCATGACACAATGCTTGTAATCTAGTCAACCAGCCGGAAAACACCATTTCAAAAATTTGTGATGTAAACTTGTGGTTTAGTCCGTTTGCACACTGCTATAAGGACATAACCAAGACTGATTAATTTACAGAGGAAAGAGGTTTAATTAACTTACCATTCTGCAAGGCTACAGAGGCCTCAGGAAACACAGTCAAGGTAGAAAGGGAAGAAAATATGTCCTTCATCACGTGGTGGCAAGAGAAAGAATGAGCAAGAGGGGAAAAGCCCCATATAAAACCATCAGAGCTTCTGAGAACTCACTCATCATCACAAGAACAGCATAAGGGTAAACGCCTGCTGATTAAATTACCCACTGCTGGGTCCCTCCCATGATACATGGGGATTATGGGAACTACAATTCAAGATGAGATTTGGGTGGGGACGTAGCCAAACCATATCAACTTGTATCAGCTTTTGCAAATACTATGTGTAGCTTAGTAGCACGTGGAGAAAGAACAAAACAAAGAGAAACATTCTGAAAGATGAGGCCATAAATTGTAAGACTTACACTCTTACCACTACTACTTAGTATGATCCATGGACCAGCAGATCAGTTTCACCTGGGAGCTTAACAATGCTAATTAGTGTCTATCACCCCAGGCCTGCTGACTCAAACTAGGCATTTTAACAAGATTTTCCAGGTGATTCCTCTGCAAGTCCATTTGAGGGGCACATGGAGGACTTCATATGGCAGGCTTCAAAAAGCCAAGTGGTCTTTCTCTTTTAGACATTTTTTAAAATCATATGTTTTTGGTTTTTGTCTCCCTCTAAACTCAAAACTCTTAGTATTATCATCATTATTATATTTTACATATGATAAAGGCAACTAGTTATACTTATATACAGGTAGCAAAATGGTAAGTAAGGAAAGGAAATGTGAGATATAGTTGTATATGTGCTTTTTTATTCAGGCTTTGAATGACAATCTCTAGAAGCAAGCCTAATGCTCCTATAATTCTAAAGTAATGATAGGTGTCAACTACATTTGAAAATGCCTGCAACAACTATAATGTTATATAAAAACATCTATGACAAAGTTATATTCTGTCAATACTACTGTGTCTTGTTGCCTTCATTCATAATTAAAAGGTGTACTAAATATAAGTTTGAGATTAGTAAATATTAGATGTCATTTTCTTTCCAACCAAGTTAAACACTGTTGAATTCAATCCAAGGGCCCCAGGTTGAGAATGTCTGTTCTAAGCAGCTAATGTAGGAAATTACCAGATATGTTTTAACTTGGTCTTGCTGGAAGGTGGGTGAGGGCTTCTTGAGCTGGCTCCATATAATCCTTCCTCAAGTACATGATGAAGGAAGGTGCAAGGGGGCTGACGTTCTTCCACCCCTAGTAACCTATTAAGTGCCCAAGTCCCACTCCCAACCCCTGTGGGGGTTTCTTTGTTCTGAACCATTAAAAGGTTGGGCTGAGGCAGATGGATAATCTGTAAATCCTTCATTTTCTTCATCAGATCTGTTTTCCAAACATTGCCTGATGTTACAGGAATATTCACAGAAAGGGTGTGTTTGTAGTTATTTATGTTTCACATTTATTTACTTAGAATTGTTAAAATCTCATTTTCATTTTGATTTTTGTATTCCAAATCAATTAATGGTGTTGGTTGAACAACAAAAACAGACTAAAAGTAAAATTGTCATAAACAAGCAGTACAATAATGGCCTCATGAAAAAATAAGGCAAGTTGATGGTGGGACAAACATTTCACCTTCTCAGTTGATTAATTTTAGATAAATAAGGCAAGATAAACAAACAAAAATAGAGCCTGGCATGTGATATGCATGCAATAAATATTTGATGAATGAATCAAAGAAAAATATTTGAAAGGACTTTCTCTAACAGCCACTACCCATTTTAGCTACACATAATTGACTGGAAATATTCCCATTATAGAAAGGAATTCATTAGAGTAAGTGCATTGAATTTAACATTTCTTCATGTTTCTTTAAGTTGTAAGATTTGATAATTTTAGTATAAACGGGTGAACCCTGGGGTCAGGAATGATCTGATGTGATGTTCAGGAAGTAGCTTTGGCACTGTCAAGCAGAAGATAATTTAAAACCACCAAAGCATTCTCATTGTTAATATTTAAAGAGTTCTGGGAAATGTGTTCATTTATTTCACAATTCAAAATAAACAAGTCTGAACAGCAACCTTTGAATATCTCTTAACAAAATTATCACCAAGTGCCATTAGAAATAGCTTTTTATTGTTTGTGAATCTATGAAGTCACTCCATAATACTAATGCTTCAATCAGTTGTGACTGAGAGTTACATTCATGACAGATGCCAGAAATGGATCCAAAGCAGATAGAAGAAGCAAGCTGCTGCCACTTTGTCCTCATAACGTGTATCCAAATAAAATTTTAGAAGTTCAAGGCTATATAATTTTTATTTCATTGAAGATATTATAAAAGTAGACTGGTCTGAAGTAATTTTTACTTTTTTCATCCCAGTTGATCTGAAGCATGCAACCAGGATTCATGGAAATCTTTTCTGAAATTAATAAGGTTTTTGTTTACTAAGAAGCTTGATTCTAAAAGATCCTTTCTTAAATCCATTTTTAAAAACATCCAGTGTGACCCACCACACACAATTTCTAAGCTTACATCTTGGTAGTGGGCAGAGTAGATATATTCTTGCTCTAGTCCATGACATTATTTGTTATCTGTAAATTTTAGAAGAGATTCTTTATTCATATAGTATATACATATAAACACACACATATAATAATATATATTTCATGTATAAATACTATGTATAATACTATGTATTTGTACATACATATTTAAACTATTTAAGTAAACTATATGAAAACTATAAAAATGTTCAAACTACCAGAAAGAGGTATAAAATAAATATGTCCAAAATGCAAAAAGAGATTAAAAGAAGGTATGTAAAAATAAAGAAATGATTGAACAATATGAAAAATGAATAGGTTATTTGAAAAATAAAAGAATCTAATAGAGTTTTTAGAAGTAAATAAGGTCATTAAAATATTTAAGAAAATCAATGGATGAATTAAATAGGATATTAGATTATAAAAAGTATATTATAAAAACTTCAAAGTATATTATAAAAAGTATATTGTATTATAAAAACTGAAGTATATTATGAAAACTTTAATGACAAGCAATAGTTTGGTCAAGATATTTGCAACATATAATACAATTTTGGTATCTGAAATGTACAAAAAATCCCTATAAACCAGTAAGAGTCCAAGAAAAGCAGGCAGAGGATATAAATAACCAATCTCAGAGTTGTTTGCTGATAAACATAAGAAAAATGTTCAGGTTCACTAGAAATTAGCACTATATAATTTTTTAAAAATTGTAATACATTTAACTTTTATTATACTAGTAAAAATCAAAATATCTGACAATACCAAGTATTGGCAAGGATATGGAGAAATGAGAACTTTCAAACAACTCTAATAGAAGTGTAAAATATAACAACCACACTGGAAGATAAGGGGGATACTATCCAATAACTTTAAAGATACATCTAATCATTATACCAGAAATTTCTCTGCTCCAAAGAGTAGACTAAGACTCCAAAGGACTAAGAATATAAACTCAGGAGAAACAATGTCTCGGTTTGAGTCTTGAGTCTATCACCTAATAGATCTGTGTTCCTAGTCAAATTAGTCTCTCTGAGACTCAGTCTTAGCCTTTTTTCTCTAGAATACTCTCTGTGATGAGTATTAGAAGAGTACACAGAGGACTTAGTATAATGCTTGGAATAAAATAAGCTCAGTAAAAATGTTAATGATAGCCAAACACTGTTAATAATACCTAATAAAATTTAGCTATTAGCATGTGTACACATTTTAGAAATTCTGGCAGATGCACACAGGAGACAGGAAAGGATGGTCATTGCAGCATTGTTTCTGCTAATGTTAAGTTGGAACCAACTGAAATTTCTCCCACTGTGAGAGTGAATAAATAAACTGTGCTCTATTTATACAGCGGAATACTACACATCCGTTAAGTGAATAACCTTGGTCAGGATTGTATGAAGCATGGCCTGTTTTTGTTAATAAGACTTAATTGGAATATAGCTATGCCCATTCATTTACCATATTGCCTATGGCTGCTTTTGCACTGCAGTGGCAGTGTTGGATAGTTGAAGTAGAGAATATATAGCAGCACAAGTTTAAAATACTTACAGTCTGGCCCTAAAATTTCCATTGAATTTTTATTTTAATATTATATTTTCATTGTCATTATAATCAATAATTTTTTATAAAATTATAAATTGAATAATATGACTAACCACCTTGAACTGAATATAGATACTTGATTTTAGTGCCCACATTTGATTTTATGCTTTTAATAGCATAGAAGCCAAAAGATATTACCTTAATATTACTTAGCTGAGAACTAAAGAACAAAGGCAGTGATGAGTTTGGGCCAAATAAAGGCCAAATGAAGACAAAAGAGCTTCATAGGGTTCAAGAACAAAGATGTCGTAGAGTAGAATCTCTACCCTGATTAGATATTAGAGTTACCAGGGGCTTTTACAACATACCAGTGCCACACAGTCCCACCTATGGCCATCCCTGGAAGAAGGACCCAAGCATGAATGTATTTTAAAACTCCCCAAATGACTCTAATGTGCAGTAAGGATTGAGAGCTACTGTTTCCAAGTAGTTAACATAGAGAATTAAATGGAAGAACTGGACTTTTCAAGATACAACGTGCATGCCACATAATGTGGGCATGCTCATGTAAAAAACTCTGCACTTTATAAGACGGTATTCTGCTCATGTAGTAAGGGGAGAAATTTAGCTCAACGACATAGCAGCAACTATTACAAGAACAATGCTAATGTAATACTAATTTACATTACTTATGTATTTTTTGTTTTTACAATTTTTTTAAATGTTTGTGAGTATATAGTACATAATTATGGGGTACATGAGACATTTTGGTACAGGCATGCAGTGACTAATAACCACATATCACAGAAAATTGGGTAGTGATTTCCTTAAGCATTAATCCTTTGTGTTACAAACAATCCAATTATACATTTTTAGTTATTTTAAAATGTATAATTAAATCCTTTTTGACTGTAGTCCCTCCCACTGATGTGCTGTCAAATAAGAGGTTTTATTCATTCTTTCTAACTATTGTTTTGTACCCATTAACCATTCCCATCTCCACCCCTTCCCAGTACCTGATAAACATTCTTCTAGGTTCTATGTCCATGAATTCAATTGTTTTAATTTTTAGATCCCACAAATAAGTGGGGACATGCAATGTTTGTCTTTCTCTGTCTGGTTGATTTTGCTTAACATAATGACCTCCAGTTCCATCTATGTTATTGCATGTGACAGAATTTCATTCTTTTTATGACTGAATAGTACTCCATTATGTGATGTATCACATATTCTTTATCTATTCGTCTGCTGATGAATACTTAGGTTGCTTCAAAATCTTGGCTATTGTGAACAGCGCTGCAATAAACATGAGAGTGCTGATATCTCTTGGATATACTGATTTCCTTTCTCTTGGGTATATACGTAGCATTGGGATTACTAGATCATATGGTGACTGTACTCTTAGTTTTTTGAAAAACCTACAAACTCTTCTCCAAAGTGGTTGTACTAATTTACATTCCCACCAACAGTGGACAAGGTTTCCTTTTCTCCACATCCTCACCAGTATTTGTTATCACCTGTCTTTTGAATAAAAGCCATTTTAACTGGGATGAGATGATATCTTATTGTAGTTTTCATTTGCATTTCTCTGATGATCAATGATGTTGAGCACCATTTCATATACCTGTTTGCCATTTGTATGCCTTCTTTTGAAAAATATCTACTCATATCTTTTGCTTATTTCTTAATTGAAATATTAGATATTTTCCTATAGAGTGTTTTTTGAGCTTCTTATATATTCAGATTATTAATCTCTTGTCAGATGGGTAGTTTGAAAACATTTTCTCCCATTCTGTGGGTTATTTCTTCACTTTGTTGATTGTTGATTGTTTCCTTTGCTGTACAGAGGCTTTTAATTTGATGTGATCCTATCTGTCTATTTTTGTTCTGTTTGCCTGTGCTTGTGCAACATTACTCAAGAAATGTTTGCCCACTCCAGTGTCCTGGGAAGTTTCCCCAATGTTTTCTTATAGTAGTTTCATAATTTGAGGTATTAAATTTAAATCTGTAATTCATTTTGATTGGATTTTTGTATATGATGAGCGATAGGGGTCTAGTTTTATTCTTCTACATATGGATATTCAGTTTTCCCAGCACCATTTATTGAAGAGAACTTCTTTTCCTCAGTGTATGTTCTTGGTCTCTTTGTTAAAAATGAGTTCACTGCACATGTGTGGATTTGCTTCTGGGTTCTCTATTTTGCTTCATTGGTCTATGGTTCTGTTTTTATACAAGTATCAAGCTGTTTGGCTTATTATAGCTCTGTAGTATAATTTGAAGTCAGATAATGTAATTCCTCCAATTTTTTTTTTTTAACTTAAGATAGCTTTGGCTATTCTGTGCTTTAGTGGTTCCATATAAATTTTAGGATTTTTTTTCTATTTCTGTGAAGGATGTCATTTGTATTTTGTAGATTACTTTGGGTAGTATGAACATTTTAACAATATTGATTCTTCCAATCCATGAACATGGAATATCTTTTCATTTGTTGTGGCCTCTTCAGTTTATTTCATCAGTGATTAATAGTTTTCACTGTAGAAGTCTTTCACTTCTTTCTCTTTCTCCTTTCCTTCTGCACTTTCTATTACGCATTAGCTGGTTTAATCGTGTCCCAGAGTCTCATAGGCTCTGTTAATTTTTTTCTGATTATTTTTTCTTCCTTTTTCCTAGACTGATTTTTTCTTTCACCACTTCAAACTCTGCTATTAGTCTCATCTAGTGAGTTGTTTTATTTCAGTTGTTTTACTATTTAGCTTCAGAATTTTTGTTTGGTTCTATTTTAAGATTCTTAAATCTTTACTAATATTTTCTATTTGGTAAAATGTTTTTATACATCCTTTCAGTTCTTTAGACACTTTCTTTAGTTCTTTAAACATATTTTTTATGTTTAAAAATGTCTGGGCTCTCTTGAAGATGGTTTCTATTAATTACTTCTTTTCCTGCGTATGGGCCATGGTTTCATGTTTCTTTGCATGTCTTGTGATTTTTGTTATTGTTGAAAAATGGACATTTTAAGTAGTGTAATGTGGCAACTCTAAAAAGAAGATGTTCCCCTCACCAGGGTTCGTTGTTGTTTATTGTTGTAGTTGTTGCTATTTGTTTAGTATTCCTTCTCTAGACTAATGCTGTGATGTCTGTGTTTTTTGTAGTGTGTGGCCACAGAAGTAACTGCTCAGTTAGCTTTTTAGTTGGCTGATTAATAATTGTACCAACATTTAGTTAGTGCTTTGAACGAATGTCTCCTAGCTTTTGTCAAGTGATTTGAGGATATGTATTGGGGAATACTTCAATGCTCCAGAAGACAGTTTATAACTTTGCTTAGGCCTTTATTTTGTGCTTGTTCAGAGCCTCAAGTTCAGCCAAAGTGAGAGATTTGAGTCTTCTCATGTCTTTCAATTATACAGCCCTGCTTATGGACATGGCCTTTCAGATTCCCAGAAATGTGTCAGAGCTTTTCAAAGGTCATTATGGAGGGTTCATTTCTAATTTTTTCTTCTTTTATTTTCTCATTCATTGGTTAGCTTTAACATATTCCTGAGACTATGCCCCCTCAGGTAGCTTTGATATTAAACAAATTGTCATTGATTATTTTTGACAAATGCCTCATGGGTAGTACTGTTTGCATAGAGAAAGTTCTGAGTCAGGTCAAATAAAGACAAACCCTGAGAACAGGGATTTTTCAATGAGCTGCTAGGCAGATGAAATAGTGATAATTCTCTAGCAATGAAATTTTTGAGGCACTCCAAACTTGTATATCCAGTGGATGATAAGTGATTGGTTTTCACAGCTACTGTAGTTTTGAGGATGCTTTTAAAAAGTCCACCAGAGAGCTGTGGGAAGAGTGATCAGATCAGGGCACAGTAAAATACCACAAACTCATAGTTCTTATGGAGAATGTCATTTTCTTGAATAAACATCCCTTGGAATATTTGCAAGTTTTTAGTTAATTTTCAATTTCTCATTTCTTTTATAAAGAAGCTGATTTTCAGAGGTTCTTACTCCACCATTCTGAAATTTGAAAACTGAGAACTACACATTTTTGAATCAAGCAGTTTCTGATGTGTGATGATTATTTATTTGTAAAAAACAATTTCCTATGGTTCAAAGTAGTATATTCTATTTTGCGTTAACCTGAGCCCGACTGTAGGCAATCATTTGGGAATCCAGTAATGTTGAGTGTAATATGGTCTACTTACTTCTTGCTAATTACAGTAAAAGTAAAGGCAGAGTCTTTCTTCTGATTCAACACAGCACCTTTCTTCTTCATGTGCTGCTTTAAAAATGTATCCTGCATTATTTTCATCTAATTCTACCTGGTCTAGAATTCATAGATCTTGGTTTAAGAATCATTTTTGAATTTATGAGCAACCTTATAGATTGCATTTGCACCTGCTAAAAGTTTACTTAAAATGCATACTTTTTATTTATCAATGGTCTTGTATTGAGAGTTGCCTCTCCAATTCCCTTTGCAAAAGGCATGTGATGCTCTTTAAATGTTTTCCCTTATTTCAAGTACTGTCTGCTTAGTACTTGTGCATCTTACTTGTTAAGTTGAGTTATCTGCCTTGTGTCTCCATTATCTGCAGTAAAGAGCACTTTCTGCCAAGCAGTAGAGGTTGGAAGGTTCATATATGCTCCATGGCAGAGAAAGTCACTTCCCGACATGAAAATAAATTTTCTCCTGCATAGCATTTCCTGTATAATGTGATTAATTAGTGCTTCAACTGACACACAGGGAAGAGATTTGCCATTTATTTGCTTTGCGCCCTATAGTGTACAGGCTTTAGTTACCTACCTTGAAAGAAAATCCTTCTCTACCTCTTTATTATATCCTGAATAGAGTCCAAACACTTTAGCATGGGGTTTGTCCATTACTATTTTTCTAGTGCCTGGAACATAGTAGATGTTCAGTAAAATATTTATTGACTGAATTAATTCAAGGACTTTTATTAACTTTCCAACCTCATTATTTCTTTAATAATCAGTCCATGCTCTGAGTTCAGTGGAACTTTCTTCCATTGCCTGAACTCTCCATGTGCTTTTCACATTCTCTTTTTAAATTCATTTATTCTGCCTTGAATGCCTTGCCCATGAGTCAATTTTACCTATGGAAATTATGTGCCTCCTTCAAAACACTTTATTTTTTCCCTGGCAGTGCTAATTGATCCCACAAGACATTATATATGCCTCAATTGTGTGTATCACTACATACTACCTTGTAGTCAAATCAACTGTAAAAATTATTACATACATGCTGTGAATCAGGCATCTCTTAGGAGGCATTTCAGATCTTCTCAGCCTCACTTGTCCTGTGATGCAGTCATCACTGTTGTGTAAACTAACTCTGTGTGCACTCAGACATACTCCAGCACGTATAAACTGCCAGCACTCTACCTGATGCCCATGTCAGCTCCTTTCTCCTCCTGTGCTGGATCTTCCCTCTGGATAGTGAGGCATTAAAGACTGCAAAAATTCATTTGCTCCCATACATGTACAACAGAGAAGTATGAGACACTTCAGGCTATATGGGGCAAAACTCACCAATAGAAGACAGAAACTGGTAAATCAACTTTTCTATCCTTTTCCTCAAGAGTAGACTGCCCTAAAAAGTGTTAGCTAGATGTCCTTTAAAGAGATTGTCTTGTGAGATTAAACAATCATTCACATTTAGTAGCTGGCAGTAGTGCAATCCATAGCAAATTCTTTTTTCCTTTTCTACATCCAGCTATTCCTTTTCTTCCTGTTCCCAGAAATTTTACTCACTCATAAAAATGCACACAAGCTTTTACCATAGACTTTGTTTGCTGGGAAACCCAGACTATGACATAATGTGCACCTACTCTCAATTCCAGAGCTAAAAAAAAGAAGAAGAAAATGTAATTCTCACCCTGAAGGATAAAATTGGGGGAAGAAACATAAATTATTAGCCATAATGAAAGGTACCATCTGAAATCATCAAACTATGAACACAGTACTAAGGAAGCAGAAATGAAATGACATTAAATTCTGCTAGTTGACATCGGTTTGATAGACTCAACACAAAAGATAACATTGAGTTAGCCTTCAAAGAATGAGAAGAATTATGCCAGATGGGTGAGAGAGACAAAAAAGAGCAACAAAGACCAAGAGAGTAGCATGAGTGAAAGGAACAGAGGTGGAAAACTGCTTTACGGACACTAGCTATTTAATCATTTGTATTACATATTTGATTATAAGTTCTTTGAAGAGAAGGAACAAATTATAGGTATTTGGTAGAATTGATCCTTTTCTTCATTCACTGAGTAATAACTTGCCAAATTCCTGCCCTGTAGGTAAGTGCTGATCAGGTCTGAGTTCTCAGTTTACCTTTTCCAAACTAAAGCTCCATGTGAATGTCCAAGTGTTATTTGCTATACACTAGTAGATAAAAATCCATTTCTTTGTTATTTTGACAGCACTTTGTATTTGAAGGTGCAAACCAATGTTGCATACATATTGCATCTGTGCAAGTCAGCCTCACAATGACTGCTGTAAACATTTATGTGAACAAGCATTTATGTGCAATACTCTTGTGCAGATTCCCAGGGTTAGAGGAAATGATTGGAAGGATATGGAAGATTTCAGGGATAGAGAAAAGTGTCAAGACACAGAAATGTTTTTGTGTTCACATCTTACCACATTGGATCTCTTGTAAATTTGTGGCTATATTTTTCTTACCTTTCTAGGAAAATAAGACCTTGATATAATTTGGATGTTTGTCTCTGTTCAAATCTCACGTTGAATTGTAATCTCCAATGCTAGAGGTGAGGCCTGATGGGAGGTGTTTGGATCATGGTGGTGGATTCCTCATGACTTGGTGCTGTCTTAACAATAGTGAGTGATTTTTCATAAGATCTGGTCATTTGAAAGTGTGTGGCACCTCCCCCTCCACTCTCTCTCGCTCCTGCTTTCACTGTGTGAGATACCTGCTCCCCTTTTGCCTTCTGCCATGAGTAAAAGCTTCCTGAGGACTCCCCAGAAGCAAATGCTACTATGCTTCCTATAAAGTCTACAGAATCGTGAGCCAATTAAACCTTTTTTCTTATAAATTACCTAGTCTCAGGGATTTCTTTATAGCAGTGCAAGAATGTCCTATTACAGACCTATTGTCTGTATTATCTGTATCGTCTGTGTTGATTTATAAAAATCATTTAAAAATTCATTAAAAAACATTTGCTAGCACTGTGGTAAATGATAGGGCAGAAAAGGCAAGTCCATTCATTCTCCTTTGCCAACATAGTAGATTAGTGGTGGCTGCCTTGAGCACAAGAATAAGTGTGTTTAAGCCAAATCTAGGCTCGGAATAAAAGCATTCCATGATCAATAAGAAATGCCTGCTTCTGATGAGAGAGGGGTGTTGGCAGGCACTTGCCTTGCATTTGTTCTATACTTGCTGTAGGAGTGCAGGATCAATGAAGACACTTGCTCTCTTGGAGCGTTTAAGTTAGTGATGACACTTGCAGATAACTAACTAACATAGCTTAACAAGGTGGGACTGGAGCCAGAAGTTGGAAGGCTTCAATCATTCAAACTTTGAGGGACAAGGCTGAAGATATTTCAAAAAGAGTCACTTTAATCTGTTTTGTATCTAGTGCTTTCCCACACAATTACATTTGAAAAACTGTACAGCATTAAAAGTATGAGAAAACACTGACATCATCCAACCCCTCTAAAATGTTTTTCCAAATTATTCATTCATTGTCACCATGGACAGACTCTGTAATATTGGTTCTCTTTTTATATGTGTGTATTTAACCACCCCTAGGAGAATATGAACTCCCAGAGACAAGGGTCATAGCATCTGCTTCATTTCACCCTCCACCACGCTGAGGAGAGTGTTTTTGAATGAATCAGTGAAGAACTAAGGGGATTTAACCTTATTTACCCCTAATACATAGTTAGACAGTTTCAGTGGTATAAACGTTCTGAAAACAGGGGTGGTTAAAAAACCTCAATCATTAATTCTGTTTCAAACTCAAAGACACCTCATGTTAGCATTCAGTGACACCCTTACCTAATATTCACTTGAATGGCAGTATTTTCAAGGACTATTCAACAACAGAGAGTCAAATTCATTGAATTTCACATGCAAGGCAAATAAAATCATGGAATATCGTGGTTCTAGAGAGACAGTGAAAGGTATGGGTAATTTAAAACAACAACCACAAAGCTCATTTGCCTTGATGGCAGGCAGACGAATCATCTAGCCTGGCTGCTTAGCGTTCAGGTTCACTTTGCCCGGGTCACTCAAGTGGCTTCCTTCCCTTTGTTCTATGTGGAGGCTGCTGGGCCATGCTGTGCCTTCTGGCTGGGCAGACAGAATGCTTTCAATTTAGACCATGGAGTTCCCAGCTCAGGAAAGGGCAAAAATTTGGTCAAACCCAACAGACAAATGATTCCCTTTGGTTTGATTCCAAATGAGAATCAGTGCAGCGTGACTGCTGATGAAAAAGGACTGCACAAGGTAGAAATAAATTGATAAGATAACTGCATAAATTTTGCAGTCATTTGGCACGTGGCCAAGCTAGCAGGGGTCCCACAATACATCGCAATTGTAAGACTGAGACTGATGGGAAGGCATATAACAATTAGCATGTACACTTAAGCTAAATGAAGTCTTTCTTTCCTTTCCCTTCTTCCCTTCCCTTCCCTTCCCATTCCTTCCTTTCATTATTTTTTCCCTTTCTATCCCTCTTTTGCTACTCGCTTTCCACATGCAGCACAGCATTTTCACAAATACCTAGAACAACCTATGTGAATAGACTCCATTTAAAAATGTAAAATGTTTTTCACAGTAACCTTCACTAATACATCAGTCCTAAAGACTTCATGATGAAGAAATATATCTGGGTGAGAGAGGCATGTGAGGTGCCTTTTGAATTCCCAAAGCTTTGATAAAAGAAGAATACATAAAAACTTTATCAGGTTTGTAGGTTCTGACTGAAAAATAAAGCCAAAGAACAATTAAATCTACCACTTTATTTTTGCTAGCTTACTGTTACTGAGTTGATAAATTATTCTTTCTTAATTAGAGGGTTGTTCCCCCATCCAGTTAGGAGAGTTAAGTGAAAAAACCCATCTTGCAATGAAAAGGTAGATAATTTGTCACAAATTATATCCTCGACAGGCGAGTTGGAGTGATAGATGAGCAAGTGTGAACATATCTAATTATAAGAGGTTTTGGAGGAGAGAACCGGCAAGAAATATATCTATAGATCTCATCAGCAAACAGATTTTGGTAGATAGATTAAATTAATGGCTCAATTTTTTCTCCCCTCCAAAGCCCATGCAGTGTCTATGCTTTTTGCAATGCAATTTGCAGTTCCTCCTATTTCTTGCTTACAAAACGTACTTTGGCTAATTAGATGTTAGCAGACTTCATGAAAGCAAAGGTTTGTAATATGTTTATATGGCTAATCTTGCTCTCTTCTGCCTTTGCAATTACCATGAAAACTGTGTGCCCTTGGTAGGTTGCTGGACTAAGGACCTGCCGCTAAACTGCAACTTGCACCGAAGCCCACAGTGGATCAACCAATCAATAGTGATCCTCACATATATGATGGATAATAAAGGACTGATGTTTTAAATGATTAAGTTTTGGGGTGGTTTGTTACATAGCAATAGCTGACTAATACATAGGCAGCATTTGAAAATAGGAGGAAAATTATTTCAGGCAGGGTAAAACTATAAAAAGCTAAACAAGGAAAAGTACAGGATAAAGCTGGTGCCAATATGTTATAGTCCATCTGATTGAGAACGTTCCCTAACCTCAGTCTACATAAAAATAAGAATTAAAATAAAGAGTAGAAGGGAGAACATAGTGGAAGGTGCCTGTTGGGAAGTTTGGGAAGTTCAGAGAAATGTAAGTTTGTATTTATCAGTCTCTCCCTCTTGATGTCACCATGAAATCACCACCCTTTTTGCACATTATTACTAATAATATTTAGAGACTTTATATATTTTATTTAATCCTTACCATAATCTGGTGTTTTTATCCTAATTTTATAAATTGAAAACTCAAATTTGGAGAAGACATGTAAATAGAAGGTGTCAACGACTCTAATTTCTATTTTTTTAATATACTGATCTTCATCTTCTTTGTTTTTTTTGTATTTTGTTCTGCTGTTCAGTGTTCTGCACCAATCTATGCCATCCGATACTGGTCTATATACTAATCTTATTGACAGTCTTCTTAAATTGTTTAAACTTTTAAAACAATTTTTTTGGCATTGTACCCAGAAACTTTTGGCGTTTGTCTATAATACATATGTATATGTGATTTATTTACATAGATTTAGCTAGGTTATTGCGTTTTGTGTAGACATGGTATGAGAAAAAGATAGAATGCCTCTGTCAGTCATCTAATGACCAACTCTAACCATATTTTAATTAAAAATCATATATGGTTATTCTTCTACCTGCTACACTGATAAATAATTTATCTAAGGTGGTGAGAACTTCTGCAGTTCAGATAGATTCATTTAATTAAAATAAGTGTTTAAAATGGCAGAGCTTATGAGACAATGCTTAACAACATAGTTTGAGTTTTCTAATGAAATCTTCCTACTTCTTATTAAAAAGCTAGTGAAACTATGCATGCACGCACACACATAAAAATGCAAAACAAACAGGAAAAAAATTACAATTTCACTCTAATTGCTAAAATATTGGAAGAATTACTAGAGAGCTCAGGTATAATGGAACTGCATTTAGATGTAAAACAGTGCGACTGACAAGAAGGACTAAAGGGAAAGAATTGGTCTTTCAGGACAATCTCTCTGTTGCTTTCACTCTTGTTTTCATTTTCTGTCTCCCTCTAACTCAAACACAGAGGGCCTATAACAAATTGAACATTAGGCCGATGTCCCATGATGGGCTATGATGTGTTCCCAAGGATCCCAGAATCCTATCTCATTCTTCTTCTCCTACCACTTGTGAGGGGATGAGAAAGGAAAGTGGTGTGTCATCCTAAAATGTACTATTCCCTACTTGTGAGAGCTATTGAAGTCATAGAGCAGTACATTGCAAAGCTATTTGTACTTTTGGTTAAGAAGAAATAAAGACTTGGGAGGCTGAGGCGGGAGGATTGTTTGAAGCCAGGAGATCGAGACCAGTCTGGGCAACAAAGTGATAACCCTGTCTCTATTTTTTTTTTTTTAATTAGCTGGAAGTAGTGGTGTTTGCCTGTAATCCCACCTACTCAGGAGGCTGAGGGGAGGGGATCCCTTGAGCCCAGCCATTCAAGACTGCAGTGAGCTATGATGGCACCACTGCACTCCAGCCTGGGCAACAGACTGAGACTCTGTCTTGAAAATAAATAAATAAATAAAATAAAGACAATTTCATATGAGTGACACTAGCATATTAATTGTCATGATCAAAAAGGGCCAAGAAAGAGTGCTGTTTTGCGGCATCCTAATAGTCTCTTTCCGCAGTGTGTTCTGGATCCACTGAAGTTTTTGAGCCAAGGCTAGGCCATTTCTCTAAGCAATGTCAGCCAATGACTGCAGGAGTATCCGGTCCTGTGGGAGAACTAGGACCACATCTGCCCAATGTGGGAATCCTCTATAGGCTGTCTTTGCACTGGAGCTTCCCATTGGGTTGGCTGGGACTTTCTCAGAGCTTTGCTGCAGTATGGGGCCTTTCCTAGCCGAAACTCTCTGTTCTTCCCCCTCCCTTTCACAGGTCTTGGACCTATGGACTGAAGGTACTCTGTGTCTAATTCTCCTTCTTTTCCCCTTAGATTTCATGGCACTTCTCTTAATTCTGACTATTTCTCCTAATTCTCCTATTTCTGACTCCATCTTGGCACCTGCTCCCCAAAAAGCTCAACTAATACAAGGAAGATCTATGAATCTAGAGCTGAAGAGAAAGGACTAGGCTGGAGATCCTGGTTTGATATTTTCAGCCCTTAGGAGGGGGTTGTAGTCATGACCAAGAATGATATCTATAGACTGTGTATAAAGTCCTTCTTCCCCATAGCACCTATTGCACATTCAAGTTAAAGGTCTAGGGCTACACAAATTCATGCCATGTACAGATAGATCTAGCTAGTCTCACTTCATCCTTCTTATTGTTACTTTTAGTCCTCGAGTAAAAGGCTTCCTTCAAATTTTGTAAACAAGTAGACACCAGTGGAGTTTGGGTCAATAATTTTATGCCCAATATAAGAAAAAAATAGACAGTTACTTCTTAGAGAATGGTATCTAATTAAGGCTGTTTCTTAGTTGTTGATGAAGCATGTTACCAATCTGTGGGTGATGTGGAGAAAATGTGACAATTGGGGAATTGGCCTTGCCACCAGCTAATTGTAGGAGCAAGAACAGTCATTCATCCCATAGCATTGATGGGGGAGACCTTTCCCCCAATTGGAGGGCTCAGCCTCTCTCATCTGAACTTTCCACTGAATGAACTATCCGCAGAAGAACCAGGTTCATCACAGCTCTTAGTGCTCTGTTTCTCCATTTGTCCCTTTTATCTCTTTCCAATCTCCCTTGATGGGTCGCACATCTTGCATATTGATTCTGTTTTCAGAATTTCAGTTAGAAAAGTTCTTTTCCCATTTTAGCTCAAGAGTTGATAATAGGACTTGATTGTGTCATCTCATTTCTGTAATTTTATTAGGTTCAGAACAACGTTTGGGGGCATTTTGTCACATCTTTTACACGTACTTAAAAGTGCAGGTCTTAATGTTGAAGTAAAGTACTCTAAAGAAGAGTGCCCTGCAGCAGATTAGAATAATTTAAACTCTAAAGCAGAGTTTGGCAAACTTCTTTTCTAAAGAGCAAGACAGTAAATATTTTACAATTTGTGGACCCTGTGCTTTCTGTTACAACTACCAGCTCTACTATTAAAGACCAAAAGCAGTCATAGAGAAGGCACAACTGAACTTTATTTTTAAAAACAGGTGGTAGACAAGATTTGGCCCATGGACTGCAGTTTGCCAACCTCTGGTCTAAAACACAATGCAGTACTTTTTAAATCTTTTAAAACAGAAAGCAAAAACATTTACAACATTTACATTGTAAATACATATGTGAAAATTATGTAATATGAATTTTCTAGCAACAATTTGGTCGTCTCAAACGTCTATTCATCTGACTATAAATTTATGTGTCATATTTTTACACTTTTACTTTTAATGAATTAAAATTCTCATTGTTGAGTGCAGGCTGCTATAAAATAAAACTTAGAATGCTTGAATTTCATAAAGCAATCCATTAGTTCTTGTCATTATGACCTAGTAAGAGTAGAAAATATTTTGAGAACTGAATTAGTTTCCAGTTTATATTCATATATATTTGTTTGCATTTTACAATTTTTTTTCCATCTTTTTTTATTAGTTTGAAAGCAAGGCCTATTTAAATTCTGGAACTTTTCTCGGAAATTTCACAGTCCTCATTCCGTGATGAAGGAGGTGACTAGTTGCCATGGAGATGATTACCAAAGCTTCATTGAGGTTTGTGATTTCTGGCGGGAAATGAGCAGCAAGAACAAGTAAATTTTTTATGGCATTTTTAAATTTCAAAGCTAACCTTTAAATTGACCCTGTCATATTATCACTGGGATTATGTAATTTTAATTACTTCTACTGGTTATAAGTTGTTGGATATTAATACGAAAGCTGAGCCGTCTGGAACACAAAATTAGACATACCCGTAGGCCGTATCCTGTATTCAAACCACAACTCTCTCTGGGGAGAAAGAGCTAGAAGAATGACTTCTCAAGGTTTCTGAATGTTGTTAGGTTTCTGTGTAAATGAGAGACAGAAAATATAAATTTATCAGTTTTTGCCTCCTGACATGTTGGCATTGGCAATTTTTAGGGTAGACTAACGGGAAGAAAGTTGGATTGGTAATGAAAATTAGGCTCAAGCTCTGATTGTGTTACATCTCATTAGACTAAAGTTGTCAGATTTAGCAAATAGAAATATGGGATGCATAGTTACATTTTTATTTCAGATAAACAATGAATACGGTTTTAGTATATGTATGTCCCATGCAATATTATACGAGAAATTATTCATTGTTTAACTAAAATTAAATTTTAACTGAGCATTTTGTGTTTTATGTGGCAGCCCTTCCTTAGAGAAATCACATACATAATCTTTCTGAGCCTCCCAGTATTTTCACATTACACTAGTTTTAATCTAAATACTTTTAGCTTTAATAGGATTTTCAAGGTTAGGAACGGCTAACTGCTATAACAAGTGATCCTCAATTCTTATTGGCTTAATACAACTTGAGGTGTTTTTCTTGCTCACATCACATCCAATGGGGTTCAGTGAGCTGTCTTCCATATGGCAGCTTAAGGACATAGGCTCCTTTGTGCAGCTTCATCATGTTTAAAATATGATCTCAATAAAATTAAACTGTAAAATACACCCCTACCATTGGTGAAAACCTGTCGTGGTTACTACTTAGACTTAAGGTGCTTTTGAATGTTAAATTAACCATAGTCCTACAAAGAAGAAATGGCTTTTGTGCATCTCTATTCAATTTTTACCACATGTGTTACTTTTGCTCATCTATTCACATCCATGTGTCTGGCACAGTTTAGGCACTGGAGATAAAGTAGTGAACAAACTGGATAACTTCTCTTTCTTTGGAAAGTTTTGTTCTAGTTGGAAGAGATAGGAAAAAACAAACAAAAAATAACTATATATCAGGTACTATGAAGAATAATAGAGCAGTATACAGGGAAAGAAAGTTAATAGGAAGTGTATTAGATAGAGTTGTTGGAATCTTTGTGACAAGCTAATATCTCAGCAGAAAGCTAAAGAAAATGAGAATGCCTGGAGAAAGAGCTTTCCATGCAGAAGAGCCAGCAAGTACAAATCCTAGGGCAAGAATGCATTTGGTGTGCAGAACAGTTAGAAGGCTGCGGTGGCCAGAGCACAGTGAGCAAGGCTAAGAGTGGTAGGAGAGTAGGTCAGAGACACAGGCCATTGTAAGTATTGAGGGTTTTACTCTAAGATGTGAAGCCATTGAAGTGTTTTGAGCAGAACAGTGATATAAGAATAAGAAACCTTAAAAGTCATTTAAAACTTGTGTTACTTTGTTGACTATACACTGCAGAGTTTATGTTAAACTATCTAGGGCAACGCTGTAGCAAAAGATCAGTCATGAGGCTGTTACAATATTCCAGGTGAGAGTTGATGCCCTTGAATAGACATAGTGAAGTTGGTAGGAAGTGGATGCATTTTGAATACATTTCAGAGATAGAGGAGATAGAGATAGAGGAGAGATTACCTTAAGGTGTCATGTAACACAAAATGAAGAGGCAAAGCTTATTCTGAAGTTCCAGGCATGATCCACTGGAAAAATAGACTGACATTTACTAATATAAGTCTACGGAAGGAACTAGTATAGTTCCTAGATCAGGTGGGATCAATGTTGATAAAGTTAAATTTAATGTGCCTTCAATAAGTTAAAAAAGCCATTGAATGAGTTACATTAGTTATCTAAGTGGAGAATCATATCCAGGATTCAGTAGAGAGATTGAGGCTAGAGGTGCAATAGAGTCATCACTGTACCAATGGCATTCAAGCCTTGAGATTGGAGATGGTCACCAATGATTGTAGACAGAAAAATGAAGAGATCAAAGGACAAAGCCTTGGAACAGCCCAACATTAAGGTGTCAAAGAGAAGAGAAAAAAATCAGCAAAAAAAATTATTGAGAACGTGTAGCCAAAGGGCAAAAAAATATTAGGAATATGTACCCAGAGAGGTAATTCAAGGAAAGATTCAATTAAAAAGCCAATGGAATCAAAACTTCAAATGCTACTGCTTGGTTAAATTATTTAATTCAAATTAAATAATTTTATTTAATCCAAATTAAAGTATTAGATTAAGCAAAGTAAACATCTTTGGTGACATTTAAAGATGGAGAGATGGAGATGAAAGCTTAAGTAAAGTTAGGCCAACTTCCAGCCACTTGAACTAACTGAAGTTGGTTCAATATAGAATGGGAGGAAAGTAGAGGCGCAGGTACAGATGATTCTGAAGAGTTTTGCAGTAAAATAGAGCAGATAAATTACTACTTCTTTAAAGTAAATCTAAATTAGTCCCCAATTTGCTTTCACTAATCCCACAATCATTTACTGCATGTCAGTTACATAAAAGGCATGATACCAGGTGCAATGGATACAAAGATAACTATGACATGCTGCAAGCTTGCTGCACTCATGATTAGGGAGAAAGAGGTGCAAACAAGAGATTACAGGTCAATGTGAAATGTGTTATTAGAGTACTATGGTAGTATGCTGAAAAATGGCAGTGACTCAGCCTCGGATGGTCAGGGAACAATTCACAGAGATGATGGTAGCACAAACCTTTAAAAGGTAATTGGGCTTAAGCAGATGGTTAAAGACCTAAGCATGTTCCTAATGAGAGATATGGCATATGCAAAATCTGGAGAGCATCCACCACTAATTCTGTTGGATTTATAAATCTTTCCCCACATTCTATTAAAGTCGAGCTCCAGATACATTCTTTAGTGTTTGGTAGTCCTCCTCATCTTCCCACATGACTCCTCTAGTCCCTACACATATATGCAACCCACAACATGCTTCATTATTGCCATTCAAAGTGTGGTCCTCATAACAGCAGCATCACATATGAACATTTTAGAAATACAAATCCTTGGCTCCCATCCCACACCTACCGAATCAGAGTCTCTGGTGGTGGTACCTAGGAACCTACATTTTAACAAATCCTTCAGATGGTTCTGATGCAGCTAAAGTTTCAGAAGCAACTTGTCCAGGTGCCTACAGATTTCTTCTTTTTAAAAAATTTTGTCCCTCTTAGCATTCAGTGGAAATGCTCATAATTAGGGATATGTGTTCACTAATTTAGTCTCTCCATATCTACTGATAAAAAGTTATTTTGTTCCGAGTTCCAACATGCCATTAGCAGATGCTTCCATGAAAATAACCAAGTAAGTAACCACAAATTCCTAAAGTGTTGTTCTTTAAGGAGTACTTGCATTTTAACCAAATTTTGAAAGGGTATTTCTGCTGAAGAAAGCTGAAGTGAGAGATATTTGCCTATGTGTATATCTAGAAAAAACTTTGTTAAAATTTTATTTTTTGTTTTAGATTCATGAGGTATCGTGCAGGTTTGTTACAATGCATAATGCTGAGGTTTGGCTTCTAATGATCCCATCGCCCAAGTAGGAAACATACTATCCGACAGGTAGTTTTTCAACCTTAACCTCCTTCCCTGCTTTTGCAGTCCCCAGTGTCTATTGTTCCTGTCTTTGTATCCATGTGTTGCCAATGTTTGGCTCCCGCTTATAATTGAGAACATATAGTTTTTAATTTTCTGTTTCTGTGTGTTAATTTGCTGAGGATAATAGCTTCCACCTGCATCCATGTTGCTGCAAAGGATGTGATTTTGTTCTTTTTTTATGGCTGCATAGTATTCCATGGTGTATACGTACCACATTTTCT
The DNA here is from genome assembly GCF_047675955.1 of Chlorocebus sabaeus. NCBI lineage: Eukaryota > Metazoa > Chordata > Mammalia > Primates > Cercopithecidae > Chlorocebus > Chlorocebus sabaeus. The sequence goes on from NC_132918.1 coordinate 75,546,251, forward strand.
TTATCTTATCCACTATTGGTGGGTACCTGGGTTGATTCCATGTCTTTGCTATTGTGAATAGTGCAGTGATAAACATATGAGTGCAGATGTCTTGTTGGTAGAGCAACGCCATTACTGGGTATACACCCAGATGAATATAAATCATTCTACCATAAAGACACATGCATACAAATGCTCACTGCAGTACTATTCACAATAGCAAAGATGTGGAATCAACATAAACACCCGTCAATGACAGATTGGATAAAGAAAATGTGTTGCATGTACACCATAGAATACTATGCATCCGTAAAATGAATGAGATCATGTCTTTTGTGAGAACATGGATGGAACTGGAGGCTATCATCCTTAGAAAACCAACGCAGGAGCAGAAAACCAAATACTGCGGGTTCTCACTTACAAGCGGGAATTAAATGATAAGGAACTTATAAACACAAAGAAGGAAACAACAGACACTGGGGTCCACTTGAGGGGGAGGGTTGAAGAACGGAGAGGAGCAGAAAAGATAAATGTTAGTTACTGGGCTTAATACTTGGATGATGAAATAACACGTACAACAAACTCCCATGATAAGAGTTTACCTATATAACAAACCTTCACATGTACTCCCAACCCTAAAATAAAAGTTAAAAAAAAAAATCAATTTATTTTCATTTGGGTTTATACCCAGTAATGAGACTGCTGGGTCAAATGGTAATTCTATTTTTAGTTCTTTGGGAAATCTCCAAATTGCTTTCCAAGAGGGCTGAATTAATTTGCATTCCAATCAACAATGTGTAAGTGTTTCCTTTTATCTGCAACTTTACCAACATCTGTCATTTTCTGACTTTTTAATAACAGCTATTCTGACTGGTATGAGATGATATCTCTCTGAGGTTTTGATTTGCATCTCTCTGATGATTGGTGATTTTGAGCATTTTTTTTCATATGTTCGTTGGATTCTGGTATGTCTTGGAAAGAAACTTTATAATAAGACTCAGACTCAAAATTTAGCACCTCACATCATTGATCATTGAATAAAACCTTGAGACAACCATCAGCATTTCATTAATGAACCTTTATCAAGCACTTTATTTAATGAACCTCCTGGGTTGCAGGAAAGAACAGCACAATTACTCTTATAAGTTATAAAAAGTTCTTGGTTACTCCTACCATCTTTTCTAAGGCCTACTCATTCTATTTTCCTTTGAAATTCTAGGTTTAAAATAAATCATCCTCTTTCTGACTCTTCTGAAAAATGTCAATTCAAAGCTGAACAAGATGGACTTTCCACTTTTTAAATAGATTAGTATCCCCGAGTCACTTTTAGAAGCTCTGTAAGGGGGATCAAGTGTGCACACTTAGAAAATGCCCTCAATCAAAGAGAGGATCATACACAGTAGGGCTCACCATGAGTGTCCCTGGAATGTAACTACTTTCACAAGCCTGTCTCTTCCTACTGCTATCTTTCTCTCTAGATGCTATCCTCACCACCCCCAGAACATTCCGTATATCTCACGGGTATCCAGAAGCCTTTTGTTTCACTCCAAATTACTCTCTGGAAAGTAACTAGAAATAATAATAGCTACAGCTGATACATTTACTATATTCCAACAGCTAAGTGATTTAGAAATGTTATCTCATTTGATCTTTGCAATGGTCCATGAGGTAATTTTTATTAGACTTACCTTAAAGAGGCTTAGAGAAGTTGAAAGAAACTTGCTTACTCAGATAGCAAACTCAGGTCTATTGAACTCAAAAGCCATCATATTTTTTATTTCACAAATGCTCAGTCTGTAACATGTCATTTTGCTGCTTTTCCCAGGGATATTTGTGCTTAACATAATCTGTGATAACAAAATGGGTTTGTACTTCCTTGAAGGAACTTGGACATTGATGAACAGGTAGAGATGACCTTACCTGGTTGGCTATGGAAGCCTGAAATCATGCTATGGGTATTTGTTGTGATACATGAAGGCAAGACTTACGAATAAATGATGATGACAGAGATGTCTTCCCTGTCAGAGTGAAAGGTTTCTGTAGATCTTTCTCCTTACAAGTCAAAGCACATCTTTGAAACAATCAGGAACCCCTGTTTTGGAGAGAAGGAATTATTTTAACAAATCAAATGTTGTAACCTCCCCAAATTCTATAATTTTCTGGAAGGAATATGAACCCCAGAAAGTTTCCAAATACTCTCAGCAGGTACAACTGTTGGGTATGAGTAAACCCAAGCAAGTGTGAGCCATCTCAGCTTTAGCATGTGTGTTAATTAGTATGTCAGATTGTGGGACTCAAAGGTTTGACATTCAGGAGTTCAAATGTTGACTTTACAACCTTCCAGGCACATCTCTGTCTTAGTCCATATTTGTGTTGCTCTAACAGGATCCCTGAGGATGGGTAATTTATAAAGAAAAGAGGATAGCTTCTCTCACAGTTCTGTAGGCTAGGAAGTATAAGAAGCATGGCAAAGCCATCTACTCAGTTTCTGGTGAAGGCCTCATGCTGCTTTCACTCTTGGTGGAAAGTGAAAGGGAAGGGGGCATGGGCAGAGAGATCACACGTCAAGGAAGGAAACAAAAGAGAGAAACTGAGGAAGCCAGACTCTTTTTTAACAACCTACTCTCATTGACTCCCACAGGAGGGCATCAATCTATTCATGAGGCAACTGCTCCCACGACCCAAACATCTCCACTAGGCCCCAGGTCCTCACACTCATGCACTGGGGATAAAATTTCAACAGGAATTTTGAAGAGGACAAGCCATAATCAAAACATAGCAGTCTCCACATCTTGCTTTCTTCATTTGTAAATGAAGACGAAATATCTTAGAGTTGTCCTGAGAATTGACACATGGAAAACATTTGGTTCTGTCTTCCTCAATTAATGGTAGCTGCTGTCTTTATGACTATCAATATCTCCTGAATGCAGACATCCACAGGACCCTAGAGATTGCTTCTACAAACTTCTGGCCCCAGAAAATGTATGCTACCAGTTTGTAGGTAAGACTGTGATGTCAGTGGGTTAGCATGCAGATAATGCTAGTAAGAATAAGCAGTATTTTTTGAGTATTTACTATGTACCAAGTCTTATACTAAACATTATATATAAAATATCTTATTTAAGCCTCACAGTGACTCCATGCATGCTAGTGTTACCCCATTTTATAGATGATGAGACTGAAGTATAAGAAATTCAGTAAGTAATCCAAGATCATACAACTGAAAAGACATGAAACTGGAATTTGAACAAAGGTCCGACTAAATGGCTGCCCTCTTCACCAATGAGCTATAAGAACAAATATTTTTAAAGTGCTTGCTAGAGGTAATCTCTTCTTTATTAATTCAAGAGAGCATATTATTCTTGGCTTTTGTCTTCAGGTAGTTTTATAAAATACACACTAAGCACTTCTTGCATTGCTGAAATATTGTCTTGTTAGGGAAGAAGTATTCACGGGACACTCAGAATCAAGTATGGTTCCATTTTTATTAATTGTATGGGTTCTTTAAAGCTGTTATTATGGAATCATTCCCATTCCATTAATATAGGACAGATTATAAATTGGAGTGATCTTATTGCTTTTATTTAGTGGAGGGAACCGAGGAGGCAAGGAAGATAAAGAGGACCATAGTGTAACAGATAAATCTATCCCTTCCATTAGCCTGCGCTGGAAGCTTAAAATGCTCCAGGAAAGCCATTTGTGATGTAAATAGGGACGGTGTGGACAGAGAGCTTTTTACAAATCTGCTATTTACGTAAGAGAGGCATCCTGTGGGTTATCCCAATGGAATTCACTTTCCTGCTTGGTTTACCATGGAAGGGAAAGGAGACCTAACAAATAGCCCTTTAGTTTGCTCAGCTGTGAGATATCCATTAACCAAGCAGAAGTTTGCCTGCACACACTGTATGTTTGCACAGCTTGCAGTGCCATCTTTTCAAGACCCACCATTGTCTGGAAAGCACTCCGAAGTCCTAAGTCTATAATAAAGCAAATAGCTTGCACAGTTATTCACTGTCAGGTTCACTTTTTACACTGTAGCCTATGAACGTCATCGGTTAAATTAAACCTCAAGAAGACCAAACACAGTGCATGAAGGTTAAATATGCTCTTGTGTTTGTTGGCACATTAGCCACCAAGCCACTTTCTCTTGAAAGTGTCCTTCAAGACACTCTCTTTCCAAAAAAAGATTAGAAATTTGATTACCAAGTTCAGATAGAGAAAAGTTCACTCTCTGAATTTTATTGAGAAACTTTTCCCTAGCAAGTAACCATAAAGCATTTTCCCTTAAGAGTTCAGATTCAGCACATAGTAGAATGATATCCTAGCATAGCTGGCAATTATTTATATAGAGTGGCTTTTCAAAACCACTTGCCCATGTATTTTCTCATTTGCTTGGAACAAGTATCATTATTATTATTTAATTTTTCTCAAGAGAAAACTAATCCTCAAAGCGGTTCAAGGATTTTCCTAAGATTATTCACCTAGTAAATGGTAGAAAACAAGCTTAGGTGCCTGTAGTTCTGCCTCCAGGGTCTTTCCACTACTCATCTTCCTATACAAATGTACTAGATCTTGCTACTTAAAAAGTGTGGTCCCAGCAAACAGTAGCAGCAGCAACAGCAACGGCAACAGCATCACCTAGGCAGTATCTCAGACCCCACCCAAGACCTACAGAATCTGAATTTGTTTTTTTGTGGTTTTTTTTCCCTTCTTTTTTTTAGAGATAGGGTCCTGCTGTGTCACCCATGTTGGAATGCAGTGGCATGATAATAGCTCACTGTTACCTCAAATTCCTGGGTTCAAGCAACCCTCCCATCTTAACCTCTTGAGTAGCTGGGACTACAGGTGGCACCGCCAGATTTGGGCTAATTTTTTTTTTATTTTGTAGAGACAAGGTATTGCTATGTTGTGCAGGGTGATCTTGAACTCCTGGCCTCAAGCAATCCTCCTACCTCAAGCTCCTAAAGAGCTTGGATTACAGGCATGAGCCACCGCATGGTCCTGAATCTGTGATTTAAACAAGATCCCCAGTTGACATTAAAGTTTGCGAAGTACTCTCATTAAGACTCACAAGTATAGTGGTATCTCCTTTCTCCAACTAAATAATATATCAAAACATTGGCATTTGAAATATTGAGTGTTAAATTCCAACAGGGTAGCTGAGGTCTCGCCATTTCTTAAGACATTACATAGGTTTGCAGATCTATAATTTCATCTGCACTTCTTGAAAATCTCATTTTGGTACACATACACCTGTGTCCGCAGTTACACATACATTCATCTGAGCAAGAAAATGATGCTGTTTGTCTCTACCTGCTTGGATAACAACGTTCATTTTTATTAGCATGGTAGATTGTGAGGGAGGAGCAGGAAGCCATCTGGAGCTTGAGCCAGATATTCCATTAGGGGCTTTCTAGTTGATGCAAACTTTTAAATTAAATGTTCAATGTCAAGTAAATGCTTGTGAAATTGCAATTCTCCTGCCATATGGTGTGCTGTTTAACAATAGATGATATTTGCTGTTCCTAAAATAAATTATCTATTGGAAATCAATGTTATGTCCAATAGCTTTGCTGATAAGCAGTTAAATGAACTCATATTAGTCATTTAAATGTCTTGGTTCTTATTTTCTTGCCTGCAACATTAGATCAAATAATCTCTATGCAACTCATCCAAGTTTTGTCGTAGAATTGGAATTTTAAAGTTTCTGAAGATTTGTAGAGCCTGAAAGGACAAAGTGAATTCACAATCAAATAATATCTTTCCCCCCTGCATTCTTTTGTGAATGGAATCCTCTGGTCCTTCATTAATTACACTTAAAATAACTGTTTCCTTTATTATTCTGAGCATGAAAGAGTCTCTAAAACTCTCTGCAGTATAGTCCAGCTCAGTACCAAAATGAAGTATACATGATTGAATGTCAAGATGTTGCTGAAGCACTCCGAGAAGTTCACCATATAATGACAGGACTAGGTTCTGGTTTATTAGAGTAGGTGGCCTGGAGGAGGAGCTTGGTGGTGAAAATATACACAATGGCAGAAACCTAGTTTCTGAGTAGGTAAATTTGGCCCTTGTCCTTTTGCACTAGGAGTATTTTTTAAAAATAAACTCCAGAAGAATAGCTCACTCTCGGTTTTTAGAGTAGTTTTGGCCCTTTTACTCTTGGTCAGGACTGACACTTCCATCCCAGTTTTCTGCCCAAACACGGTCAATCTGCGAGCAGACATTTTAGGGAAGACCTGTGCTTCTGAGGTGAAGGTGCTACCCAGCTGCTTTTGGTATTTTTGAGGAGGCACCAGCATTCTAACCTCAGATACCTGTTACCTGGGATTATCACGAAAGGGAAGTGGTATGTGTAGGAAATTAAAGACTTTTAGAAAGAAAGAGAAAGCTAATTCAGAAGCCCAGACAATGCTGGATTGGATAAAGCCCAATAATGCTTAGCACAGGGTGCAGAACATTTCAAATGCCATGTTTAAAAGTTAAAAAGCTGATATAATTTTACTTCATTTAAGGTGGTAGATTCTGCCCTTCACTTACATTAATGAGTAGGGGAGGCATGTGTGCTTAATAGTTTAAATTAATAGTTTAAATGAGAGCAATAATGGGATGACAGCAGCAAAGCCAGAGCTGACACAGCAGCTTTCATGAGAAATAGTAGTCAGGGTCCAAGGCACAAGGCCTGTCCATGAGTCCTCCAGCTTTCCTGGGTCCTCCATTTGTCAGGTTTGAGGGAGGCCAGGCATTTCCTACTGAAAGCACTTTTAGTGAAGGAAAGGCTCCTAAGGCTTATTAAAAGAAAAACTTTAGACAAATTAAATTTAATAGGATTTAAATAAGCAAAGAACGATTCACAAATTGGGAAGCCCCCAGAGCTAGAATAGGTTCAGAGCGGTTCTGGCACTGCTGCATGGTAGGATCAGATTTATGGCCTGAAAAAGGAAAGTGATGTACAGAAAAGGAAAGGGAGGCACAGAAACAGCTGGATTGGTTACAGCTCAGTGTTTGCCTTAAACACAATTTTAATAGTTGGCCACCTATGATTGACCAAAATTAGGTGATTGGTACAGGAGAGGGTTACAGTCTGATTGCATATCTAGTTATGTTACAGTTTACTACGGATGGAGAAACCTTTAGACTGAACCTAAAATATGTTAGAAGGCAGCTTTAAGCTAAACTTAGTTTAACAGACAGAATGTGCAGACATTTGCTCAGGTCAGTTTTCCTGGAATTTAAAAATAATCACAGAAATCTCAAGATTGGACAGGAATCCCAAGTGTTGGCCACCAACTCTTTCTCCCTTTTCATTTTCCAGTCTTACAATAGAAAAAGCATTTCATATTAGATACCAGTATACACATATATGCATTTATATAAAACTGAAACAAAAGGTTCATAAGATAATATCCTTATTATATATGATCTACTGATAGTTTTTTTTAAACCTGATTAAACTATTTTGTTATGAAGAAAACAGAAACTAACCCATAGTTAACCTCAGATCTGGGATAAAGGGACCTTTTTCTTATGGGTGCCTCCAATTTGTCCACCCAGGAGGTGCTTCCTAGTATCACAAACTCCTTCTCTGTAAGCCTCTGCTGGCTCTGCTGCTGATCATGCCAGTACCTTGAGGCAAACTGCTGTCACTATGCTGGTCCCATCAGAAAGATGATGCAGACAAATCCCTGTTGCCCTTGTTCCCACCAAAGCTCAGCCAGCAAAAGAGAAACCATACCAATAATGTTAACAGATAATTTAATATAAAGACTTTTGGAGATCAGAAAAAAGTGTATAGCAGGCAGGACTACCTTGCAGCTCCCACTCAAATGGACAGAGCAGTGTGTCCCACTCAAACAGACAGAACAGTGAAGCTCCGACTCAAATGGACAGAATTCACATCATGAACTTTTGCTCCAAGAACTACTGCAGGAACATACCAGCAAAACTGAAAGAATTCACACACCCTTTGAAAGAAGTGCTTTGCTGTTGTAAACTCCATGAGACAGCCAGAAAACTGTGAGTGCCCAAAAGTGTGAGGGGGAACTCTGAACACATATCCTCACTGGGGAACCTGAAAATCCAGATCATAGGAGAAAGATTACCCAGAGGTGGAACAAATTTAGAGAACCAAAGGAAATATAAAAGTAGAAGCAGCAGCGGGAAGAGCCCTATAGGTACTCCTGGTCCCCAGGGAAGCCCAGGGAAGCCATTTCTGACCCTATCTCACAGGGTTCCTTGGGGAGGGCTGCTAATGGAATTGAAGAAGGACCACAGGGAGAAGGAAACTCCCAGCTGAACTTTGTAATAATTTTAACCTAGCACAAATTTTCCTGAGCAGAATCACTGGTGAGATGAGGATGGCAAATAGGAAGTGCAGATATAAGCACAGAAGTGGACAGGAGTGAAGCCTGAAAGCCCTGCTTGCTTTCTCAGTGGGGAGACTTGTAGCCCGGGACAGGATCTCAGCCTTGTGCACTAGCTGCCTGGATATAAACTTGGTGCTATTGTGAGGCATGGTGGAAGTGAGACTGACCTTTCTGGCTGTGTGGCAGCTGGGTGAGGCCTGTCACTGCCAACTTTCCCCCACTTCTCTGGTGATCTGTACAAAGCAGCAGAGGTAGCCATAACCCTCCTTGGAACATAACTCCATTGATCTGAGAACCACACTCTGATCCCCCACAGTGGCCACAACAAGCCCCACCCAAGGAGAGTCAGAGCTCAGACATACCTATCCCTGCCCCCACCTGATGTTCTTTCTCTACCCACCCTGGTAGCCAAAGACAATAGACAAAACACATAATCTCTTGGGAGCTCTATGGCCCCACTCCTCACTTGAGAAACCAGAATGTTTATCCAGGCAACCTTAGGGCAATCTTGTATCCTCCCTATGCTACCACTGCTGATGCTCTCTTGATAGCGCCACCTGCTGACTGGAGGCCAACCAACTCAAGTCATTACAGCAACTCATAACTGAACAACCCCACTCTAAGAAAGGAGAAAATAACTGCTAATTCCACTGCCTGTGACTTCGTGGCTAACCAGAGGTCCTAAAAGAAGAAAAAAACAAAACAAATAGCAAAAAAATACAAAACAACAGGATATGGATGAAGAGATCTCTAGAGAAATAGATATAATAAATAAAAAAAATTCACAATTTTTGGAAATGAAAGACACACTTACAGAAATACAAAATATACTGGAAAGTTACAATAACAGAATTAAACAAGTAGAAGAAGGAACTTCAGAGCTCAAAGACAACACTTTTGAATGAACTCAATCCAACACAGACCAAGAAAAAGAAATGAACAAAGCCTCCAAGAAGTTTGGGATTATGTTAAATGATCAAACCTAAGAATAATTGGTGTCCTGAGGAAGAAAAGAAATCTAAAAGTTTGGAAAACTTATTTGAGGGAAAAAGAAAAACAACTTCCCTGGCCTTGCTAGAGATCTAGACATCCAAATACGAGAAGCTCAAAGAGCACCCAGGAAATTCATCACAAAAAGTCTTCACCTAGGCACATAGTCATCAGGTTATCTAAAGTCAAGATGAAGGAAAGAATCCTAAGAGCTGTGAGGCAAAAGCACCAGATAACTTATAAAGGAAAACCTATCAGATTAACAGCAGATTTCTCAGCAGAAATCCTAAACACTAGAAAGAATTGAGGTCCTATCTTTAACTTCCTTAAACAAAAGAATTACCAGCCAAGAATTTTGTATCCAGTAAAACTAAGCTTCATAAATGAAAGAGAGATAAAGCCTTTTTCAAGGAAAGCAAAGTAATTCTTGATGCTGCATCCCAGCAGCTGTCTTCTTCTGAGGCCTCTTAACCATGTGAAGTAAAGGTATTCTTCCTCGTTTTCCTGCTCAAGTAAGCAGGTAGGTACCATTTCAAACACACACACACACACACACACACTCTCACACTCTCCCTCTGTCTCTCTCTCTCTCCACATATATGCACAAAATAATTTTCAGAGACAATAAAGTCTAGAGCAATGTTTCTACTATAGTTTAGGTGCTTGTTCCCACAAACCTCATGTTGAAATTTGATCCCAAGTTAGAGGTAGGGCCTAATGGGAGACATTTGGGTCATAGGGATGGACCCCCTCATGAATAGATTAATGTCCTCCCTGTGGGGGATGAGGGGTGAGTGACTTTTCCCTCTATCGTTCCATGAAAGCTTGTTGTTAGAATGAACCTAGTACTGCCTCTGTCTCTCTAGCTTTCTCTCTAACCAAGTGATTTCTGTACAGGCAGCTCCCTTTCACCTTTCACCATGAGTGGACACAGCCTGTGGCCCTCGCCAGAAGTAGATGCTGCTGTCATACTTCTTCTGCAGCCTGTAAAAAACCATGAGCCAAATAAACCTGTTTTCTTTATAAATTACTCAGGATTAGGTATTTGTTTATAGCAACACAAATGGACTAAGACAGCTTCTCTACTGGGGTGATTTTGTCCACCAGAGAACATTGGCAATATGCAGAGAAAATTTTGGTTGTCACAACTGAGGGTGGGAGTGCTGTTATCAATTGAGTAGAGACCAGGGATGCTACTAAACTAAGTATTCAATAGGCTTTCACCATAAAAAAAATTATCCAGCCCAAATGTCATTAGTGCTAAAGTTAAAAAACCATGGTCTAGATATATAATGTAGTTTACTGTGCAGAGAGTCCCTATTCATAATGATACTTATATTTTATACTATTTAATAGAGGGAGGTGGAACTCACAGCAAATCCACATGAATCCTCTCCAAAGAAATATTATCTACCATTTAAACCTCATTCTTGGCATCTCTGACTCCATCTGTAAGATAATATGGGTGGTCTGCTAAGAATCTCAAAGTTGGTTCTCATGTAACTTCTCTGCAGTCCTGTTTTGGCAATCTAGCACCGTATGTAGGAATGTGGGTATATCTGACACATTCAAGCTTTGATGCTTTGTAGTTTTCCAGATGGCCACAAAGTAATGTGTGGCCTATTTCTAGAAGTGTTCAAGAGACCACAAAAGCATCTGTCAAGGAAGAAAGTGAGGGGAGTTCTTTATGGCCTATTGAGTTTTCTCCAAACACATGGAGTATCTGATTGCTTTCACAGTAAGTCTATGAAACAAAATGTGCATGAGCTAATGTGTTGGAAAATCAGTGGTCATAGGTACTGTATTTTTACTGGGACTGTAGTGTTGGTTGACTCTTACTAGAGGAATAAAGACTGTCTTCCTCAGCCTTGCTCCTGCAGCATAAGATGCTCCTCTAGTGGAGGAAGACGTTCAGGCTCTTCAGCCTAAAAAGCAGCAGCACTGTGCACCGATGAGCATGTTCAAGGCTTGGCAGGATTCAAAGAAGGGTTTTCTGCTAACCTTGCCTCCCTGACTGAGCAACATCTTACAGGTATTAAATTATGAACGCTTTGTGAAATTGCTTTGAAAACAGCCCTGCAGAAATCCAAAATAAAGCTGGTATTCCTCCACGTGTGCCATAAACATGAAGGAAACACTATCCCAAAGGCATCCACAGGCCTTCCGAGCATGGGCTAATAGAATAAGAGCTTTCTGGCAGTTAGAAATCAGAAGAGTTTGTGTGAAGGGAGGAGCCTGTGGCTTAATTTTAGCCCTGTGGTGCTTACCTCTATTTTTCTGGAAAATAGTTGAGGTTGACATGTGTTTTGTATAGTTTGTGTGGAATTCAACAAAGAAGGGGGAAAAAACAGCACTTTAACGGATTTCTTACATGAAGAAATAAATTCTACTTTCTCTGTTTATGGGGTGGGCAACCTGTTAACACACTGCTGGCTGAATTACCTTTGACTTAAAACATCTGAAAGCAATAAATTCAAGTTTCATCAGGTAACTCATAGGAAAGGCACTTTCCCCTGCTCTTCATTTCCACCAGTTTTGAATGTGCATCATAATCACCTGGAGGGTTTATTAAAAAGACAGATTTCTGCATTTCTGATTTAGTAGGTCTGGAGTATGGCCTTGGAATCTGCATTTCAGGTAAGTTCCCAGATGATGCTGATGCTGCTGGCCTAGGATCTCTCTTTGAACCTAAAAAATATGATCAGATTTACTCTAAACCAAAGATTATTCATGGCTCATCTGAAGTCTGGGAATCACTGCTGAACCTGGAAAGTACATGGCCAGGTTCCTGTCTCCTTGAGGTCTGGCTACCTCCTTGTATAACTGCCACACTCTGTATGGTTCATTGTTGCTGTTGCAGCCCCTAGGCTTCTTTCTCTTGAAAAACTTTCAGAAATAAGTCAGATGAAAGGATCTCAATCTCTATAGGCTCTGCTTTCCTGTGTGTTTATTTATTACTTTATTCTCCATAGACCTTCCTCAAACAATGGCAAAGATGGCCATCAGCAGCTCCAGACTTACCTTCTACCAGATTTGCAGACTGAAGGAAGAGATACTTTTTCCTAAGCAGAGTTCTCATTGGCTGGCTTGGGTCACATGTCAACTCCTGAACCAATCATTAAGATAGAAGAGATTTGGTATTTTGATTGACCAGACTTATTGACATGCTCAGCCCTGAAGCCAGAGGTGGGGTTACTCCCACACAAGCTGCATGGTAGACAATAGGAAAGGTGTGGTTCTCCAAAAGCGGGAGATGGGTTGTGTTATCAGGAGAAAGAGCTAGGCAAAGAGAAACTACACATGTCCATGACAATGTGCTGGAAGCAAAGACAGGTCAACTCATTGTCTTGGCAAGCAAAATGATCACAGAGAAAATCCAGCCTCCTCTTGGTACCAGTGAATGAAACAAATGACCAAAGAGCTTAAGAAACGAGCTGAGGTTTACATAATTCTAACATAATAAGTTAGAGGAATAATGGTCCCACTTTTGTTTTTCTTTGTTAGGTTTTCATGCTCTCTAACTGTTCTAGGGCCTTCACTATTGGGGATCTACCTGAGCCTATCCTAGTGAGACAAGATCCAAAATTCAAAACCAGTTTGCTTTACCTCTCTTCAGTTCCTGCTGATAGGATTGTAGCAAGTTTGGATGGCACATTAAGATGAATAGATACACTAGAAAGTTGATTACTTTGTTGTGGGGGGGAAATATTTGCATATACATCCTTGGATGTTCTCCTTCTCCAAAAAGCTAGAAACTACAAATAATAAATACAACAGTGAATATTTCAGATGCTGTTGGAAGAAGATGCCACTTCGAAACAGAAAGTACATTCAATCAGATCATACATTCATCCTCTGCATAGCATCTCCTCTAAAAGATGTGCCATTTTGAGTAAGAGGAGGTAATACAGAAAAACATTTGTGAACCATTATCATGTGAATATAGTAGTTTATAAAACAACATACATTACATGACCTTATTAATGCCAATAAATATGAGCATAAACACAAAAAAGAGATGTTTAGAAACCTATTAAAAATGTTAATAGTATTTGTATTTGGCATTGGGATTATGAGTTTTTTTTTTTATACTCTCATAAAGGAAACCTTATAATACGCACAAACGGCTAATGAAATGTATGCGTGCACGTCCTCAATTTTAAGACACCATTGATTATAAGAGCACTGTAGAAATATCAGCCTCTTAGTTTTAAAAAAATTACTATTATTTTGTTACCTTTTAAAAATTTTAACCATATGCCTGACTTATTCTTGGAGGGAAATAATAAAAACTCAGGTTTTTTGTTTTTCAACCAAAGGCAGAAGTAATAATATGAGATCACACCTTGGCTACAAGTTAATGATCATATTCTACGCAATGTAGATGTGTCAGCATTTTAAAATGTCCACATTAAAATAGACATCTGCCATTAAAAATAAACACAAATCACTTGCCAAAGTTGTAAATTCACAGACATTGAAATAAATAACTAAAACTGAGTATTTTTAAACCCCTGAGGTCTCTTGACAATGTTCATAGACCAACTCAAAAGCCACATACAAGTAATGTAGCAATAAAGAAAGAAAATGACATCAGCTAATTTTTACTTGACCTCATCATAACGTGTCTGTTGGGTATTGCACATGGATACTACAAAGACTAATGATAACTCACTTTTTGCAGCCAAGATTTTCAACAAAGAAGCTTAAAGTTAATCTTCATCTGTTTCAAAAAGAATATTACATGTACAAACACCAAAAATTTCTAAGTCTGATGGTAGGTGCCATGGTTCGGTTCCCGAAAGCAGACTAGAGACATATCTATTAACTGCAAGTGAATGAGGAAGTGAGAGCAGGTGAATGAGGAAGTGAGAGGAGGTGAGTGAGGAAATGAGAGCAGGTGAATGAGGAAGTGAAAGCAGGTGATTGAGGAAGTGAGAGAAGGTGTATGAGGAAGTGAAAGAGGAAAGGAAAAGTTGTCAGTAAAGGGTGATTATTGAGCCACCTTCCACAAGAACAAAGGGAAATTAACTCCATGGAGAAAACAAATACTTGGGAACTATCCCATTCAAGGGGTGAGGGAACTGTGGTATTTGTACACATATTCCAGAGAGTGAATGGTTGAGCACTGCTGCTGAGGATCATTAATTACCTGGATTTCTGGCCTGTGACTCATGCTTCTAGGAAGAGAAATCTTCTGTGATTCTGAGAAAATAAGTCCTCATGCACAAAGATGCAGACTCACACATGAGTGCACTGACAGGTCCAAGGGAAACAGATGGAGTAATGGCAACGTCTGCTGCAATGGGTCCATAAAGTCAGCCCCTTTGCTTTTAGCACAGAGAATATAGCACATTTCCTTCTTATCGTTTACAAACATTTCTTACAGAATGCATATCTGTTTTCCTTAATCCAAATGGTCATATCATTACTTGTTTTCTGTGTTACAGTTAGTATCATTGCCTGCTAGCCACTTCTGGCAATAACGATTCAAGATCTCTTTGCAGTTACTCTAGAAATCTTTAAATTCTGTTTTGACATAATCTCTTTCTGTTCCTTCCCTCCTTCTTTTCCTTCCCTCCTTCCTTCCCTTCCTTCCTTCCTTCCTTCCTTCCTTCCTTCCTTCCTTCCTTCCTTCCTTCCTTCCTTCCTTCCTTCCTTCCTTCCTTCCTTCCTCTCTCCTCTCTCTCTCTATCT
Source organism: Chlorocebus sabaeus (assembly GCF_047675955.1). Taxonomy (NCBI): domain Eukaryota; kingdom Metazoa; phylum Chordata; class Mammalia; order Primates; family Cercopithecidae; genus Chlorocebus; species Chlorocebus sabaeus. Next base: position 75,561,283 of record NC_132918.1, read on the forward strand.
CTTTCTTTCTTTCTGTCTGTCTCTCTTTCCTTTTGAGATGGAATCTCACTCTGTCACCCAGGCTGGAGTTCAATGGTGCGATCTTGGCTCACTGCAACTTCCGCCTCCCGGGTACAAGCGATTCTCCTGCCTCAGCCTCCTGAGCAGCTGGGATTACAGGAGCATGCCACCACACCTGGCTAATTTTTGAATTTTTTTTTTTTTTTTTTAGACAGAGTCTTTCTCTGTTGCCCAGGCTGGAGTGCAGTGGTGCGATCTCGGCTCACTGCAAGCTCTGCCTCCTGGGTTCACGCCGTTCTCCTGCCTCAGTCTCCCGAGTAGCTGGGACTGCAGATGCCCACTACCATATCCAGCTTTTTTTTTTTTTTTTTTTTTTTTTTTTGCATTTTTAATAGAGATGGGGTTTCACCATATTAGCCAGGATGGTCTCGATCTCGTGACCTCATGATCCACTTGCCTCGGCCTCCCAAAGTGCTGGGATTATAGGCGTGAGCCACCGTGCTCAGCCTAATTTCTGTATTTTTAGTAGAGACTAGGTTTCACCATGTTGGTCAGGCTGGTTTTGAACTCCTGACCTCATGATTCACCCGCCACAGCTTCCCAAAGTGCTAGGATTACAGGCATGAAACACCGTGCTTGGCCTTGTTTTGACATTTTCAAAAGTAGTTTCTGCACTGTTAATTTTATGATTCTTCTACAGAAGCTTCGCTGCCCTGCAGTTAATTCACAGAATGACTTTTCTTCTTTGAAACTGCCAAGTTGAGGTGAGTGTCAAAACCTACATTATTAGGCAGCGGGAACTTTGAACCTGTAGTCTATGTGGTCTCATGTCTTCATTAAGTCACAGTATCTGAGCATGTGTGTGCAGATGCAATGGCCATATACGCTATAAGATTCATCAGAATTGAAGACCCAACAGATGACAAAATTGGGATTAACAACCCTCTAAAATAAGAAATAACTACCCTCTTAGGACAGAGGAAAACAATCTGGCTCAGTTACAAATACATTGGCCATTTAATGCAGAGAAGACAAAAGCAAACTTTCTTTTTTGTGTTTTTAAAAAAATGTTATTTGAGTCATCATCACTACCTTTCAACTGCTCAGACCCAGAATCCCTTCACCATCAAAAGAATTAACTATTTATATATATACACACACTAATCAGGATTTCAGAAATGCTAAAATATGGAAAAAGTCATATAATAACCTGTGCAGAGAGATATTTTGTTTTAAACAGTGTGCAACAGAAATCTCTTGGGAGATAAATATCTTCATCTGAGAAAATGCTTTAATAAACCCAAGAGAAACAGGACACTCCTTGCTGGGTGCAGGTGTGGCCAGGTAACAAAACTACAAGGTGGAATGGGATGGAATTGCTCTACATAATAGAAGATACACGGTTTGAACACCTGGACAATGTAGGAGAGAAGGATGAAGAAGCAAGGCTAAGAGGAACAGAAGAAGAGGAGTCAAATCAATGAAGAGAGGTGGTGGCTGTATGTGGACAGTAAAATTCTACTGTGAAAGGGTGATACCTACTTGTTTGTTGAGAAGGTGTTTTTGTTTTTAGAAAGTAAATTCTTACTCTTGTGTCATAAACTATGTTATCCTCAGTTCAGAAAACTCCATGATTCTCATAATTAGTTTGACAGGCCGTTTTTTTTTTTTTTTTTTTTTTTTTTTTTTGGAAATGGAAAGAAACGAAATGAACTGGGATTCAAGCCAAGATGGATGTCGGGAAGGATAGAGATAGCACATGAGGTTTAGGGACCTGGGAAGCTGCAGTGACTCTGAAACTATAAGCTCTACCCAGAGATGCAGTGAGGATGTGGTACCTCCATACCCAGAGAATTAAAGGCAGATTGACCCACTTGTATCTATGTACAAAAGGCCTAAATGACCTTCAACTGAAATTTGACATATATTTATGTAAGTGTGTGTGCTGCTTACCAGTCATCTTACAACTTCACAGAAAACCTTATTTTTGTTCTTTAAGACAGTTCTTATAAAAACACATACCATATACTGATGGCATTTAAAAACATAAGTACACATTTTACACACTCCTATACCATGGGGTTACATTTTTGCCACTTTTCTTGAATTGCCCTGCAGCAATAATAATTGGCTTTTATTATTTACTATGAGTCAAACCTATTTGTCAATCAACAGCACTGAGGAAATGCTAAATGAGAGGAGGAAGAGAGAAGATGGCAAGTGTCCTGTTTTAATTTTTGAAATTATTATTGCTTCTGTTTTACAAAATAACTAGATTTTTGTAAAGAATAAAGATGTCATAATCCTATTAGCATGAAGAATGTAGAGAAAAACCTAAATGTCAATGATCATGAAAATAATTGTATTTCTTACAGGTGATGTTTACGTGTTTCATTTTCTGGTAAAAATATGAGTATTGTGATGACACATTTAATAGCTTACATATGAAACCCCGTGGCATGTAAGTATTAAATATCATTGCTTATTGGTCTATTAATAATTTAGTAGGTTTTTACAATTAACTGGATTATCTATGACAAAAACATAATGAGAAGAGCGAATTATTGGTATGTATTTGATGGTATAGTTTATATGAATTAATTAACTGCATGCTTATTTGAGTTTTATAAAAGTATACTGCCTATAAATAAGTACTGAAACATTTCTGTCATAATGTGTGCCACATTTTTAACTGTAGTTAGCTTAGGGCTGATGAACTTATGGATGGTAATCCTCTCCCTTCTTATTTTCCTAATTTGTTCCAATTTACTATAGGAGAAAAAATGTCTATTTGAGTTTTAACTTGGTTGTGTTTATTTTGTTTAAATGCAGTGTATAGGAAAATACTCCTGTACAAGGTGTAGAAGAATTAAAAGAGCTGGAGTCTAATTAGTGCTCAGCAAGTTATCAGTAAGTCATCTAAACTTTCTACACTGGAGTTTAATCATCTTTAAAATAGAAGAATGACCTTTCTTTTTTGACGTTCAAAGAGTATGCTTTGTTTTCTTTTCTATTTATTTGTACATATTTATGGTGCACATGTGCAATTTTGTTACATGCATAGATTGCATAATGGTCAAGTCAGGGCTTTTAGGGTATCCACCATCTGAATAATATACATTGTACCTGATGTTCAGTTGCTCATTATCTGCCCCCCACTCTCAACCCTCCTAGTCTCCATTATCTATTATTCCATTCTCTATGTCCATGTGAACTATTTTTTAACATCCACTTATGAGTGAGAACATGTGATATTTATCTTTCTATGCCTGGTTTGTTTCACTTAAGATAATGATCTCCAGTTGCATCCACGTTGCTGTAAAATGCATGATTTCATTGTTTAAATGGCTGAGTAGTACTCAGTTGTGTATATATACTATGCTTTTTTTATCCAAACATCCATTGATGGACACTTAAGTTGATTCCATAATTTTGCTGTCATAAACATTGCTGCAATAAACATATGACTGCAACTATATTTTTGATGTAGTGATTGCTTTTACATTGTGTAGATACACAGTAGTGTGGTTGCTTGATTGAATGGTAGTTCCATTTTAGTTCTTTGAGAATTCTTTATACTGATTTCCATAAAGGCTGTATTAATTTACTTTCCTACCAACAGTGTGTAGGAGTTGTATTTTCTCCAAATCCTTGCCAACATCTGTTATTTTTTGTCTTCTTAACAATAGCCATTCTGACTAGGGTAAGATGGCATCTCATAGTGGTTTTGATTTGCATTTCTCCAATGATTAGTGATCTTGTGCATTTTTTCATATACCTGTTAGCCAGAGAATAACCTTTTCATCCCCGTATGGAAGAAGGGACCATGTTTCTCTGTATTTTTCTATCTCTTATAAGGCTGTTACCTGTCACAGAGGCAAGCTTGTGTTTAATAAATGCTTGGTGTTTAATACTTAATAAAAATGATAATTATAATAATATCAATAGTATATAATGTTTATTATTAATAAAATGATAAAAATAAACATGCTTGGTGTTTAATAAATATTTGCTGGCTGATTCAAGGAATGAGGCATGCATGAATGTTTTGAAATATTCAGCAAAAACTCAAGCTAAGGGATAATTATTACACAGCCATGATTGAATAGCTCCAATAACCAAACTGCCAGAAAAAGTCCCTAAATGGTCACACTCTGTTGCCAAGAAAGGGTTAATCAGTTATGTCCTGTTAGGGGAATTACACCACCCAGAAGTAACTGCTATAAAGATTTTGATGTTTTTCTATAGGGGTGTGCATGTGTGTGTGTATATATGTGTGTGTTTTTGTGTGTGACAGAGAGAGACAGAGAGAGAGACAGAGACAGAGAGGGACAGAGACAAAAGAGGAGATACAGTTGTGTACGTTTTTCAGAGGCGTGTGAACAAAAGCAACTCCACCTTAAATAAGAGCTAAGTAAAATGAGACAGAAACCTACTGGGCTGCATTCCCAGATGGTTAAGGCATTCTAAGTCACAGGATGAAATAGGAGGTCAGCATAAAATACAGGTCATAAAGACTTTGCTGATAAAACCGGTTGCAGTGAAGGAGCAGGTAAATCCCATCAAAACCAACATGGTGATGAGAGTGACCTCTGGTCGTCCTCATTGCTACACTCCCACCACCACCATGACAGTTTACAAATGCCATGGCAATGTCAGGAAGGTACCCTATATGGTCTAAAAAGGGGAGGCGTGGATACTATACCCCTTATTTAGCATATCATCAAGAAATAATCATAAAAATGGGTGACCAGCTGCCCTCAGGGCAACTCTGTCTATGGAATGGCCATTCTTTTATTCTTTTACTTTCTTAATAAATTTGCTTTCACTTTGCACTGCAGACTCGCCCTGAACTCTTTATTGCATGAGATACAAGAGCCTCTCTTGGGGTCTTAATCGGGACCCCTTTCCTGCAGCATATTTCTGGCAACCACAGAAGGGATTATAATGCAGAAACTCTGACCCAACAGCTACCTTTGGATAAGTAGTGAGGTCCAGTAACATCTTTCTTGTGAACCACAAAAGGGACAATACTGAGGAGACCCCCTGACCCAAAGAAAATAGACTGTAGCACTTATTGGAGGACTTTGGGTACATGGTGGGGTACTTGGGTAAAGAATGGGATTGGATTAGAGGCCCAGCTTAGGGGAGTTAGAGTCTGTTCCAAGAAAGAGCGGGTTAGAGGCCCCTCTTAATAAAAGGCAAGGACGCTTGACCGACCTTGGGTTACAGGCCCAACTTAGGAGGGTTAGAATTCCTTCTAAGATTTAGGGGATTAGAGGCCCCTCTCAGTAAAGTCCCTCTCAGCTAAGAACAGGTTTGGCACTATGAGATGTAAACTGTTACACTCTTTGGATTAATCTGCCTTGCACTCTTTGTTAATGGCTATGGGTGACAGGGTTAGGCATGGACAGGATCGTGGGACATGAGGAGCTTTTTCCTCCTTCAAAAGGGGAAACTTGAGAGCTGATGGGACTGCTGGAAAAAAATCCCTTCACAACAGCAGTTGCAGCCACCTGAACTTTTCAGTGTCCCTGCAATGGGTGGGTCTTTCGCTGGTCTCCCTGAGCATTTCACCTTCCCCACCCTGCTACAGACAATGCTTTTCTCTCTCCCCTTTCCCTTTCTTAGGTTTTCTGTTACTCAGGGCAACCATCTTGCCCAGAGACCACGTGTTGAAACTCCTAGACTGAGGTTGGATTAAAGATGACGGGGGCCATCTGGGGGGCAAATTTAAGCCTTGCCAATTTGATATTAAGTGCTAAGCAGAGTGGCTAATGTGTATGTTTTATCATGCATATTTTGCTCTGGCCAGAACAAAATAAACATAATTTTCCTTTATGAAGAAGCTTGTCCCCCCGGGCAATGATGTCACAAGCCAGATCACTAAGGGCTGCTCAGGGAAAGGGAACCCACAAGGCTGGCATGCTGGCAAAAGGGTAAAAATTTCTTACCAGTCAGATTTCTGGCTTCTGTCTCTGTGCAAACCGTTGAATGAATGGGGGCGGGGGGTGGGGGAAGAAAATCAGTGTATATCTCTTCTGTAAAGTTTTGATGAATGCAAAAAAGAATTCTAAGGCTAGTCTTAAGCTGGTGTATTTTGTGCTATGAATTCTTTTTTCTGTGTTGAGGGGTACTTCAGGATAAAACACGGACTTAGAACACCTTTAAACCGAATTTTCAAGACAACCCAGCAAGCGGGTCAGTAACAAACTTGGCTGCAGGTCCCTGAAACAAACCAAAAAACTGTGTGAAGTCTCCACCTTGTTTTATGTCCTTGGGGGCTTGACTTTGTAACCACGTGGCATACTTTTTCTTGGTCTCCACCTTCCAGGGAACAGAAATTTTTGGGTTCATGTCATAGTTAGCTCTAAAAATCATATTAAATAGTTAAAAGCCTTTGCGAGCTCAAAACGAACTACTCTAGACTCCTTCTGGGAAAGGAAATGGAAGCTGCCCCACGCTGCAGCTCAGTAGCTAACGTTTTGCATTTTCGCAGTGGTAGTCCAGGTTCAATTCCCCACCTAAGAAGTAAATCATTTCTGGTCTAGTATCTGCGTGACCTTGTCTACGTTCTTGTCCTCCACGGACTGTCTTAAATTTTCTTTTCTCTAAGCACCTGGGAGGCTACCTTTGGTAAAGTTCAAAAGCCAGAAATATTGGCCGTATGACCTAAGAAATTCTAAAAGGATGTTATTAAAGAGTGCCATGATTAGAATCAGTTTAATTAGAAGTGGATATTCAAGCTCTAACAGCCTGGACTCCTTGGGAAAATAGGAGGCACCAGAGAACCCTTTCCCGGCCCTGTTCTTCCAAGGCATCCAGCCTAAAACCAGTAATCCAAATAAGAAACTTAAAACCTGGCAAACAAAAACTCTTACAACTACTGTAGTAATCTTGTTTTGTCTTTCTGTGTAGCTATATATGTGTTATGTGTAATGTTTATATAAAAGAGCTCTAATTAATTGGCTGAAACAAAAATAAGTGCTTAAATCAAATATTTTAAAAGCAAAATAAAAGCTGTAATGTCTTTTAGTTTATGTAATTTTAGTAATCTTTGGGAAATAAAAACAGCTTTATAAATTAATGATAAAATAAAAACATTTAGTCTAAATTATGTGGGTCAGATATTAAGTTTGCTAAATGCTTTAAGGTCATAAACTGCTTCTTTAACTTTTAAAAATTGTTCAATTTACCTACCTTAAAACCATGAGATTCTAGATAAAGCCTGAGGACATGTGGAATTAGCCATGCCCATGCCCCCTAGCTATACAAAGAAGATTATGAAGAGAGAGATTTTATGTAAGAAAGGATCTCATATGGTCAATTCTTGCCCTAAAGTAAAATGACTGGTTGTTTAAAAGGAGAGATGCTTAGGGCAAGTCAGAAAGTCCAAGAATATCTCAGATGGTCTGTGTAAGTCATAAGAGGATTTGTGAAAGAGGATTTATGTAAGAAATGTTGTACAATTCAAAGATTGTTAGGTCTCCTGGATGCTTCCTAAAATGCCACTATGACTCTTACTGTACAACTTGCACGCTTAAGTAAGATAAGACCTGGGGACATGTGGAATTATCCACACCCCCTAGCTATGCTGGAGAGTCAACCCTTATCTGCACTTCTGCCTGGTGTGTCCTTGGCTAGGTTCCCCACCTAGTATATAATTAAAATTGCTTACTAACCAGGGTTTTCACCAAAGTAAACGTCGCTAAAAGTTAACATTATAACATGTAATTGAGACTACTGAAAAAACAGTCTTACATGTAATGTGTGTAAGGAAAGTAGAATGTACTTCTGGTAAAAGATTATAAGAAGGCATGGGAATGTGGTTTTTTTTGTTTGTTTGTTTTTCCTAAAGGGTTAAATAATTGTTTTACGTTAGATAGAATGAAGCTAAAGGCTTGGACAGTTATAGAAGGTTTGTAAAAAATTAATTGTAAAAGAGATTTTGTGTGTGGACATTGGCTAAATTAAAGGGGTATTATTCAGTATTTCTACAAATTAAACACTGGAGTAAAAGCACAATAGGTTTTTCTTAGAGCAAAAACCTGCTTATGAAATGCTCTTTAACAAAAACTTGTAAAGGGTTATAAAAGGTTTTTAAGAATCTTACCTTATGGTTAAACATTAAAATTGAGTAAATGTGTCTATAACATTTTCTTAAAACTTGGCTTTAACATTAATATTACATTAATGTAAAGGTAAAATTTGTCTTGTTTGGCACAAAAATCATACAGGAAACATTGTCAAATATAAATGGGTGTTTGGTTTTCTTTGGGCTGTATTTGCATAAACATGTTATTGGTATATATTCCAAAATTATGGGAAACTTCTATACTTTTGATATGATTTAGTGTATATTATCAGGAACAATTCTAATTGTTACATAAAATTGTTGTCTGCCATGGAGGTAACACATTTCTTTGTCAATTGTTTCTTTGACTATGGCTGCCCTAAAACATTTTGTCATCCACAGACTATTGTTGTCTTGCATTAATCTTCTTTAGAAGGTGGTTTATAGTCAACTATGGAATGCTAGAAGGCATTCTTAAATGCAGGTTTCTAACAACTTTGGAAATTGTAACGTTAGAATAGAGAAAATAACTTTCAGAACTCTCATGAAGAGCTGGAATGTTCATGAATATCAAATAGAATAGGAGTTAACTGAATTAACTGAACCAATAGAAAACTTAAGTAATCTTTTTAACTTTTCTTAAAATGCTGCTGATGCTTAGTTTTGTTTTTCAGTCAAGGATACTTTCATTTTGAGCTAATTATAGCTTGTAGGAATTGAGTAAAGTATATTGCTTTGAACAAAATTTGAAACATGTTTGTTTTTCTCCACCTAACTTTTCCAAAATTTAGGAAACTAGTTGTGAATTTTCTTAACTTATGGCAATATAGTTATTTGCATAAGTGCAATAAGAATCCATTTTTGGCTGGGCGTGGTGGCTCATGCCTGTAATCCCAGCACTTTGGGAGGCCGAGGGGGGTGGATCACCTGAGGTCAGGAGTTTGAGACCAGCCTGGCCAACATGGTGAAACCCTGTATCTACCAAAAATACAAAAATTAGCTGGGTGTGGTGGCATGCACTTGTAATCCCAGCTACTCAGGAGGCTGAGGCAGGAGAATCACTTGAACCCAGAAGGCAGAGGTTGCAGTGAGCCAAGATTGCACCACTGCACTCTAGCCTCCAGCCTGGGTGACAGGACCAGACTCCATCAAAAAAACAAACAAAAAAAAAAACAAAAAAAAACAAAAGTGTGTTTTCTTTTGTAACAGGACACAATTGGAGACTTTTTTTTAAAAATTAATTAATTAATTAATTTTTTTTTTAACCAAGGCTTTAACTGGAATGGTATGCTTTCCTTTAAGGAATCAGCTTGCCTTATAAAGCCAATAAAAGCCCCTTAAGGAATTGGCCACAGACCTTGTCTGCGACAGTCCCTGTACAAGATTTCTCACCTGTGGTAAGTAAAGAATGTCACTTTTTGACAGGTCCAGAAGCCCCAAGTTATCTTGGGACCCCAAGAGGAGAGGAATTTACTCAACTTACAGGTATTTGAGGGTACAAACCCATGGCTAAGCTTGGCTTTAGAAAGTCTTATCTAAGGTTCCTTCTATGGAACAGAGTTCCATCAAAGCCAATTTAAATAGACCCTGTGTGAAAAATAATTATTCTTGCTGCACTTTATACAAATAATCAGGCCAAGTATAATAAAGGAAATCAGTCTTACCATGAATGGTCTTTAGTAAAAATGGGAAACGGGAGAGCGAAATATTATGTCTCAAAAACTATGGTATACTTGTTATTAAATTCTAGTCTCATTAGTTGTTTTTAAGTTTATTTCTGCAATTTAGGCTAACCCTGCTTATTCCTGTGAACCAACCAGTGACCTCTGGCTGCTACTCAGAAGAAACAAGAGGGATGAGTAATGTAAAAATCTGGATCAGTATTCTAATTCTGGACACATTACAATCAGCTACCAACCCCACATCAGCTTAGTTCCAGCAGTTGCCCAGTTCATGAAAAGACTTCTAATTTAGTTTACTTGGATTAACTTTACTTATTTTGCTTTACTCTTCTGGAATATACTGCTGTTATACTCTTTGTGTAGGAATATTGGACAAGCTTGCTGAATGTTTTCTTAAACACTTATTAATCTTCCAGATATCACCTTTTGTTGAAACTCAAGAGTTATGAATGGACCTTACCATACTGATGCTTTTTTACTGAGCTTCTCTGTACTCTGAATGCAAGAGACCCTCCTAGTTAGGCAGGAATATCATCACCCCTGTTCAGCCTAAAGAAGTTACAGAAGATGGATCTTCGTCCCTCTGCAACCCTCAGGATCATGGGTTCTCTTATAAAAGGGAAGGAGGAAATATCAGAGGCCTAAGAACCAGAGCAACTCCATCCTAAATAAGAGCTGGGTAAAATGAGGCAGAAACCCACTGGGCTGCATTCCCAGACAATTAAGTCATTCTAAGTCACAGGATGAGATAGTAGATCAGCACAAAATACAGGTCATAAAGACCTGCTGATAAAACAGGTTGCAGTAAAGGAGCCAGCCAAAACCTGCCAAAACCAACATGGTGACGAGAGTGACCTCTGGTCGTTCTCACTGCTACACTCCCACTGCACCATGACAGTTTACGAATGCCATGGCAGTGTCAGGAAGGTACCATCAGGAAACAACCATAAAAATGGGCAACCAGCAGCCCTCTGGGCTGCTCTGTCTATGGAGAGGCCATTCTTTTATTCCTTTACTTTTTAAATAAGCTTGCTTTCACTTTGTACTGCAGACTCGCCCTGAATTCTTACTTGTGTGAAATCCAAGAAGTCTCTCTTAGAGTCTAGATCGGGACCCCTTTCCTGTAGCACATTAACATATCATGCTTTTTTCCTATACAAATAGGATCATGCCAACTATATCCCTGTATATTTTTATTTTTTATTTTTATTTTTTAGATAGAGTCTTGCTCTGTTGCCCAGGCTGCAGTGCAGTGGCACAATCTTGGCTCACTGCAACCTCTGTCTCTTGGGTTCAAGCGATTCTTCTGCCTCAGCCTCCCGACTAGCTGGGACTACAGGCGTGCACCGCCATGCCCAACTAATTTTTGTGTTTTTAGTAGAGATGGGGTTTCACCATGTTGGCCAGGCCAATCTGGAACTACTGACCTCATGATTCACGCAACTTGGCCTCCCAAAGTGCTGGGATTGTAGCAGGATGAACCACAGACAAAACTCCTCAGACACTGAGTTAAAGAAGGAAGGTGTTTATTCGGTTGGGAATGTCGGCAAGACTCCTGTCTCAAGAGAGGAGCTCCCCGAGTGAGCAATTCCTGTCCTTGTTAAGGGCTCACAAATCTAAAGGGGTTTGTGTGAGAGGGTCGTGGTCAATTGAGCAAGTAGGGGGTACGTGACAGGCGCTGCATGCACCAGTGGTCAGAGTGAAACAGAACAGACCGGGAAGTTTCACAATGTCCTTTCTGTACAATATCTGGAATCTATAGATAACATAACCAGTTAGGTCAGGGGTCGATCTTTAACTACCAGGTTTAGGTCAGTCTGGCCCAGTCCTGGTTTCAGGTTTGGTTCCTTGGTTTGGGGTCTGGTTCCTAGGCACCGGGCTACCTGCCTTTTGTTTCCCTTTTCTTTTCTTTTCTTTCCTGAGTATAAAACAATATGAGAGGGTCTGTCTCTCTTTTCTCAGGATTACTGGAATGAGCCACCATGTCCAGTCAAATTTCAATTTTTCATTTAACATGTCATAAGCATCTTTCCATGTCAGCCCATTCATTTCTACCATATTATTCTTAGTGACCACCCTATGTGGAAGTATCACATTTTATTGATAGGTATTTAGTCTATTTTTTTGTTTCTTGCTGTTAGAAGCAATATGAGTTGAAAACTCTTGCATATCCATCTGGGCCTTGAATTAACCACCACACTCTCAGATTCCTTCTTTGTACATATTTCCATCCTTAGGCAGAGACGGTTGCCTGCACTTACTGGCAAGCAGGGAATCTGACAGACCTCCTAGCAGATGGTCTCCTATGTTTCCCTACGTGGGGTCAACTGATATTTGACGAAACTGAATGGCCAATTAAATTCAGAATTAGATTGGATTTTTCCTCTCATTTATTTGATTTGCTGTTAATCCATGTGGATTAAACAATCGAATTTTATATTTTGAACAGATATTGCTTTCTTTATATATTTTCTCTTTCCTATCCCTGCATAAAAATCCTATAAAATAGTATACAAGTATAACACATATATTGAATATAAATTATAGATATATTGAATTATAAATATATTGAGTATATTATACATTCAGTATACATTGTATGTAGATTCAATTGTGAAGATTTTATTTCAGTTTTGAAGGTTCATGAACATTCTCTACCACTGATAGAGCCAGTCATTTGCATACATAATCTCTAGTAACTTTCCTGAAGTCACATGGCTAATAATTGCAGAGCAGAAAGTAGAACTCAGATTCCTAGTTTATGTTTGTTGTTTACAAAGACAGCACTGCTTGTAAAAAGAGGTAATGATGAATAATACTGTACTTAGCTTCAGAGCCCAGTTCAGTTTTTATTCCAATAGATTAAAGTACATTAGTAGCCTTTCAAGACCTTGCTTAATTACAAATAGCCTTTGATGTCTGTTGCATGTGTGCAAAATCCCTTTGTAGGGAAAAAAGATTTTAAAACCATAAAAGCCTTTGTAGTTCTGACACAATGAGACACACTTTTTAACACTGATTCACATCCAAATTTATTCTAGGATGATTCCTGAGGCAACATCTAAATATGTAGACCCGGAGACAACCTTGCTGCCAGCAGGGATTAAAGAATTTGTGAGTCACTTCTTGTATTCTAGAATGGCTGACAAAGAAATAATGTGATTTGTGGGTTGATAGCAGTGGTTGAATGGAATCCCCTGGTGGGAGGTGGGAGTGGTTGGTGGCTTGTACTCTTCTACAAGCCTTTAAAAAACCTGCATAGATATGGGGTGAGATCACCTCATTAATTTCTTTCTCCAATTAAGAATAGTCTCATTTCCTTTTTCTAGCTTTACTTTTTAAGTACCAATTAATAGATTTCAACAGTGTTTGGAGCATAGAAGGTACTTAATAAACATTTTTTTGATTGAAGAATGAATGAATAAATGAATGTATTAAGCATACAAAGCATGTGCCATGTTTTGTTTTCAAGCGTGCGCCGTATGTTGTTTTAGGCCCTGAGAGTATAGCAGTGAATGAAAAGTCCAAAAATCTCTGCTATGTTATTAAGCTTACATTTCAGTAAAGAAAATAAGGCAGTAAATTAGAAGGCAAAAACATATATCTTGTCAAATATTGATAAGAACTTTAAAGAAAAGTAAATCTGGGAAGAGGAAGATGATACAGAGGGTGTGAGTGATGTTGAAACTTTACAATGGAATTGTCAAGAAAGGCACACCTGCCTCTAATATCTGTAAGTGTGTGGGCAAGAATACTAATGGGGACCACATACCATTAATGTTAATATTTTAAAATTATAAATTAAAATAATAAGCTGTTAATTAAAATATATTACATCTTCCTGAAATACATCTTCATAATGACAAACTTGAAAATTATGTATAAAGTTATAGCTTTTATATGACACACAATATCAAACATTATTAAATTTCATTATCAATATGTATTTCTAATGTTTTGTGGCCAGCCATGTTTAACGACAAACAGAGAGATACATTATTAATAACTTTTTATGTGTTTATTTTATAAAATGTATTATATTTTTTCATTTCAGAAAAATCTCCATGTAAATAATCTTTGACATAATTTTGTTGTGATCATCTAAGGGACCAGAAATTAAAATATATGTAATATTAAACAAATTTAGTATTTTTAAATCAAAAAAGTAAATTAAAATTAATGTAAAATATTTTAAAATAAAATTATTTGACATATACTTAAAATATTTTATTCCAAAATACTTGAATTTACATAAGTTAAGAAGTAAAAGGCAACTATAATTAGTGAATATCAATATTTGACACTGAAATTTATTTAAAGCTGAATTTTAAACATTATATTGAAAATGTAACTGAATATTTTAAGACAGTTTTTTAAAATAAAATTATCCATAATTTTAGCTTTTAATATCTGTCTAAATTTCAATAAATAAAGCTTACATATTTCATATATGTTTCACCTAAACTTACCTACATACAGATTTTAGAATAATATTAATATGAATTATTTTATATTATAAATTGTTTCTCAAACACTAAGGACAACCATTGTGAAAATTACGTGAACTCATGAGTATCCCTAGAACCACTTAGTGGAACATAAAAAGAAATAAGGAAATGGACTTTCAACCTTATTATAAAATGATATTGTGTTATGCAAGATATTACAGCTTTCATATTTTCTGAGAGGAAGAATTTAACAAGATGATTAAATTATTGTTTCTCTTCCCCAATATATTAACTATATGTTGGCATATAACAAACTACTCTAAAACTTAGCTCCTCAAGACAACAAACATTAATTATCTCAGTTTCTGTGGGGCAGCAGTATGTATATATTTTATCTGAGTGCCTGTGGTTCAAGGTCCTTCCCAAGTCTTCCGTGATTATTCCATGGAAGCATTAGTTGGGCTGTATCCCATGGTTCAACTGGGGGAAGGATTTCTAAAGTCATTCTTAAAATGGACAACTAGCAATAAATATGTACAACTATGTTCAGCAACTATATCGATGCTTTACCAAACTTCGTCTTAGCTGAAACCAGAAAATCTCTGTGGCTACTCTGAGGACACTTGATATGAGGGACAATATAATGGAGGGGTGTCAGAGTAGAAAGAGAAAGTGATTCACCTGTAGTTAAAAGATAGCACTTCAAAAATTTTACAAAGCTATGACTGTGAAGACATAGCTACAGCTCTTTCCCTGGCTTTGGAAGTGTCTTAAAGTTTAAAAACGCATCATTAGCTTCTTCATAATTCATCTCTGCTCTTGATACAAATGAGCCAAGAAAAAAGAAATCCTACATGAAAAAATGGTACTATACAGAGCAGATCTCTTAATTTTCAGAATTCAGTAGGTATTGAAGTTATTCTTTATTCAACGCAGTCACTATGTGACTTCATCTCTCCTGAGGGAAAGAACAGGGATATAAATCAGCCTACCTCTCAAGTCCCGTGATTCTGTGTTCTCTTTTAAAAATATCTTCCATGCATTCAGTGTCTCCAGTAAGCTGAGGAAGACAAAGTTACCTGACCTCCGGCTGAATGGAAGGTTCTCAGTGTCAGAGAACACTGATATTCAAGAGAAGAAAGCTCCAGTGCTGACACCATAAGAAGGCTGGTGGTGGTGGAGAGGGTGCCTATAATGGGAAAGCCGGAGCCACTACCAGAGTAGAACACCTGAAACAGAGAAACTTCTGCATTGCAAATTAGGTTGGGCTTAGTTTCACCTGTGATTTATAGCTAGGCTCATTTCTTCCTGTTTAACTTGGTTTTTATTATTTGTCTCTGTTTAACATGGTAATAATCGATCATTTTCATTAAGATGGTATCTTGCCCTGAAAATGATGCCTTAACTTGAAGGACAAAGAATTCAGCAATGACGTCTGTCATTCTTTAATTAATCAGAGTGCACCTAATAAAACCCAGAAGAATGAATATCCTGTCTGAACACAATTACATTATGTCTGCATAAGGGCCTGCATTTGACTGTTCTGGGCTTCCTGTTTCTCCACATGTGGCAAAAATATGGACAACTTGAGCATATCACATATCTAACGCACATTAGGTTATGGGAGCCAAACTTAAAGATGGGTTCTGGAATTTAATTTTGCAAATATTCTGTTGAAAGAAGATTTTTGCTGTTTGTTGAGGTCAAAATGTCTCAGTGAAATCTGAAGTAAACTAATTAGTTGTAAGTCAGGGAATTATTTTAGTATTTCACAACATGGTTGTTTTTACTAAGTCCAAAATTGGCCTAAAATTTGGTGATTTTATGTTCACATTTTTTTTAAAAAGTCCTAGTTTCAAATTCACTTACTTTCCATTCCTAGGGAGGTTCATGTTAGTCACATCATAGTGACCAAATTTTTGGTTTAGAAATTAGGAACATACTAACAATTTGGCAAAAGAGAATGTGTGTTTTACTTCATGGCATCATTTTTATTTTGTTTTGTTTTTACTTGCTAAAGCTGCCAAAGTGGAACATACAAGAGTTGACATAAATACTTCAAACTGATAGGCAATCCAAATATTTCTTTCTGTGGTACAGGCTTTTTTGTTCATAGTAAATTTGGGAAGAATCTTTAAATTCGCTTCTAAGAAATTGGTTGAGTCAAATGTACGGGTAGCATTCAATACAGGTTAATTTCTGCTGCTACTTTTACTGGCAAACAATGGCCAACTGCCAAGCTATGGTCAACCCACACAGCTGTTTTCAATGATTCATTTCCCTTGATTTCCCAGCTGACCCATTCAGAAGGAGAATAGCAGTTTTCACACCCCAGTTGCTAGCCTTGTTGCTGCAAGGAGCCCTCCCCTTCAATTGTGGGAGTATTTTGAAGGCTGAAGTAAGATACAGTTGTCCTCAGAAGCAAAGTTGTTTCTATGCCTAGAATATAAGCGGGGAAAAAAGGCTGAGAAAAATCTGGGAAATGTTGATTTTTATGGTGAGGTGCTCACCATGGCTGTGATTCATAATATACCTACCTCTCCAGCTTTCTCTCATACCACACCGTGACCTTAGCCTGGCATTCCAACCACCCTGGCAGTTTCCAAAGTACAGACGGTTCTTTTACCCATTGGTACCACTGCTGTTCCTAATGGTTAGAGTGCACTTCCCCCTCGTTTGTTTGGAAAAATCCTGCTACCTCCCAGGTGCAATCCAAGTATTAAGGTCTCTAGAAGCTTTTTCCTGAACCCCCAAAGGTAGGTTAGATCATGCATTATTAATGGGGTAATGTTGCCCAAAAGGGGTGAAAACTGGCACTTGGAAGGCAAAAAAAACCTTACTTTTTAATGTATGGATATACATATAATATGTAAATAGACGTGTAATGTAGCTGAGGCATTTAAATTTCAATTTGAAGGAGAGAGATTAAAATAAAATGTCTACATAGGCATTGATGAACTTTGGTTGAGTCGAGAAACCTGGGTTACAATACTATTTAGCTTGTTTTAAGTCACTGATTTTGGAATGTTTGTTGCCCAGCCTTACTGCAGCAAAAGCTGATTCATACCCTCTTTTCTTAAGGCCATCTCTCCTTTTACCACAGTCATGATTTGAAACTTTTTGAGGCCTGGGGCACTGTTTTGGGCTTCACTGCCTCTATAGGACCAGACACATTGCCGGAATATAGCAGATACTCAGAAAATGTATGTTCAATGACTTCAATGGAATCATAATTTCTCAGTCTTACTCAAGGCTTTTATATCCATTGTGCTCTACAAAAGAGGCTTCCCTCCCTTCCAAATTTTTCTGCATCCTATAATTTAATGAGTTGCTGTTTTCATGAATTTTTACTCCAGCTGCAACAGCTAAAGAAGTGATGACTCAAAGTTGAACTTACAACATAGATGTGTCCTGTTCAAATATCCAGTGAATGTTTCAGCTCAGCTATTATGACATTGTTTAACATACTCCATTTCTAAAAAGCATAGTGCATCCACAGGATAACCATGCCTCTGTCATGACAGCATTTTCACTGTGACATCAGTTAGATCAGAAGTACTTGATGCTCATTTACAGCCCTATTTGCAGCTTTCTACAGTGGCACAGATTCCTGTGACTGTTTTAAATTACTGGAAAAGCCAATATTGGAAAATTTTTCTTAATATGATTTGTATATGCTTGACTATGTTCCCTCTAAATTTCATGCTGAAACTTAATCACCAATGAGATAGTATTAAGAGGTGAAACCTTTAGAAGGCAATTAAGTCATGGGGGTTCTGCCCTCTTGAAAGGTATTAATGCCCTATAAAAGAAGCTTCACCCAAAATTTACCCCTTTTTTAGCCCTTCCACCTTCCACCATGTGTGGCTGCAGCAACAGGGTGCCATCCTGAAGTAGAGACTAGCACTCACCAAACAGCAAACCTGCCAATGCCTCGATCTCAGACTTCTCAGCCTCCAGAACTGTGAGAAATAGATTTCTGTTGTTTATAAATTACTGTCTCAGGCATTTTGTTATAGAAGCATGAACAAACTAAGACAGTATATATCATTCTTTTATTTTATAAATCTCCTTTATTAATATCCCACACTATAATGGCGGCAGAGAAGAAAATACTGGAGGACAGCTAACTTACTGAATATATACTATATTCCAGCCATTCTGCTATGTGTTGTTTGTTCATAGCCTCATTTAACTCTCCCAATAGTCTATTACATAGATATTATATAATCTTGATTTACAGATGAGGGAAACTAATGATTAAGGCAATTAAATAATTTGCCTAAGAACTCATGGCTGGATGTTGGAAGGTTAGAATTTGAGCCCAGAAAAAGCTGACTTCTGAGCATAAGCTTCTAAAGCACTATGCCAATTTAAAAAAAAAAAAAAAAAGATTGTTTCAAAAATACATAAATAAAATGCTATGTTCTAAAAGCATCTAAATAACGATGATTATAGTTGCTGTTAACAAGATTAAATAAATGGACAGGTCATTTCAATTTGCAATGCAAGATGAAATTTTGGCTTCGGATAAGTGCATACTTTTAATTACAGGTTTACATATGAAAAAAATAACTATCCACAAACAGTAAGAAGTTGAAAATTGGATTCCAAGGAAAATACTGAGATGTGTTTGTTGAGCAATTTGCAAAACCAAACTTGTTAGTTGTTGATAGAAAAACATGAGAGAGTGTGTGTGTGGTGGGGCGATGGAACTGGTGAAGAGAAGGTGGGGTGGGGAGAGGGAGAGAGAGGGGAGAGGAAAAGACAAAGAAGAAAGAGAAAAGACTAAAAAACTAAATTCTAGTTCTTTTCTTTTAAAAATCCCCACTTCCCCAAACTTCCACTCTAATTGCCAGCATGAATGAATTCTTTTCACAGGTGTTGATGTTATAATAGGACACCACTGATTAAAAAAAAAAAAAAAAAAAAAAAAGCTAAATTGGAAAGTGACTGCATGACTCAGAAAGTGAAATTAGAACAGACCTTTCCCATTTCTAGGAGGCATTACATTTTCCATGTGCCAACATCTCATTTGGCTCCTTTGAAAGATCCAGTCAGAATTCTGTAGGCTTTAAAAGCAAGATGGAAAGACTGGCGTTTCTTAAACTTCACTAGACCTTATTTTATAAAATTATGGTGTTAAAATATAGGGGAAGGCAATATAAGTAGAATTCAGCTCTTTTAGCTAAGGAATTTATCTCAAATGCAATTTCAGATTTCATTCTTATCCTGAAAATTCTTTTCATCTCAAGAAGCCCTTTTGTTAGCATAATCTCTTTTCCCAAGACTTATCACTAATGCTGGTTTACTCCTACTTTTCAACTGATTTGTTACTGACGTTTCTCACACCCAGGAAGCAGCTACCCCAAAATAAGGGAATGAATGACTGGAACCAGACAAGACGATAAATGGCCACTCCCTGGTAGGGAAAGACTTTGGAGGTGGGTAGAAATGTTTTAACTCTGTGCTGCTGCTTCCTGGGTGTGACATTGAACTTTAGTCATTGTAGTAAGATATGAGGTGATACATTTAAAGTACTGTCAATGCTCAATAACTGGGAGTAAATGCTCTCTGCGGTGGAAGGATATGGTCTCTGGAGAAAGTCACACTGCCACTTCCTGCATTTATTAACCATATGTTCTTGGGCAGCTTACTTAAACTCCTCTGACCTTCAGTTTCCTTACCTACCAAATTTGGAAATAATATTTACTTCTAATGGTAATCATAATTTGAATGAAAAAATGTATATCCGGTTTCAGCTCAATATTTTTCCCCTTATTTCCTGCCCTTTCTTCTTCAGTTGTAAAATAATTTGGTTGTCAATATTTTCTCTAAGGCTTCTTTCAACTTTATGTTATGTTGTAGTTAATTTCTATTGTCAGAGATATTTCTTATGCTCAGTTTGCTTCCCTGGTTGAGTTTCCTATGAAATTTTCATAGATCATCAGAGAATAGAGGCAAACAGGAAACACAAAGTGGGGGAAATACCGTGGTATGGTTTCAGGTGTACAACTGACCACTGCTGCTTTTGGTTTGAATTAAAGAAACCTAGGCTGCTACCACCGGAACAGAAACTTCTTCTTTTTTTGATAACGAATCATAAATTGTATTTCAAAATGTAAACATCACTAAACATGCATACTTGTTAAAACAATAACATCTACAATTTCATTCATTTTTTTTTTCTTTTTGCATAGAACATCATTACAATATGGAATCTATGCTATACAAAATACAAAGTTTTATACAAGCAAGACAAGGCCAGACTGGGAATTGTACAACTATAATACTTCAGTGTAGTGACCCAGGAAAAATGAAGCATGACCTTCATTTTGGGAAGCATGGTGGGTGCTAGTTAAAAAAAAATAATAAAACAAAACAAAATAAAACAAAACAAAACAAAATAAAATAAAATAAAATAAAATAAAATATAAAGTTCCTACAGAAAAGAAAAACGAGCTCCGGGGAAACGGTCTTGGACTCTCGGATTCTGCCTTGGGCTTTGGCTTCTATAGAAGCTCCACCAATGACTTCGGATGGGAAGGGGTTACCTGTGCGGGTGTGGGGCAGCTGGGACTCCAAAGCATGCATCCAGCACCTGCACACAAGGAATTCCCAGTCACCAAGGAGCCACAGCAAGCCTCGAACCCGACGATGGCAATGCATAGTTGCTCAGTACAGAGACTCCCGCCTGCGGAGGCTGACCAGCGGCAGAGGCCCCAGCACGCGACACCAGGGGCCTCCCCAAGGTGAGGCCAGGGAGCAAACTCTCCCTCACACACACCCAGAGGCAGGCACCTGGACCCGGCAGAGACGCTGGGGCTGATGAGCCCACATGATGTCTGAGCCACATGGGGAGTAGCCCCTTGCTCCTTTGAGAGGGCAGCCAGGTACAGTGGCTCCTGTGCTGAGTGCGTGGCCGCACAGGCATTCGGCTCACACACCCACTTTCCAAATGAGCACTCACTGTGGCCTGTCAACCGGCCCTCTGGGAAGAGGCCAGGGAGAACAGGACCCTGAGCCCTGGGAAAGAGCTGTTCCCGCGCCCCACACCCATGACTTCCTGCCTCCCTCCCATGACCCCCTTAGGTGATGCTATTTCTCTCCCAACCGGTTTATTTTAAAATAAAAGTAGTGAAGTTTTGAAGCTGTGCGAGAAAGGAAGAAGCAGGGCATGGCCAGGTGGCCGCACCGAAAGTCTGAAATCTTGATAGGAGGTCGGTTGAAACCTAGTATGGACCCTCTTGCCTCGTGGACACAGGGCTCCTGTCTCCTGCCAAATTCAAGTCTTCTGACTAATGAGGGACAGGACAGCAGGCAGGAGGAGGCGCCTCACCCTAAAGGGTGCTCAGGCCTATATCAATAGTAAGCTGGGCTGTGAATCCACGTTCTAGTACCAAGTTCTCTGCAATGGGTCTCAAACAAGTCTTCAAAGCCTCAAAATCAGGTAAATTAGTCGTAGGACCTGGTTCTCCCTGAGGTAATCCTGGTTTCAAAAACCATCAACCCACATCTCAGATTTTAGCTTTGGAAAATATGGTGATCAGAATTACATATGGAAACGGAGAGCAAAAGATGTGGATAACCTACAAAGCATTTCTTACTGGCTGCGATATGACCAACACATCACACCCTTTAAACTAACTTCTAGCACTGTCTTTGACTAAATGACCTTTTTAAATGGGGCCGGGGCGGAGGGTGGAGAAATCAGTGACACCTGCCAGATGTCAAAATAGTCAGGTAGCCTTATAAACACAACCACAACCAGGAGTGGAGAAACAAGGCCATGCTACTGCTCAGATCACATCTTCCTTAGAAGAGAAACTTCAAAAGCCACTCTGTAAGCTCTAGCTAAACAAACGTTTCTCCAAAACGCCAGTTGAAAGGGTGGTGGAAAGCACTGGGGGGCACAGAAAAAAGAAAAGGCACTAGGGTAGTAAAGAAAGAAAGAGATCACTTGTATTCTTTTTATTTTTACTGTTAGGAACTTTATCAACTATATTGTGTGCATTACATTGTGTAATTCTTTCAATAATGCTGGACAGAAACACTTTAACACCATTTTACAGATGAGAAAAAATGAGGTTCCAAGAAGTTATGTAATTCTCCAAGGTTAATCAGCTAATAAATACCTAGGTCAGGATTCAAACCCAGTCTGGGGGCTCTAGTGGCTGTCCATTTTACATACTGATTCCCAACAGTATATGAACTAGGAAGTGCAGGTTAAATTAGTTTAGGCAAAAATAGGAATGTATTAATTCCCATAAGCAAATCATGAGGAGTAGAAAGAATTAGTCCCATAAACAACTAGTTCCAGTAGATATATACACTGTTAGTTTGCTGACACTCTTTCTTCCACTCTTCTACCCTTCCTTCCACCTTTCCTTTCCTCTCATCTCCATCTTTTTGTTTCTCACTGCATGTTAGCTTCATTCTCTCCACCACATTTTCCCATCTGTCTAAATCCATTACCATGGGCAGCATTGAAGTTGCATCATGCTAGGTAAATATAACTCTTTCCTGCCTTCTCCTCAGAGAAATTACTTAGGAAATGGCTATTATTGTTGTGGTTTGGTTGCATATCTACTTCTGAACAATAATGGGAATGGTTACAATGACCGATTCAGGCTGGGTCACGTACCTAAACTTGTGACCAGGGGTCTTTAGTTTTAGAATTGGAAACCCCTTTCACAACCACAATGTTGGAGAGGGAAGCAGCTACCTCAAAAGAAGGGAATGAATGGTTGGTTCCAGGCAATATAATAAATGGCCACTCTCTGACAGGGAAAGACTTTGGAGGTGGGTAGAAATGTTTTAACTCTATGCTGCTGCTTCCTGGGTGTGACACTGAACTTGAGTCACTGTAGTGAGATATGAGGTAATACATTTAAAGTCCTGTCAATGCTCAATAACTAATTGCTAACTAAAATAATGATAAAGTACTAGTTAAATGCAAGGTTCTAGTATTGTTGATATAGTTTTGGTCTTTAATTTAAAAATTTTCTTATCATGGTCTAGATGGGATACAATTTCAAAACTTTTTTTTTTTTTTTTCCCTACACTGTGGCCACTTTCCCCAAGCAGTATGTTCAAATAGATACTAAGCTCCTGGAAAGCAAGGACAATATTTTCTGCATCTTTTGTTTTCCCACAGCACAAAGGGCAGGGCTTAGGACTGTGTTAACAGTACTTGCTTAAAAAGCACTTGCTAAGTTGAATCATTGAAAAGATTTGCAGACTAGTCACATTGGGAGTACATACCCAAATTTAGCATTGCTTCTGCTGGTGTTCTATGTCCTGGGCACATAAGTATGTCTGAGAATAGGTATTGAGAGTGTTAATATTCACTTTTACAGAAAATGAGCAAATGGGTGATTTTTATCAATTTCTTTAACCTAAACTGGCAGAGTCATGTGAAATAGTTTTCATGTTCAATAACATTGTTGCCTTAAAATTGAGGAATATTATGAATGTTAAGTTAAGTCCTGACAACCCATCTTGTGTTATGAGTTTTCATTATTTAACTCTGCTCTCTCATGGTCATTTTAATACATTTCCACATATTAATTATATTCATGCTGATGTCCTGAAATAACCTCAGCCAAGTTCATTATATATTTTGATGGAAAAGCACTTAAATCTAGATGACAATTTACGTTTTACAAATTGGATTTTGAATAACCGTTGAAGAGCTTTCTCTAAATAGATTCTGATTTTGAAATTCTAATTAAATTTTATATTTTGTTCTACAAAAAATAAGCACCATCATTATTTTGGATGAAATTACTGAATATCTCACCCAATTATTCATGGCTTTGAAACATGAGTTACTGCTTCTTGTCATTTTGTCAGTGGGTTGAAAACCCTCTTCCAGGAATGCGACGAATTGTGGATGAATAACGAAGAGACAGGAGATCTGGGATACCAGGGTTGATCTGCACTGTGTGTGTAGGAAGTTCAACTGCTGTGGGTGCTGGAACATTAATTTGGATGCCGACATTTCTTTTGCATAAAAATGGGATGCATGAATCTCCTACTTTGCTTCAGTTGGCTTGAGTCCTTTGTCTTCTGAACACTTTCAATAAAAACTCTGAAGAACTTCTCATCACTGTAGAATATAGTGCAACTGCATAAGGTTGCCCTCCAGGACCTGCAGATTTCAACCTCTGCCTAACTCCAGAGTCCTCATCTTGCGTCATTCTCCCTTCACCCACCTTGCGCTCCAGACACATTTTCCTTCAGTTTCTCTAATAAATACAACATGCTTCCCACTGCTTACGACAGTTGTTCATAAATCAATTCCCACTGCCTGGAATGCTCTCCTCTCCTTCACCTGGCTTACTCTCACTTGCTCTAGAGTTTCCGCCTAATAGGATTTCATCCTGACCTCCCAGACCACGCGAGGCATATTTTCATAGGACTATGTGTTTTAGGTTTGAATTTCTAAAACCCTAGTTAAGCTTTATAGTTGTTCCCTTAGTAATAAATAGGTTTGTCCCAGGGTTAGTAGGAACTGAGAATAAAAAGGAGGGACACTTGCATTATTTCAATCCTCTTTTTCCTTCTTTCCAACCTAGTTCCCCAGAGAATAAAGTCAAGGAAACAGGAACTGAAAAAAAAGCAAATGCTTAAAGGATAGAGTTGGCTACGCGTGAGCCCACATATCCTGCAGCTTTCCTAGGCTAGTGGGGATAAGAGGAGTAAGGCATGCTACAGAATGAAGCCACAGTGGGGAAACCATCCATGAAACTACTTCACTTGCGCAATTATCAGTCTCTGCTGCCTTCTGGGTCTTTCTACACGGCTCTGAGCACTGAGCTCCTTGCCTTTAGTATTGATGCTCCAGGCACAGCCTTGATCCCAACTTATACTTACTAATTTTAGCCAGTGCCCTTCTCTGTCCTTATTTTACACAGTTGGCTTAAATGAAGATTGTATTCTGATGACTACAAATGTATTTCAGCTTTATAATTTTCATATGCAATTTTCTATACTCACAAATAATATTTTCACACAATTCCTGAAACTTAACTGGCAATAATCCAAAGACTTATGGATAGATAAGAGGGAAGGAGGCCTCCGATGATTTGAGGACTGACATGAATCTACAGTTTGTAACCTATCACACTTCTCATACTTTCTTTATTAGTAAAGATTGAAATAATTAATTATGTACTTTTCTGATTATTTGTTCATTGTTTGTTTCCTCCCCAGTAGTCTGTATACTTCATGAGGTTTGTTGATTGCTTTATCCCTACTAATTAAAATACAATAGATGCTCAATGAATATAGAACAAATGAATAAATGGTGTAATAAAATGGAAGAGGGAGGAAGAGGCTGTGGAGAAAACAGAAAAACATTTCTATGTTTTTACTGTATTTTCTTACTAGCTCAAGTCTGCAACAGTATGTGTTCACTAACTCTTCCTCTAGCTTCTCTTGCTGTTCTTCCCCAAGCATATATTTTAATTTCTTTATCATAGGCTTCAGTGCTCCACAACTGAAGAAAATAAGTCACTCATTTTTGTGGCTATGGAGATAACACTTTAAATATTGGTTTTCAAATTTGCTTAAATCTTATTGAAATGTATAGGGATATAAGATATTTTAGAGTAAGTCCTAAGTATTTTTTGTTTTTGTTTTAAATCTAATCTAAAAAGTTAGTTGTGAATAGTCATTATTCACAGATACTGAAAGAGTTCAATATGCTTTCCATATTGTATTTTCAAATTGCACTTTCAAATTGCATTTGAATAGAAATTCAAATACATTCAATGCATTTCAAATAACACAAGAGACCAGTAGATAGATTGCAGAAGCTTCTTTGCAATGCAGATTTAAAAAACATTGTCTTTAGACTAGGAAAAATTAGTTGTAGTGGTGTGTGTGACCATGGAAATTCATCCCTGGGATTGCAGCCTACATGTTTGGGCTTCCCTTGGAGGTGAGAATAAAAATTAAAGCATGGATTGAGCAACAGTAAATTCCAACAGTACTTCTGAGTAGCTGAAGACAGACTAATGTTATCGCTGGGATTCTTTTTTTTTTTTTTTTTTTTTTTTGAGACGGAGTCTCCCTCTGTCGCCCAGGCTGGAGCGCAGTGGGGCGATCTCGGCTCACTGCAAGCTCCGCCTCCCGGGTTCACGCCATTCTCCTGCCTCAGCCTCCCGAGTAGCTGGGACTACAGGTGCCGCCACCACGCCGAACTAGTTTTTTTGTATTTTTAGTAGAGACGGGGTTTCACCGAGTTAGCCAGGATGGTCTCGATCTCCTGACCTTGTGATCCGCCCGCCTCGGCCTCCCAAAGTGCTGGGATTACAAGCGTGAGCCACAGCGTCTGCCCCGCTGGGGTTCATTTTTAAAAGTTTCTGACAACAATCTAATCTGAGACCTATAAAAATAGTTTGTCAGTTTAAAACATCAAATTGAGTTCCAAGAGATATTCTAATACAGGTCTGAAAATAAGAGTAGGAATTTGGATGACCTGTGTGAGTGCTCATTTCATTCCAGTTGATGGCCAGGTGTTAGAAAAAGGCACCCATTGTGTGTAGAGAAGGAAGGACCCAGGCAGCAGCATAGCAAAGGCCATGGGTCAACTTTCACTCCCACCTTGAATAGACACCTGTACACGACACAAATCGTGGAAACGTAAGTTAATGGCTCTGCTTCCAGTTTTAGCAAGATATGAAATACATTGATAAAGTTTCATAAGAATGATTCCTGTTGGGCCTGGAAAATTTTTAATACATTTATGCTCTTTTAATTAGCCTGACAGGCAATTTTACAAAATTGTTGAAGACATGGGCTCTGATCTAAGACAGAACTTCATTTAAATTCTGAATTTGTCACCCACTAATTCAGTGACCTCTCTGGGCCCTCTAAGAGCCTCAGTAACTTCAATTACAATATTGAAATGCTAGTGTCTTTGTTAGTAATTTGTGGTGAGGATTAAATAAAATCAGGTATGTATCACGCCTAGCATACTCTTTGGTACATAGTAGATGCTTAGTAAATGACAGTTGCTGCTATATTGTTTTTTAATGATAGTTTTAATAGGGAGCATTTTAAAATAAAAGGATGCTTATACTGATATGAGTAAACCACACAGATGAAGTCATACCCCACACAGTTCAAACGGTTGGTTACAATATATCAATATATCGAACTAACTTAATTAAAATATTTTCTTGAGTACTTAATTCTATAAAGAAATAATAATGACAGTTAAATAAATGGAAGCCCTTTGCTGGTCTTTGGCAATAGCAAAATATATAGCAAGTTGTCCATATTTATGAAGCAACCTGCATATCAACCTGTCATAAAAATGCAAAATATAGTGAACTAGGAAGGGATATAGCTATATACGTAGAAATTTCGCTTCACTTTTCACACTTCAGCAAATATTACAACTGTTCTTATTTGAAAATATGTTTCATGATATCCTAATTTTTCCATACAAAGAAAAAGTTTATTTCGTAGACACACACACACAGCTTATGTGAAACTATCAGAGCACACAAAATACAGGGGAGATGGTGTGGGGCTAGTACTTTATATTTCAGCCCTGGCTTCACAGGCAGTTATTTTGCAAGTGGATTTCAAAAAATAATTACATTAATCAAAACTCTATTTAGTTTTCTGTCTCAGTATTGATTTCCTACACTTGTCAAATTTATATTCTGCCTCTTTAATTGCCTACCTCCTACTGCCTCTCACTTTCCTGAGCTGAGTATGTGTATTTGCATACCACAAATATGTTCACAGTTGTCCTTTGACATAAGATGTCTCTGAAACCAAATGCAAAGAAACAGAAATTAAGTTTATTTTTCCCTACCTCTGTTCCTTATCAAACCTGTTCCTGAAATTCTTTGATTTATTCTACTTAAAAAAAAAAATGCTGTATTAGCAGCAAATTGTTTCAAAATTAAATGTAAAAAAATAATATCAGGTAAAATGATAAATGATGTTTCCCTGTGTTCACTTAAGGTTGTGACTGTGGTATAATTTGGGGAAATATGATGTGATCGGTGAGGCTTACAGGGAAAGCACCCGATACGAGACAATCAGATACCCCATATCGAGGCTCAGCCATTTTTAAAACATGTTCATCTCTGTTTGGTAAATCCTGGTTAAGGTATAAATCATTTCAAAATCCATTACTACTCTTCCAAGTCACCACCAACAAAATAAAATAAAATATAAAATATAAAGGATTTCAAATAAAATTTGCTGCAATTACAATTCCAGTCACTGTCAAATATCCTAGCTTATCATGACCAAAATAATATTATCAAAGGAAAGCCACCCGGTTTGCAAACCACACACTGCCAATCTCAACTTGATTAAGGTCATACTTATAATTAATTATTTTTTCTAGTTACTGGGCACTTTATCTTCCGGGTTGTCTCTAGGAAACCCATCAGGCACCCAGAACCCACAGCTCTGGCATCAGAACTCCGTCCTGGGAACAGAAGCCGTCTATCTGCATCGGTAAACATGGCCTCATGTAGTAACGTGCAGGGAAATGAGTGTGCCTTGGAATGGTTCTCAGTCCTTTCTTTATTTCAACATCATGGCATTTTATGACTTCCCTCATGAGGCAACTCAACTATTCTCACAATTTATCTAGATTTCTGGGAAAAATATGTGAAATGTTGCCTTCCTACCCCGTTCCCTCTAACAACAGGTTGATTGAGGAGTACATTTCACTTTCACATTTTCATTTCAGAGGAAAAATTTCTCCCCAGACATTTATTTCCCTGTGGTTCTCTAAGAGGGAGACACGAATGGGAAAACCATAAAATAAAATCAGATAAGGTGGGACACCAAGATAATCATGTAGCTTGAATTTGATGTCTGGATCTCTTTTTAAAAGTTAAGGAAAGAATAAGTTCTTATTCTCTTTGCAGGTAAATCCATGGGCACTTTCTCAGTGCAGTGGTAATACATAGTATAAAGTAGCTCTCCTTAATATGGTGAGGAAATTTTACCTCTTCACCTTTCCAAAAGAAATGACTGTAATTGTTCTTTAATTCTCCAACAACCTTATCTTTTGGTAGCTCAACAATGGCAGCATCTGATATACGTTGGACTCAAGGACTGTTGGCAAGATCACTATAATTTCCAAGATATCCAGAAATTTTCAATTAAGAGTGTTTTAAAAATAAATAAATGCAGGATTTGATTTTCAAAGCTGGAAAACAAATGCCTGATTATATGGAATGGTCTCCGTTTGAGGAAGGAAACTGGGACTAGTTTGGAGCACAATTTGGCATAATGAAGAGAATGTAAGGTTTAGTCCTGCTGTCACTAGTTATGTGACTTCAGGCAAATTACCCTTTCTGGGCCTCAGTTTCCTTATCTGAAAAATGGGGATGATAATAATACTGTACCTACCTCATAGGTTGCTTTGATGATTAAATGAGGCAATACATGTAAATTACTTGAAAGAGCACTTGCCTCTAGTAGAGTTTGTTCTTATTATCAACACTACAGGAGTTACTAGGAATACATGATTAATTCTGCCTTTAGACTTTTTAGAAGACTTAGCATTAGAATTTTATTTTTAAGGGGACACCCGTGCAGGAGCATAGACTTTTTTCTCTAACATCTTGATAATACCAGAAGGCATTTGCAGATTTCAAATTGCCAACTCATGACAATGTGCAAGTTCTAAGTTTCAACCCAATGCTCTTTGCCTCAAGTTGTTCTCCTCCCACTTTAAAGAAATCATGACTTCCTGTGTTCAACAAATGCCTCAAAATCATCTCAGAGTTCCCCCAGGAGTGATCCTAGTTTTGAAGAAACTATTCTCAACCCACCTGTCAATTATGTCAGTGTAAAGGCAGCCAGAACATCTGTCCTGAATTTCCCCGGACTGCACCTGGACTTCAAAATGATGGAAGGTGGTGATCTAACTGTGCAGAAAACATTGTGAAACAGGCCGCATTCTCAAACTGGCTTGAGAAACTTTTAGAATAAAACATGTCTGGCTAGGTTTATTCGGTCTAGTCATTACTCTTTGTGTATACACAAGGATTTCAAACCATCAATGAGTGACTGCAAGTGATTTCTAGTCATATCCAACCAACAAGAAGTCTTCCCTTATGTGTTAAAAAGCAAGCAAACCTCAAATTGGTTAAGTTTTCTTTTCCTGGAGAGATTCCGTGGAATATGATACCCGAACGATTAGAATGAGAACATAGTGAAGGATGAAGCAATCTTATAGTTCCATAAATTCTAAACATAGAAAAAATAAACTGAAAATTCCAAATATTTAAAACCTTAAGTTTACATTGAAATTGAGAGAACTCAGAGCAGTCTGCTATGTTCAGCATAAAAGGCAGCGTTCGTGAGACAGGGAATAGTACAAAGTCATCCAGCCTGGAATGACACACTGGATATGAATAAAATTTATTTCCTTGTAGGAATGTTCAAAGCAATGCTATATACTTTTTCCTTTCCCATAAACTGATAACATTTGAAATTATTTCTGTACATGTATAAATTCTCTCAAACATCACTTAAAATGTTAAAAAGAAAAAATTAAAGTGTAGCTTTGGGGAGGTTGATATAGAAATGCATTCATTGGCCGGGCGCGGTGGCTCAAGCCTGTAATCCCAGCACTTTGGGAGGCCAAGACGGGTGGATCACGAGGTCAGGAGATCGAGACCATCCTGGCTAACCCGGTGAAACCCCGTCTCTACTAAAAAAATACAAAAAACTAGCTGGGCGAGGTGGCGGGCGCCTGTAGTCCCAGCTACTCGGGAGGCTGAGGCAGGAGAATGGCGTGAACCCGGGAGGCGGAGCTTGCAGTGAGCTAAGATCCGGCCACTGCACTCCAGCCGGGTGACAGAGCGAGACTCCGTCTCAAAAAAAAAAAAAAAAAAAAAAAAAAAAGAAATGCATTCATTGTTTTGTGATGAAGAAAAGAAAGTTTGAGTAAGTGGTATATGAATGTAGTCCTTTGATAAGATATAAAATGGTTATTCTAAAAGTCCATTTACTGTTTTTCATTAACTTATTTAGGCCCCACTGTGTTGCAGAAGTTTTATATACAAGAGAGATTTATTTTAGTCTTCAGGGGAAATGTCAGGAAACAGATGATTAAACGGATGGACATGAGGCAGCTTAGGAAATGACAAGATAGAAACATTCATCAGATGCTTTGGGACCTTAGAGAGGTCTAACTCAACTCAAGTGGGGAAGAAGAGGAGACAGGAAAAGTCCCAGAGAAGGCAATGCTGAGTTCCTACCCATCTCAAAAGATGGATTAACGTTGGCAGAGGGAGGTGCTGGGAAGACTCCTCAGGCATGAGAAAAGCTGGAGCAAAGTCCCAGAGCGGTGAATCTGTGACACGTTCAGGGAGGAATAAGTATTTCTCCTTAAAATGCCATATGTGAATACAATATGGAAGATAGGGAGTGGCAAGGGGTGGGATTGGGAATCTAGAATAGGGCCAGACCTTTGAATATGTTAAGAAATGTGGACTTTATCCTTCAGGACAATAGAGGATATGGAAGAACTGCAAGTAGACAATAGGGAGAAAACAAAATCCCTCTGGTTACAATGAGGAAAAGAATTGGTGGGCAGAACACAGAGACAATAGCAGGAAGGCTCCCATGGAAGTTGTTATAATACCCCAGGTTAATTTTTTAATGTTTTATTTTGAAATAATTATAGATTCATAAGAAATAGCAAAATAAAAGAATGAGACCCTATATACTCTTAAAAGGTAACCACTTCCTTAACTTACAGAACTATAACAACTTACGGAACTATAATGTATTATAAAAACTAGGAAACTCACATTGGCACAATGCCATTAACTAGACTAGAGACTTCATTTAGATTTTACTAGCTTTTACATATCTATAGGTTTATGAAATTTTATCACATGTGGAGATTCATATAATGACCAGCACAATAAAGTTACAACTCAAGTAAGGTTCGGTAAGGACATGAACAAAGAAAAGATGGAGAAAAGAGGAGAGATTCACTAACTACTTAGGACATAAACGCCAATAGTTAAAAGCATGGATTCTGCAGCCAGAGTTTCCCAGACTGCATACCAGCTATACCACTGACTAGCTTTGTGGCTAGGGATGCTGTGTAAGCTCTCTGTGCCTCAGCTTTCTTGTCTGCAAAATTGAGATAATAGTAGTACTTCCTAAAGATGTAGTAAGCAATAAACTAGTTTATAGCAAGCATAGAGCAGTAGGTAACATATGGTTAAGTGCTATAAATGTGTTAGTGATTACTGTTAACTAGAATCTAGATAGAGACTGATGGGATGTGGAAGTGAAGAAAAGGTCAAATCTTGGGCTTATGCTACTGAGTAGATGGCACTGGCATTCACTGTTGTAGAATGATAGGCTTAGTAGGGGAGGGAGGTTAGTAAAATTTGATGTGCCTTTTTCATCCAAGTGATGAAATACAAAAGAGGGTTAAGTATTCATAATGGAGATGAGCTTCAGAATAATGTTTGTGCCAAATTCATATCCCCTGCCAAGTCTAGTATGAAGTCCATCTAGAAAGAAATACGACTTCTTATGACAACAGTCTGTAAGAGGAACTGTGGCTCTAGTCCCCATGGATCGCTCAGTATATAACGTAAGCATGACCACAGACATCAGACCACAGAGTGTGGCTTGGGAAATTCCTGACAGACATGACTCAGGAATATGTTCACTTTCATTGGACTTCAGGTTCCACATTACTGTTATGTTTTCAGGAGTCTTGATGTCATTCTTCTCTCCTCAGGTATCCCACCCTGAGAGGTAACTTTTCAAAAACTCTGTACAGTTATTGTTGTTATTAATTCAAAGTTGAACATAGAGTCATCTGCATCCCTCTGATGGCTTCTCTTTTGTAGGCAAGTTATGGAGACATGCAATTTTCTCTTTGCCATAAGCTATGGTAAGAAATGACCAATCAAAATACAGCCCAGGAAGCAATGAGTGGTCTAGGG
The DNA here is from genome assembly GCF_047675955.1 of Chlorocebus sabaeus. Taxonomy (NCBI): domain Eukaryota; kingdom Metazoa; phylum Chordata; class Mammalia; order Primates; family Cercopithecidae; genus Chlorocebus; species Chlorocebus sabaeus. Next base: position 75,594,461 of record NC_132918.1, read on the forward strand.
AGAGGGCACTTGTGCCGAGTTCTTCCAATCCTATTCTGTTTTTTGGGAATTTAAATCACAAAGAGCTAAGAGGAGGATGGATCAGCATCACCTTCAGGAAGGCGTCTAGAAAGAGTATGAGGAACCTAGCCCCTGCCTTGGCATTTAGCCCTTTAAAAAAAAAAAAAAAAAAAACCTATGAACTACTTCAATATCCTTTTAAAATTATTTATTATTTATTATTTTTATTTTTTGAGACATAGTCTACTTCTGCTGTCCAGGCTTGAGTGCAGTGGCAGAATCACAGCTCACTGCAGCCTTGACCTTCCAGGCTCAAGTGATCCCTCTTACCACAGTCCCCCAAGTAGCTGGGACTACAGGCATGCACCACCACATTGGCTAATTTTTTTTTTTAAATAATAATTTTTTGTAGAGATAGGGTCTCACTATGTTGCCTCGACTGATCTCAAACTCCTGGGCTCAAGCACTCCTCCTGCCTTGGCCACCCAAAGTGCTGGTATTACATGTGCGAGTCACTGTGCCTGGCCCCGAATCCTTTTAATGCTTCTCTTTTCTCCTTTATTTAGCATGCTTTCTGTTCTTTGCAACCAACAAAACTTAAATCTTAAGACTACACTTTTTTTTGTAGTGTAAAGTGGTACAAAATTTGGAATATCAACCTGGCAGTATGTGTCAGTATTATAAATGTGTTTATATTTGGCTTTGCAGTTTTCCTTCTAGCAATTTACATCAGAAAAATAATCAGACAAGTTCAGAGATATACATAAGTAGGATGATTATGAATATAAAATTTGGAAATTGAATGCCAAGAAAATGGTCATTAAATAAATTAGGATATAGCAGTGTGATACAATATTATGAAGTCATTAAAAAGGATGATATATACATATTTACTAATTAGAAAGGAATGCCATGAAATAGTAGTAGAAAAGGCAAACTACAAAACATGTTAGATAGCATGATCCAATTTGCATGATACAGCATGGTGGGTATGCATGCATGTATGTATGTGGGTGTGTGTATAGCCAGAGAAAGAAGTTTGAAAGGAAAAATGCCAAATTCTTAAAAAATGAGAATTATCTCTAAGTGATGGGTTTTATTTTTGTCTTTATTGTATATTGTGTATATGACTTTCTATATCATATTATGTATTAGAAATGAACTTATATTTGTAATCTGATTATTTTTTGAAAAATAAAATATCTTTTCTTTTGCAGAAATCCACGTGCATTTTCTTCCATTGCATGAGCACCCTTTGCCCACAGCTGAGTTGGAGACTGATGTTTTACAGTGAAATGAGACATTTGCATACATTCGTATGTGTCTTGTATGGATAAAGAGTGTTGAGCCCAAGGCCTTAAATATATCAGAGTTACAGATGTGACCTGTGTATTAGTTTATTATAGTTGCCAGAACAAATAATCACAAACTTGATGACTTAACAGAAATTTATTCCCTCACAGTGCTGGAGGCCATAAGTCTAAAATCAGCATCACTGGGTTGAGCACAAGGTGTTCATAGGGCCACATTTTCTCCTGAGGTTCTAGAGGAGAATTCATTTCTCACGTATCCCAGCTTCTGATGGCTGCCAGTATTCCTTGGATTGTGGCCACATCACTCTAATTTCTGCCTCTGAGGTTACATTACCAACTCCTTTTCTGTCTGTAGTCAAAATTTCCGTCTTCCTCCATCTTACAAGGACACTGTTGATTGTATTAAGGACCCATCAGGATAATCTCCTCATCTTAAGATTCTTCTTTGTTTGTTTGTTTTTCAGAAAACTACTCAGACTGCGTCCTCGCCCTCTTACTCTCCAGAGCGGAGAGAAGAATGATCGTCAAGGGCAGAAGGCAGTTACAACGCAGCAATGCTGAAAACTGGCTTCATGCTCAGGAAAGAATGCTGTACTTTTTCCTCATGATTTCTGGTGCTCTACACATTCGGAAAAACTTCTCTAGTAACAAACTATAGAAATGCTCCCTCAGAGTATAGTCTTCAAGATTCTTAATCACATCTGAAAAGAACCTTTGTCGTGCCAGACCCTTGCTGACATCAGTAGGAGTGACACCCTGTTTGACAGGCTGAAGAAGAGACTTAAAGCCAGTGAATGAGATATGGGGTTTACTGAAGAAACTTATGTACAGGGTGATCCAGTGTCAGTGGGCTGTACAAAAGAACAGCTACCACTTGTAAAAAACATGCAGTTTAGGTGGGGTATGGTATCTCACGCCTGTAATCTCAGCACTTTGGGAGGCCGAGGCGGGCAGATCCCGAGGTCAGGAGATCGAGACCATCCTGGTTAATACTGTGAAACCCCGTCTCTACTAAAAATACAAAAAATTAGCCGGGTGTGGTGGCACACGCCTGTAGTCCCAGGTACTCGGGAGGCTGAAGCAGGAGAATCACTTGAACCCGGGAGGCAGAGGTGGCAGAGAGCCGAGATTGCGCCAGTGCACTCCAGTCTGGCAACAGAGCGAGACTCCATCCAAAAAAAAAAAACAAAAAAAAAACAACAGCAGTTTATGTGGCATTTTCATTTAGCATTTTTCCCATATCAGCCTACACCTCACAACCTTCCTTTAATGCCAAACAAAGGGTTTTGATCCCCTGTGTGGCCCATGTTCCATGGGATGGGCTGGGGATTCAGATGTTCTTCATAGATAAGGAATGAATCTCTGGGTTGGCCACTCCCAGATTCCTTAGCTCTGGACTCCACACACATATTCTTTTTAGACCATAGGGTCCATCTGAGGGTACCACGTTAAGTTATTGCTGTCAGGTGTGTCTGCCATACAGAGTCATTCTCAGAATATATGCTTAAGTTATTGCTGAAAGGTGCATCTGTCGTATGCCCATTTTCCACATAAGGTGACATTTACAGGTTTCAGAAATTAGAAACCAATATTTTAGGGAGATTATTTTTAGCCTACTGCTGTATACCATCCTAAAAATAAAAAAATGCACACTAAATTTGCCTAGGACTATTGATTTGCCTTTGTATCTATTGGAAACACACACTTGAATCCATTGATTAAAACAGCACCACAAAGTAAATTTAATAATACATGTCAAGTTTTGAAATGAAGCATTCATCATTTTACAATTCTAAGAAGATAAAAGTGTGCATTTGTGTTACATTTATGTGATACTTCATAAAAAAATGTTCAGGAATCTAAAGAGAGAATAGATAATCACAGTTCTAGGGGAAAAAGATGGCATAGGCAAATGAGGTAACTAGGGAGATTAATGAAAGAAAGAGTTTAGGGAAACCAACAATGGATAGTGTGATAGCAAGGGGGGTGGAAATATGCCCCCTAGGTTTGAAAGGGGCAAAGGAAGGGAGAGATTACCAAAATGTAGACAGCTGAGGCTTTCACTGTAGCTTCAGGAGAGGACTGACTGCTGGGCAGGAGCTGTGGCCTTGGTAGAGGAGCTCAACCCCTTCCAGACTTCCCTCTGGAATGGGGAGCAGTTGCCTTACAGTGGCCAAATCAATGAGAAGTCAGGTGACAAGGAAGCCCATTGATGCTGTCCATACAGATAGATCAGCCTCCTAGAAGATGATCAACTTGGAGAAGGGTAGAAAATGAATCCAGCTCTGAGGTCAAGAAAAAATATTCAGTACATGCTGCCAGAGAGCTGTGAGAAAAAGCATAGTATCTTGGAATCAGAAGGAAAAGAGTATCTCAAGAAGGCAGATAGGTTAATATTTCAAATGCTGCTGAGAGGTCAAGTAAGATAAGGACTAAGAGATGTTCATTGATTTTTAAGACAAGGAGATCTTTGGTGATCTAAGTCAGTTCTGCTTAGATGCAGTGGTGAGTGATGACACTGGATTGAATTAGGGTGAAGAGTGAGGTAAGCAAGTGGAGACAGCAAATGCAGACAAGAAAACTCATTCAAGTTTGTTTGGGATGGGAAAAGAGAAATAGGGCAATAGCTGAAAGACAAGAAGGGATTGAAGAAAAAATCTTTCTCTCCCAAGTTTGGAAAAATCTTAACCAAGTAAGAATGATAATGAAAGGACAAAGGTGAGAGGCAGCAGGGAGAGAATAGTGGAGAAGTGTCTGTCATTCTCATCCATCAGATTCATTCTAATCCGATGAATTAGCCATGTCTGTTATGGACATGAGGTGAGAGTGGAGGGATGAATGTGTGTCTCTGATTCTAATTCTCTATTTTACAGATAAAATTGCGTCCTACAGATGGTAAAAGTGGGGAGTCATTTGTTCTTTATTCAGGTAACTAGTAAGATGTCTTGTTCCTTTCAGTCCAGAGATTCTTAAAATTGGGCACTGTGTTTGTTTGTATGGCTGAAAAGTAATACCTGAGGCTTGGAAATTTATAAAGAAAAGAGGTTTATTTGGCTCACAGTTCTGCAGGCTGTACAAGAAGCATGATGCCAGCATCTGCTTCTGATGGCCTCAAGTTACTTCCACTCATGGCAGAAAGTGAAAGGGAGCTGGTGTGTCACATGGTAAGAGAGGGAGGAAGGCAGAGAGATCCAGAGAGTTCCAGGCTCTTTTCAACAACAAGTTCTCTTGGGAACTAAGAGTAAGAATTCACTCACTCCCACAAAAGTGGCACCAAGCTATTCATGGGGGATCAAACCTCATAATTCAAACACCTCCCAATAAGCTCTACCTCCAACATAAGGGTCACATTTCAACACGAGGCTTGACAGGACCAAAGGAACTATATCCAAACCATAGCAGGCATTATTTCCAAAATGATGCCACTCCTATATTGGAGAAGGGTCAGGGGATTTTATATTTTTCACTGATTACTACTTTTATTTAATAATTACACACTAATTTTTATAGTTGCAATATACTATTGGCCCAGGATACTGGATTTCCTTTTATGGTGGTAATATATAGTTTTTCTCTTAGTTAAATGCTTTTAGGCAATAAAAGTTGATTTAAAGAATTTACAAATAAGAAAAAGGTATACAGATATTACTCAACTATGACAACAATTGTGAAATTGTGAAGGTGGCACATGAGTGAATGACATTTGAGACATACTGCATTATACATGTTGCTTATCTCCTGGATGACTTGGTGTTTATTGGTGTAAGAACAAAGTTTAAGGGCCCGAGTCTTCTGTCTGTAATCTTAACCTTGAATTACTGTCTTAAGCAATTAAAAATGCAAACTGCACCTGAAGAATTAAGAAGAAAGGATGAAACAACTCTCCCAGCATTTTGCTGAGTGGACAGAAGGATCATCTTAGCAATGGATTTTATCACATAATTAAAAAGGGAATCCCTGATTAATTAAATGAAGAGGCAAACTCATTTAAACTGGTGATACTAAGAAGAGATTACTGCAATATGTTTCTTCAGCCAAAATAAAGTAAATGGATATAGCTCTATACAACTTGAGTTTTTGTTATCTACGGTGTAGTCCATTTGATGACAAATTTTCAATACTTACAGATTTATTCAGGCCTATTAAAAGCCTTAAAGCAACCAGGAAGTGTTATAAATATTTGAACAGAGAGCTGGATGTTTGGAATGCTGAATATATCATTAGAGTCACAGCTAGTGCACCAGCTGTGTTAGTGCAACATGACTGTCCTTGGTCCTATGCTCACTCTGATGACACTTGCCTTTTAATAATTCAATCATGTTATATCCTTCACTAGTTGAGGGAAGCTCTATTTTTATTTTAAAGGGCTGTTTCTCATCCAGAAAAGTAATAAAAAGGCAAAACGTTTATGAGAATAGTAAATCAATTTGTTTCCTAATAATCAGAGTTACACAATCATCATTACTATTTCTTTGTAATCAGTCAGCTTCACATTGCAGATGGAATGTTTTAGTCATCTTTAGGGTAATAAACTCCTGATTCTAAGAGGCCTTCTTCTAAGGGTCTCACAGTATCGGTCCTCTAAGTCACTGAAGACTTGACCCTTTCTACAGCCCATTCTCTTTTTCATGCTGAAATGTTCAGATTCACCTACTTCTGCATAGATGTCCTCTACTTTTTGCTCAGAATCAGGCTCAACTCAGCATTCTATTTCTAGATGTTGTTAGAAATCTAACCTAACCTCTTGAATCATAAGTGGCCACTGAAATTTGCTTAATATTTTCATTAACTCTGCTTTGGGTTTTTGGTTCCCAATTGTTTGACCTGACCCTAAAAATAGTGTATTAGTTTCCTTGTTGTTACTTTTCTGTATGAGAAATTACCAAAAGTGGATGACTTAGCAGATATGTATTCTCTCACAGTTTTGGAGTCTAGATTTTCTGTGTTGACAAAGACATGCTCCCCCTGAAGGTTCTAGGGGAGAAAACTTCCCTCCCTCTTCCTAGCTTCTGGCGGTTGCCAGCAACTCTTGGTGTTCCTTGGCTTGTAGATGCATCTCTGCTTCTGTTGTCATATGACATTCCTTCTCTGTTTCTGTTTCCTCATCACTAAATTAAGGCCTACCCTAAACCAACATGACCCCATCTTAACTTAATTACATGTGCAAAGACCCTATTTAAAATTAAGAGTCATGTTCTAAGGTACAAGGTGGACATTAAATTTAGGGTGACACTACCCACCCAAATATAGATACCATAATTTCCATTGACTTTGCTTTGGCTGAACTTTGATTTTCCCAACTTTAGCAATCAGAGGAAACCAAAAGCCTAACTCTCTGGGAACTTGCTCAGATCTAACCTGTTTTCCTCCTACTGTGAACTAAAATGAGATGCTGTTGACACCACCATGCTGATATGTCATGTGGCCTGTGAGATCCTAAATGTTTGATGTGGGAGGATGGATCTGTCACGAAACTTGCAAACCCGGTCTAAGGCCAAAGATCAAGAGAAGCCAAGCCTCTTTCCTTTTATGAGTTTTTAAAGCATATTAAAAATGAAGAAATCCCAAGTAGGTTTAAAAAATTTAGCAGGACACACACCCTATTGTACCTATAGGAGATTCTGCTAGCAGCCTTGTAATTTCAGAGTTTGCCATTCATAAAACATCAGATTGAGACTCTAGGACGGATCTGTCAGATCAAGCCATAAGGGCAAGAGACAGAGTCTAGAGATATTTCCCAAAGCTGGCATTATTGAGCACAATGTACCTTGCCATCCATCACTAGGGCTGGGTGCTTTATGTTCATTATCTTTCAATCTTAAATGACCTGTGAGATTGGCGTTGTGATCTCTATGTTACTGATTATAAAACTGAGACTTAGAGAGGTATAGTGAGAAACTTTTCAAAATTATTTTGGAACAGAGTGGAGAGAAAGATATTAATGGTTGTCAAGTTGGCTCAGACCATGTGAATACTATTAGTTCCTTTTTTTGGTTCTCCCTAACTTTGTGTTACAGCTACTATCCAGTCTTGTGAAATGGGTAATAATTGGTTATCACATGGCTGGGAGAAAAGCAAATAAATGACAAGTTAGTTTTGTGTCTGAGGATGAAAACGGGCTCCAATTGTTAGCAGTTTGGATTTGGTCTCAGTCTGTCTCTGTGAATACAGACTGTGCTTTTCAACTGTTAACCCAAAGTAATTCTGTGCACCAAAGCCCTGTGTCTCCTCTGCCAGTAAAGGTGTGAAGACTCCCCTGGTGTATTTCCTGCTGTGGATATTACTGTCTGATCTCTCAGTGGCTTTGTTTTCTTTCATCTTTCTCAAGTCTCTGACTTGAAATGCTCTCTCAGCCATGCCAGCATTGAACTCCCAAGTAAGAGTGTACCCTCTCCTCCTGGGCCTCAAGACTCCACCTTCAGCTTGATCCTAATTTAGTAACCTCAAGTCAGCATACCCTGTCCGCTCTCAGGGAGGAAAGATTATCTATAATTGTGAGAGTAAAAAATAGACCCCCACCTCTTTTCTGAAGCCAGCGGGAATCTCTGTGTTTAGTTGGGTTCTTTTTCCCTCCAGGATCATGGTCTGGCTAAGCAAGTGAAAAGGGACAACGAAATTCACAATCTTGCTGACAGACAGGAAGAGCACAAGAGATACCAAAAGGTCATATTTAAACACACAGACAAAGAGCAATAGTTATTCCAAAAATCAGGTTCAACAGCACAGGACAAGCAAGAACTGGAAATGGGGTCTGGAGGCAACACATGGGCACACTCAGTGAAAAGGCTTTCTGTATGGTGTTTGAAGGCAAGCCTGCAGACGAGATGAGAGTAGTTAAGGTCGCTGTGCTAATTTGCACAAAGAAATCCAAGGCCAAGAGTAAGCTAATCTTCTGTGACTTCATCCTGAAGTCCATGGTCTGTGTCATCAAATATCCTTCTTTCATGCTTCCTTGGTGTTCATCTGCTACAATAAGGTTACAGAAATTCTTTACTTACAAGCAGAATTACTGCTACAGTCAAGTGTATGGTGAAATATCGCTTCCAGGAGGTGTACACTGTGAGCTTTTTGCCAATCCATACAGTATTTCAGCTACAGGACCTTCATCGGGGCCAAAAGATTTTATCTTCCAAGGCCAATTAAAATAATACAGGACTTAGAATACCTGATTCTCTGAAGAATCTATTTTGTAGACAGAGTAACCTTATCGGAAGGAGACTGGACCCATTCAAGAGGTTGATTAATGGGTACAAAAATATAGGTAAATAGAAGAAATAAGACCTAGTGCTCCATAAATCGTATAGTGACTACAGTAAAAGTCTATTGCATATTTCAGAATAGCTAGTAGAGAATAATTCAGATGTTCCCAAAGAAAGAATAGACAAGTGTTTAAGATGGTGGGATGGTGGGTATCCTAATTACCCTGATTTGCTTATTACATACTATATGAATGTATCAAAATATCACGTCACCCAAAAATATGTATATCTATTATGTATTAATAACAAAAAGGTAAATCTAAAAACATGGCATATTTGGAAAATTCTTTTGCCAAGTCCTTGTTTCTAATTCAGTCAATGGATGCCATTACTTCTCACTTTTTATGCTTGTTGACTTATGAAAAGCATGTCAGCTTACTGAACACTTGTCTACCAGGAATAATTTTTACTAGCCTGTCTTTTTCCTTTCGTGACACAAACCTGAAAACTGACTTTCTGCCTTTTTAAGCCCTGACATTTTTTAAGATGCTGTCATGGCCACTACAGGTTGTCTAGAGGAAACAGTGCCCCAAGGAAGCTTGGATGTCCTCTGCTCAGTGAGGTGAAGCTATCTCTTTAGAGTGCTTCTCAATTTTGATCAGCTGAAGACCTCTCTGCAATCAGGAAAAGAGGGCATAGGTCTGAGACTGTGGGGCCGTCACTGTTTCTGAGTAGAAAACAACTTCTTAATGGGGATTTGCCTGAGATGTTTCAATACAAGTCAGGTCAATGGCCTCTACTTCTTTATTCTCTAAATGCCTTTCCTCTTTATTCCCTTTCCTTTAAAGAAGATAAAGAACTGTCTTATGCTTCTGCTTATAATTTCAAATTTAAAAGAAGAATGCCTTGCCCATCTGCTGAGGTTGATTCAGTCATCTGGTACAGCCATCAGAAAGTGGTGCCAGGGGCTGGTGGGAGTCCAGCTCTTGCTCCTTTCTCAGCCTACCCCAAGGGTTTATCAGAGCATCCTATGAATGAAGAATGGTATGCAATCTTTGCCCTTGCAAAGTGCTTGCTAATGACTTCATAAATGTGGGAAAAAAAAGAAGGTACTACCTCAAAAATTATTTTGTGTTTATAAATTGTTCAGGTTACAATCTCAAATAAGGTAATACTATGATAGTTTCATAGATTGCTTGGGGGTTGACATTGGCCTGCTTAAATCTCATAAGGCAGAATTAGAATTTTTGACAGATACTTCCATTCCCTAGGTTTTATCATTTAGCATAGCCTTTAAGCATTGGAAGAAATTCTATTTGAAGATACTTATTGATTCTTTTTACTTCCTTTTTTCTAAGGCAAGAAACAACCAGATGATAAGAAAAAAAAATTAACACCTCACTTTTAACTTAAGATGAAAATGATGGCTTTCTCTAATCCCTAGCAGAAAGAATATACTTTTGAGATTAGCAGTCTGGTGTGTGGCAGTTTTTCCTAGGAGGTTTGAAGGGTAAAATAAACTCTCTGGGATAGTACCCATTTGCCCACAGTTTGAAAAATATTTTATTATAGAGCTTCTCACACCAAATTGTATTGTTACCTGTGCTTCCGTCTCTATTTCACCTCTGGACAAAGAGATCCCAGCAGGGTTATACTTGTCTTAGTGAGGGACAATGTTACACAGAGCCTAGCACAGAGTAGATAGTCAATAAGGTTGTTGAATAAACAAAAAGGAAGGAAAATTGAAGAAAATATGTCTGAAAATGTCTTAAATGTGTATATTCTCTTCTGAGATTAAGGTAATTGAAATATCTTAAGTTAGGGGTCCTATAGTTTGAGGGTCAAATTCATTGGTTATCTATATTTTAAATAAAATTTATTAGAAGTTGGTCATGAATAGAACAGAATAGCCATGGTCATTTGTTTTCATAATGTTTATGTCACACTACAATAGCAACTGAGTGGTTGTGACAGAGACTGTAGGGACCAAAAACTGAATGTATCTACTACCTAATGTTTTGAAAAAAAATTCTGAGACATGACTTAAATGAAAAAGAAATAAATTACGCAAGTGAGTAAGCGACAAATAATTATTGAATGTTTGACATGTGCTTAATACAATTGCAGGATTTGCAGTAGACACAACAAGATGCATCTTATCCCTCTGAGTAGTAGGTCCTTTAACCACTTGAGGGCACTGATTTTAATTGTTGTGTCAATGAACGGGGTAGGCATTATCCTTATGTTGGACTAAAACGGTTCTCATTGAGATGGAACAGCTAGTAGAAGCAAATAAAAGGTGAGCAGAGAGAACCAAGGCAAGTGCAAAAGTAACATTTTGGTTAAAACAATGACAAATATCCTCCAATCTCACCCATTCCTATTTTCCTGAAGGATTATTGGGGAAGACATTGCATTCTGTATTCACTGTAGTATAAAAAGACTGGAACCCTTTTACCTGGATATTGAATGAAGGGGTGATCTCAGAGGGCTGAAAAGCTTGGTGACAGTTATATTACAGATATTTGATCTCTCTTACATATAGCTTTTTTTTCAACCCCGAGACAGAGTCTTGCTCTCTCGCCCAGTCTGGAGTGCAGCGGCATGATCTTGGCTCACTGCAACCTCTGCCTCCCAGGTTCAAGCAATTTTCCTGTCTCAGCCTCTGGAGTAGCTGGGATTACAGGCAAGTGCCACCACACCCAGCTAATTTTTTTGTATTTTTAGTAGAGACGGGGTTTCACCATGTTGGTCAGGCTGGTCTCGAACTCCTGACCTCAGGTGATCCATGCGCCTTGGCCTCTGAAAGTATTGGGATTACTGTGCCTGGCCTTTTTATATTTTATTGAAGACATACTTTGAATCAAAGGGTCATGCTAAGTGCTTTATTATAGACATTATTTAATTTGATTACAGTTTTGTGTGCTAAGCCTCGTTATTTCTACACTATAGTTACATTATCATCATAGCAACTTCCTAATCCACACAGTGTATGAGTCAGTCAGGATAGGCTAGGTAATACTTCAGTAACAAACAAGTCTCACATCTCAATGGCTAATACAACATAAGTTTATTTCTTGTTCATGTTACATGTTTGCTGTGGCTCAGCAGGTGTCTCTGCTTACCTTAGTCACTCTCAGAACCAAGTTGACAAAGGATCCATCTTGACTCATGCTTTTGCCCAGCAGGTATTGAGAAAGGAGTATTGTAGCATCTCCTACTGCCTATCGCATGCTACATGCAGAAGGGACACAAGTCATTTTCACTCACATTTTATTACTGAGATTGGAGCCCAATTTGTCCAATTCTTTTTACCAGTGTTCATAGTTATGTAATTCATTCACATTAATATAATAGTGTACTTCAAAGGCATTTTTTACCCAAATTCTAAATATACACAGGAGTGAGCTGATATTTACTAGTTCAAGAAATATTTACCAAGTGCCTCTGTGAACCATACACTGTCTTACACACTAGAAATATAGCAAAAATAAAAATAAAATTATCAAACTTCATTGAGCTTTTATTCTAGCAGGCACAGAAAATAAATAAAGCAGACACTTAATTTAGTAAATAAAATTTAGCAAGATACATAAAATAGTGATAAGTGCTATGGAAAAAAATAAAATATGAAAGCAGGTAGAAGATGGTGGGGGTTGGTAGCTGAGGTGCCTCTCTGTTCATAGAGCTCATTTACATTTGGGCCTGGGCACCACAGAAACGTACGAGGCCTGGACAATTTGTGCTGCCTGAAGGAAACTAGCATAAAAGGCATATTTGTATTATTTCTGGTAATTTCAAGTCCAATAAAGGCATTGAGGCTGTGATTAGTGGAGAACTGGGAGAAACAGAGATCTTCTCAGTGTTATCCAGTTTTCTAAGACCCTTTCTGGATGGAGAGGGAGTAGTTTGTAGGATGGCAGGTTGTACAATAACATTTAAAACTTGCACGCTTCTATGTCTTCTTAAATATAATGTAATTGTGAGCAAGAAAATAAAAGTCCATTAGTCTTAAAGGGATATGATGATGAAAGGGGAAGGTGTCTGTTTGGCATTTGACAAAAAATTCTGGGCATTTACCTTATGTGAACAGAGGTTAGAGATAAGCCTGTGGGCTTTGCTGGTAATGGATTGCAATGTTTGTCTTCATTTATAATAAGAAACATTTGAAATGAGTTTTTCTAGCCCAAATTTTGGTTCTTGTTTCTGTCTTCCTGCAATAACTATCTTCCATTTGCACACTTCCACTCCAAAGCCCTCCAGCCCTTTCAGTGCTCCCACTGGTAGCTCATGGCTTGCTTTAAAACTCAAATTATACTCCTTACTTTCAGTAATGCCTTTCTGTTTTCCCCTGCAAGTTTTCCAACTTGCTATCAATCTTTATGTTAAAGGTTTCCAGCAAAGTGTGCGGATTAAAAAAAAAAATCCCCTTTATAAGTGGCTTTTTCTATTAACCTGGCTCATCCCACCTTGTCAAAGCACTTAGTCATGAGATAGTAACCTCCTCAAAGTCCTGGCTCAAATTTCAATTTACTAGTGACCTGGGGTGGATAAATCACTTTACAATTGTGACAAAGACACCACTGGGAATACAGAATTATTCATTTTCTGCCCAGCTATGGAGTAAGAATTTAAGACTTTCTTAATATTTGAACAGTTAAAAAGAATGATACAAACATGCCAATCCAGTGACCGTGGTCAGCTAGATACCCAGGGGAAACTGGTTTCTAGCACATCTTTACAGCCCAGGCTTCTTTCTGAAAGGCCAGAGCGTAGTTGTGGTTCTTCAATTGCACCCCCATTCCTAAGCCAGCATTCCACTCCCTAAACCCTTCAACCTACCTCATTGCACAATGAAAATATAAGAGTGGTCTCTTATTGAATGCTCGCATGTACCAACCATTGTGCTATGCATTGTGGTAGGTTGCATAAATAGCCACAATTGTTCAGACCTCCAGGTTTTCATAATCATTGCCATGTGACTTTACAGTCCCTCTCATGGAGGTGAAATGTACTTTCACTCCATTGACGTTGAATTTAGTTACGTGGTTTGCTTTGGCCAATAGAATATGGTATAAGTAATGATGTGCTACTTCCAAGCCTAGGCCTCCAGAAATCTCAAATGTGTCCATTCTTTCTCTTAGACATCTGCTTCTGCTATGAGAACAAGCCTGAGCTAGGTACCTGGAGCATGAGAAATACGTATCCCCATTTCCTGAATCAACTTAAGAACCAGCCAATATCTGGTCATTCTTAAGACGTGTGAATGAGACCATGCTAGACCAGCCATCCCCCAGTAAGCATTCCTCTGATGGCAGATATGTGACTGAACTCAACACTACCCAAGCCTGGGCCAGGTCAGTAGCAGTGTCAAGCTGACCCACAGACTCAGGGTAAATAAAAAATGGATTTTATGTAAGCCATGAGTATTGGGATTGTTTCATGCAATAATTGCTAACTAGTAAGCACTTTATAAAGATTAGTTTGTTTAATCCTTCTAATAATCTTATACAGTAGACTCTATTATGATTCTTATTTTACAGAAGAGAAAACTGAGGTTTAGAAAATTTAAAGATCACACAGCTGTAAAGTGTCAGAACTAGGATTCTAAACCCAAAAGTCCAATAATTCAAAATCATACCTATCTTTCATCATACATCACTGTGAACCCCTCTCTCCTTGCTTTTTTATATTTGCTTATTTAGAAAGGGAAGGGTTCAACTTTAGCCAACTGAAATTGCTAAACTCAGGGTTTTCTCTTCAAGATGAAGAGTTTCATTGCATTTTATTCAGAACTTCAAGTCATTCTGACCTTCCTTGTGTTCTTTGTTTTCTTGTGAAATTTATCTTAAGCAACTGTTCATGAAGAAATAGGCACAGGGCATTTCTGAACACTTAGGGAAACATTTTTTATAGTAATAACTTGTTTATACAAGTAACACTGTTCTCTGCTCTAAAATTTCCCAGTGACTCCTCCTAATGATTGAACCTAATTAATAAATCTCATCGCTCAGCCGGAAACAAGTTTTCTTCCTATGCTGAATAATTAATTGGACAGGTCAATACACACATAATCATCAGGGATGGCATTGGGAATGCAGAAATGAAACCTAGCTGTGAAGCTGCTGTAATTCCATGGAAGTAATGGCATGATCTTGTCATATTGCTTGGGACTAACTACAATGGTTCTCCATAAAGTTGCCCTCCATTCGTGCATCTTTCCCAGAATAGAATAATGGAATGATTATTCTTTATTTTTATAAGATACACATAAGAAATATTTTCACTCTCAAGAAACATCATTAATTTTATCCTTTAGTACAATAGATTCCAATACATAAACTATCTTCAAGTAGTTGTCTGTTGTTAATTTGACTTTCATATTTACAAAGTTTAGTACTAAAGATTTCTTTATTTCAAGCAATTTTTGTTTTAAACATGTAATAGTCGCTATTTCATTTGGTTGAACATTTGTAAAACTACAAACAAGAAGTTTTGACATTTCTAGCATGCCATAGAGCTTGTCTATGGCTTAAGCAGAATGAGGAAAATGGTTATTATCTTTCTTCTCACAGATAGCAAATCTGTTATATTACGTATTTCTATAATTACTTTCCAAATACAGAACTGAGGATGTGAAAAAATTGAATGCTTGTGATGCCTGAATTATTCACAGCCTTTACGTTTGTTCTATCGTCAATGAGAATTGCATGACATTTTCCTGATTTTCCATTCTATAAAAAGTTGAAAAAGTTGACATTCTTCTTTTGACTCATTCTCACAAAATGGGAACAATTCCTCAATAAGGCTTTTTCTTGACAGACTCATAGCCTAAGTATAATTAAATAAGTGAAAATTAAATATAGTTTTTAAATCCTATCCTTTTTAATGTTGTGAATACTAATACAACAAATAATTGTATAAAGAACAGAAATACAATATAAATTTTTTACCTTGTGTTATTATTTAACTTTTGTAAATACATTCTGAACCTAGAAGAATATAATATTCTTCCCAAGTTACATAGCTAACATAATCTTGTAGCATTAGTATTTTCTGTCAATCATTTCTCCATTCATTTCATTGTTGAAAAGTTCTTAAAATTTTTCAAAATCACTATTAATTTTTGTAGCATTTTATGGTTGGAAGAATAAATGTACATTTATAATAAAATAACTGCTAGAGTTTCATTGTATGTACAAGATTCAATGAATCAGGATGAAATACCTTGCTCATTTTACTAACCTGGTGATGTTGTTTCAGTATGATAGTAATGTATGTGATCATATGACTGTGCCCAAACACGCTTAAGGGTATCAGATATGGTATGAAATTATACATGAATCTTTAGACCAAATCCTTCAAAGACCAACGCTGAGACTAAACGAAAAGAGTATATTTTGGCCGAATACCTAGGCCAGAACTAAAAATATTGATACATCCCTGAATAGACTCTGTTGGGAGACAAATTTTAGAATATGCAAAGATATATTTTTTAGAACTTTTGATTTCCATTTTGTTCAAATAAATACATCAGAATGTTTTTACACTTATTCCCCCTAAATTAAAACCACAGTAGTTTGTATATGCCTACCACGGTTCAGCCTTGCAAGTCAAGCATTTTTTCCTATGAATGAAATAACTGACACAGACAAAGAACAAAATGGATGATATAAAAAAGAGCATAAAAATCATTCAGAAAAGAAATAATAAATAACAGAATAAAATGGGTAAGTAGAGACCAAGGCAGTGCCAGTCCTCAAAGATCTACAGTCTGGGTGGGGCTTTAGGTAAATAGCCATCTCCTATTTAGAGATACTGTCATGGCCACCACTGACTTATCAAGTGAGTGTCTTTCTGTGCCAAAGCTTGGCCAGTGGAGGTATACTGGTTTTAATTCCTAAATCAGCCTCCTTGGGCTTGTGCTCTTGCACAGTGTTAAGTCTGGATAAGGAGTACTATATGGTACCAAACAATGAAGAAATATTAAAAAAAAAAAAAAAAAAAAAAAAGCATGTAACACCTTTTTGAGGGATCAGAATGATTCTGAAGAAAGCGTCCTTAGTGTAGCCCGACTTGACTGTCTGTAGGCAGCACCAATGACTAAGTTGTGATATAGACATAGAGAAAAAGAAAACCACCTTGAATTTTAACGTTTGCCTTTAAACTTTAAAAATTAACATGCTTTCTAAATATTTGAAGTCCCAATTAGGAATTCATATACTGACTTCAATGAAACTCATGTCAGTGTCACTTAAATCGTCACTAAAATAATATATCTCCTATATTGTTAAGATAGATGATTAAAATAGACAGCTTTATGGTCAAACAAAACTTTACATCTATGACTTACTAGCTTTGTGATGTTGCCCAAATTATCTACATTCCTATAATCTCAGTACTGTCTGCTCTAAAATGAGAATAATAGTAAGATTTATGAAATGATTAAATGAGATAATACATGAAAAGTGGGGTCAAAATTTAGTGCAGAACAACCTAAAGTGTACATATGAACTTCACTTTCTCTGTTTCTATAACAAATACAAACTTTTTCCGTTTCTATTTCCACTGACAGCAGAAGCTATTTCCAGTTATAAGTAATAAAGTTCTTCCTACTGTAAATAATCTCATTTGGGGGTAAAATGAGGTTTTCATTTCTGTCTGAAAGAGCTTTCTCTTCTCCACCTTCCCAAAATGGCATCTGGACACATAGGGAAGCTCACATAGCCTCAGGGAATCTCCTGCCTTCATGTTATGTTTCTCCATGGCTTCATTGACCCACAAATGAAATGTAGCTCATATTGCCTATTTTCTAGGCATAGAGTTCTGCCCCCATTGCATTCTCTTCTGAAGTGTCACAAATGCTGTAACTCACTGGCTGGCCTCTTGGAGCAGTAAAGACTTCATTTCCCCACATTGCTGCTTTGGCACCAGTTCAGATATTTTTTACTAGACAGATGGGCAGGGATTCAGCACTCACCTCACACCTCACGACTGACACCTTCTCAGTCACTGTCCATTTTGTTCTTGGCACTCATGGGAGGGTACACTGAGTTACTGAGGGTCACAAGCTTTATCTTTACTTTAGTATTGACTCATTCAAATGTCTTTGCTTCTCCCATATGAAAAGCTTTTACCTACCTTTTCTTTTTGGTGGAAACTTTCCAAATATCATACTCTCTTTAGAATTCTTCATTCTAGGGTTAACTCTCTTCTCTTTTCCTGGCACGACAGTATTCATGACTTAAGTGTGAATTCTGAAGGAGCTACAGGGGAATAAAATGAAAGGGATTACTGAAAATCCACAGAGGTGTTGACCTCAAGATCCTCCTTTTCTTATAATCTCAGAGGAAAATGTAAGTAAACAAATATTTAAAAAACAGCTAAAATAGACTAAAAGCAATCATGAGGATATAGAAGGGGTTTGTTGCCACTAAGAAAGATTAAAAATGTTAAAAATTAGAAAGGCTGAGTGTGGTTGAAAAAAATTCTAAAAGGGATCTCAAATTCCCACTCCCTTGTGTACATGCATGCCTTATAATCCCCTAACCTACTTTAACTGGGTAGAACCAGTGAATATAATGGGATGTCACTCCTGTGATTAGGTTACTAATTAGTTGACTTGGAGTTAGCCAAAAGAGAGATTATCCTGGAAGGGCCTAAATTAATCAAATGGAATAAAGTGAGGAGTCAAAGAGAGAACCTGCTGGCCTGGAAGAAAGCAAACATCCATGTTGTAAATGACCTATGGGGTTCAGGAAGTAAGAACCTGAAGGTGACCTCTAGCTGCTGACAGTGGTCCACGATTGGAAGATAGTTATACAGTGGGGATTTTAGTTATACACCCATGAGGAAACTAAATGTGACAATTTAATAATAAAGTGAACAACTTTTTCCTAGCTCACCAGTGGTGAGCGGAGGTTCCAGCAGAGCCATTCCTGACTCTTGACCCATGGACACGGTATGATAATAAATGTGTGTGTTGTTTTCAGGCACTAAGACTGTAGTAATTTATAACTTGTCAATAGAAAACTAATGTTCTGAGGTATTATATCCAAATATAAATAAAACTAATATCCAATCCCTGCTTTCCAAAGAAATATGTAAAAGACAATGGAAGGAAAATGGAAAATAAACACCCCCTCCACCACACACACATACACACACATACACACACACACAGACTCTTACAATAGATGTCTAACTTGGAAAGAGATGAAAAAACAGCTACTTTGATCAGTTCCAAATGGAAAGATAACAATTTCCCCAAAATCTTAACCACCATGACTATGTCTGAGTTTAAGCAGAGCCAAAGAAAATCTACAGTTTTTAATTAGAATGAAAAAGAGGAAAACAAATAAACATAATTAGATATAATAAAGGGAATGTTACTACTGACCCAACAGAAATGAAAACAACCATCAGAAACTACTATGAGCATATATACGCACAAAAACTAGAAAATCTAGAAGAGATGGATAAATTCTTGGACACATACACCCTCCCAAGGCTGAGTAAGGAAGAAGCTGATTCCCTAAACAGATCAATGACAATCTTCGAAACTGAATCAGTAACAAATAGTCTACCAACCAAAAAAAACCTGGAACCTGATGGATTCACAGCCAAATTCTACCAGATGTACAAAAAAGATCTAGTACTATTCTTATAGAAACTATTCCAAAAAATTGAGGAGGAGGGACTCCTCCCCAACTTATTCTATGAGGCCAACATTATCTTGATATTAAAACCTGGCAGACACAACATAAAAAGAAAACTTCAGGTCAATATCCTTGATGAACATTGATGCAAAAATCCTTAACAAAATACTGGCAAACTAAATCCAGCAGTTCATCAAAATGTTAATCCATCATAATCAGGTAAACTTCATCCCCAGGATGCAAGGTTGATTCAACATATTGCAAATCAATAAATGTGATTTAACATATAAATGGAACTAAAGACAAAAACCACATGATTATCTCAACAGATGCAGAAAAGACTTTCAATAAAATTCAACACCCCTTCTTGTTAAAAACGCTCAATATACTAGGTATTAAAGCAATATACCTCAAAATCATAAAAGCCATCTATGACAAACCCACATAAAACATCATGGGTCTGAGAGGACAAAAACTGCAAGCATTCCCCTTGAAAACTGGCACAAGACAAAGATGCCCTCTGTCCACACTTCTATTCAACACAGTATTGGAAGTCCTAGCCAGAGTGATCAGGCAAGAGAAAGAAATAAAGGCAGCCGAATAGAAAGAGAGGAAAGTCAAACTGTTTCTGCAGGTGACATGATTCTATATCTAGACATTTCCATTGTCTTGGCCCAAGAGCTCCTTCAGCTTATAAGCAACTCAGCAAAATTGCAGGATATAAAATCAATGTACAAAATTACTAGCATTTCTGTACACCAACAGCAAAACTGAGAACCAAATCAGAAAGGTAATCCCATTCACAATTGTCACCAAAAGAATAAAGTACCTAGGAATGGAGCTAGCCAGGGAGGTGAAAGATCTCTACAATGAGAATTACAAAACACTGCTCAAAGAAATCAGAGATGATACAAACAAATGGAGAAGCATCCCGTGCTCATGGATAGGAAGAATCAATATCATTAAGATAGTCATACTGCCCAAAGCAATTTACAGATTTAATTCTTATCAAACTATCAATGACATTCTTCACAGAACTAGAAAAAAACTATTTTAAAATTCACCCATGGAACCAAAAAAGAAACTGAATAGTCAAGAAAATCCCAAGCAAAATGAACAAAGCTGGAGGTATTACATTATCCAACTTCAAACAATTCTACAAGGCTACAGTAACCAAAACAGCATGGTACTAGTACAAAAACAGTTGCATAGACCAATGGAACAGAATAGAGAGCACAGAAACAAGGTTGCACAGCTGCGATCATCTGCTCTTCAATAAAGCTGACAAAAAACAAGCATTGAGGGAAAGACTCCCTATTCAATAAATGGTGCTGGGATAACTGGCTAGCCATATGCAGAAGATTGAAGTTGAACTTCTTTTTTTTTGTTGTTGTTGTTCTTTACACCATATAAAACATCAACTCAAGATGGATTAAAGGCTTAAATGTGAAACCCAGAACCATAAAAACCCTGAAAGACAACCTAGGCAATACCATCCTGGACATAGGAATGGGCAAATATTTCATGATGAATAAACCAAAACAAATGGCATCAAATGTAAAAATTGACAAGGGGGATCTAGTTAAACTTAAGATATTCTGCAAAGCAAAATAAACTATCAACAGAGTAAACAGACAATCTACAGAATGGGAGAAAATATTTGCCAACTATGCATCTGACAAAGGTCTAATATCTAGCATCTATGAGATACTTAAACAAATTTACAAGAGAAAAGCAAGCAACCCCATTAAAAAGTGGGCAAAGGATATGAACAGACATTTCTCAAAAGAAGACATACATGTGGCCAACAAGCATATGACAAAAAGCTCAACATCAGTGATCATCAGAGAAATGCAAATCAAAACCACAGTGAGATACCGTCTCACACAGAATGGCTATTATTAAAAAGTTAAAAAATAGCAAATGCTGTTGAGGTTTGGGAGAAAAAGGAACATTTATGCACTGTTGGTGGGATTGTAAATTAGTTCAACCATTGTGGAAAGCAGTGTGGTGACTCTTCAAATAGCTAAAAGCACAACTACTATTTGACATAACAATCCCATTACCAGGTATATGTCCAGATGAATATAAATTATTCCACACATGCACATGAATGTCCCTTGCAGCACTATTCACAGTAGCAAAGACATGGGATCACGTAAATGCCCGTCAATGACGGATTGGATAAAGAAAATGTGGTACATATATACCACGGAACACTATGCAGCCATAAAAAAGAACAAAATCAGGTCTTTTGTGGGAACATGAATGGATCTGGAAGCTATTATCCTTTGCAAACTAATGTAGGAACAGAAAATCAAATACCACATGTTCTCACTTATAAGTGGGAGCTAAATGATAAGAACCTATGAGCCCAAAGAAAGAAACAGCAGACACTGGGGACTACTTGAGAATAAAGGGTAGTGAGAGGGAAAGGAGCAGAAAAGGCAACTGTTGGGTATTGGGCTTAATACCTGGGTGATGAAGTAATATGTACAACCAACCCTAGTGACATTGTTTACCTATGTAACAAGCCTTTACATGTACCCCCAACCCTAAAATTAAAAGTTAAAAAAAGAAAAGGAGGAAAATAAAGAGATAAAAACAAAAGGATAATTTCCCAATCTAATTGTCTCTAGCAATAAGTAGGGATGTAAAACCCAAAACTTTAGGATATGAAATCCCCAAAACCAGAGATTTAGCCAAAGAAAAGATGAAAATGAATGAAAATAAGCTAAGATTCTCAGAGGTAGCAGGCAGTGGGGGGAAGGGACACTCATAAAATTCTTCCCAAATCATAAAGAAAGCAAGAGCAGGGCGAAAGGAGAAAGTGGTCATAGTTACTGGAAACAATGGATTAACATGGGATAAAAGAAAAATCTGGCTGACTCAGGAACTGAATGAAAAGCTATAATGCCTCAATTTAAGTTGAAACCATGATTTGTGTCCTAAAAGTATCTTTTCACAGGACCGGAATACCATGTCTAATATCTACTTGCTTTGTTTTGATTGCTGAGTGCCTGGCTTTCAGGTTGTAAATATTTTGACTAGTACCCCTGGATACAGTCTGACAAAGAGTAATAAACTTGGCTATAAAACACGTGAGCAATGCTCAGATTCACTAATAAAAGTGCATCCAACCCCATGCAGCCCTTCCCACCAGTGAGATGTTGGTAAATGTTTAACAGCTGGCGCTCTGGGTAGAGGTAGGGAGGACTATATGCATATATATACACATATATATGTGTATAAACACATATATACACACATATATCTGGATATAAACACATCTATACATATATCTGTATATAAACATATATAATATATGTATATATATACATATATACATATATAGTTTATAAAATTTATACTCTTATGAAGAATGCATAGCATAAAAATGATAAATTTACAAACGTTATTTACCAGTAATAATAAAATACACAACACATTCCATATGGCCAAATGATTTTTATAATATAGTTGTGTTGAATTTTGTTGAACTCTTGTGTTCATGGCCAAGCTATGGTTGTACTCAATGAGTGTAATTCCAATATGAATGTTTATTGATGTTTTTCTTTATTTGTCTAGTAAGAACAAGTGAAACAATAAAGATAGTTTTCATCTGTCAATAAATTGAGCAAATTCTTTTTGTATTGGGTAGCAGTTTCCAAATACTGAAAAAAATATTTTCTCAATTTTCTGTTATAATGACAAAATATACAATGCACATTTATGTTTAAGATACTTTATTAACATTTCATCTTTTTATTAATCTAGATCATCAACAAAACAACAAGCCTAGCTCTGATTTGTAGTATTTGTCAATTTTCATGATGTGTAAACTGCCATCATAACTGATTTCAAGCAATGACTGTGACATCACTGAAAGCACAAAAATGCCCTTAAGTAACCTCAATAGTATGGATAATAGAAAAATACAGTAAAGTAATCAGGATGGGGCAGTTTCTAATACAATGCATTTATTTGTATATCAATGTGATTTAATTTTTTAATAACATCTGTATGTATTTAATAACCAACTTGCAAAAATGGAATAACCTGCTCTCATGAGCTTGTATGAGCAGGCTCCTGTACACCACTGCTTCCCACTCTAAACTACCTTCAAGTTTTAAATTAGAAGAAAAACAGTTTACAACTGGATTGGAAAGAGAGACTCATTGAGGATCCACCTACTCTGTTTTAGACCTGACACCACTGCCCAGTTAAGAGTATCCAGCATAAAAGAGTGAGACAAAGAGAGGGAGAAGTCTAATACATCTCTCTTAGCATATGCAGTAAAATAATGGGAAAACAACTATACTATGCTAAAAATACATGAAGAATCTATTCTTGAAGAAAAGATAAGCTTTCAGAAAAGAGGGACTTTTCCTAGAGGTGCTTTAGGCTATAGATGAAATAAATAATATCAGGAATTTAAGAAATAAATGTTTAAAGATAAGATTAAAAAATACCAAGCAAAACAGTGAACAAAATGAGATAAAAATAAAGATTTTCTACATAAGAAAATAAACGGAGGCCAATAACAACACAACTACAGATACATTTTTAAATTATTTTTAAACAAACACCAGTAAGTAAGCATGAAAGACAAACCGTTGACAAGGAGAAAAAGCTAAAGATAGCCATTTAGCATGCAAGAGGGAAAGGACTTATATACTAATCAAATTCAAGAGAAAAATAGATACCACAGCAGACAAAGATGATCCACCAAAAAGATAAGTGGCATTCTTGAAGATGAAAACCCAAAAATAAAAGAAAAATATTGATGTCATATTAAAAGATGTCACTGAAATGAAGACAAAACTAAATAAGCAAATCAAAAGAAAATTTAATATAAAAGCTGGCATGAAGATACCTTCTAGACAAGCACTGGCATTAATTACCAAGAATAAGGAATTCTCTAGAATTATTCTGAGCCCAGACTTCTCCAAAACACCATTCAAAGGAATAACAACAACATTTTTTTTTTACAGGAAATAAAAATATGACCCTGAAGTATGATGCCTAGTCAAGATGTTTTTCATGGAATAGCCAAAATGTAGAGATTTTCAAACACGAATGAACCTGGTAGCATAATATCAAGTGGCCTGTTTTTTAAGCAAACAGACTTTTAAACATCCAGACTTCTGTGGACAAAATCCAGACAACTAGATGATCAAAGAAGACACAGTGGAAACGGGATCAATAGTAAACACAGAATTTAAAATCATGGGAAATACATATCAGGAGGTAAATGTTATAAATATTAATAATGTACCAATAACAAACAATACACAGAAAATGAAAGGCAAAGGAAGATTAAAAATGTAAGAACATTTTCTATATATAAGCAATGAACAAGTAGAATCAAAATTAAAAACTGTCATTTTTATTGGCACTCTAATAAATACTTTGGCATAAATGTAACAAAATATGTACAAAATCTATCTGAGAAAAACTATAAACTTCTGATGAAATGAATCACATAAGAATTATATAAGTGGAAAGGCATTTTATGTTCATGGATAAGAAAACTTAATATTGTCAAGATGTCAGTTATTCCCAACTTGATATACAGATTCAACACAATCCCATTCAAAATCTCAGCAAGTTGTTTTATGGATGTAGACAAACTGATTCTAAAGTTTATATTGTGAGAAAATAGACATAGGATAGCAAACTCAATATTAAAGAAGAACAAATCAGAGGATTGACACTATCTGACTTTATTATAAAGCTATAGTAATTCAGTGTGGTATTTTTTTTTTTAGAAAAGGACAAATATATTAGTGCAACAGGAGAGCCTAGAAATAGACCCACACAAATATTGTCAACTCATCTTTGGCAAATAAGCATAGGCAACACAATGGAGAAAAGATAGTATTTTCAATAAATGGTGCTAAAACAATTGGACATCCACATGCCAAAAATGAAAACAAACAAACAAACAAACAAAAAAACACACTATTCTTGACATCGACCTTACAACACTGATAAAAAATAACTCAAAATGGGTCATAGACTTTAATTTAAAATGCAAAATCAGAAAACTCCTAGAAGATAAAATATGGGACTTCAGGCATGGTGATGACTTTTTGATATAACATGAAGGCACAATCCATAAACAAAGCAATTGATAAGCTGAATTTTATTAAAATTAACAAGCCATGTTCTGTGAAAGACAATGTCAAGAGAGTGAGAATATAAGCCACAGACTGGGAGAAAATTTTTGCAAAAGATGTAGCTGATAAAGGACTACTGTCTTATATGTATACAAAAATTCTTGAAACAATGAGAAAATGAAAAATTCTATTAAGAAATAGGCCAAAGATCATAGACATCTTGCCAAAAATTACATACAAATTTCAAATAAGCATATGAAAAGATGTTCAACATCATATATCATTAGGGAATTCCAAATTCTCTAATACAACAATGAGATGCCACTACACACCTATCAAAATGGCCAAATCCAAAACACTGGCAATACCAAATGCTAATGAGGATGTGGAGACCCTGGAAGTCTCAATCATTTCTAGAGAAAATGCAAAATGTTATGGTCAATTTGGCAGAGAATTTGGCAGTTTCTTACAAAACCAAACATACTTTTACTACATGATCCAACAATCATGTTCCTTGCTAATTACCCAAGTGAGTTGAAAAATTATGTCCACATAAAAGCCTGCACAGGAATGTTTACAGCAGCTTTATTTATACTTTCCCAAAGTTGGGAGTACCCAAGATGCCCTTCAATAAGTGAATGGATAAAAATGTGGTGGCATATTCAGATAATGGAGTATTATACAGTGGTAAAAGGAAATGAGCTATCAAGCCATCAAAAAGACATGGAGGAACCTCGAATGCATACTACTGAGTGAAAGAAGTCAATCTGAAAGGGCTACATACTATGTGATTCCAATGATATGACATCCTGGAAAATGCAGAACTATGGAGACAATAAAAATATTAGTGGTTGCTAAGGTTAGAGGAGGAAGGGGTGAATAGGCAGAGCACAAAGGATTTTTAGCGTAGTGGAATTGTGCTGTGTGATACTACAATAGTGAATGCATGTCATTATACATTTCTCAAAACCCAAAGAATGTACAGTACCAATGGTAAATCCTAAAATAAACTATGAACTTCAGGTGATAACAATGTGTCAACACAGGTTTGTCACTTGTAACCAGTGTACTACTGTAGAATGAGATGTTGATAGTTATGGAGGTTGTGTGCGGTGGGACGAGAAGCTGGTTTATGGAAACTCTCTATACTTTCTGCACATTTTCACTGTGAACCTAAAACTGCTCTAAAAATGGTATATTTAATATAAAATGAAATGATAAAAGTAGAAATATTATTGAAATGTTCACTTTATCACATCTCGCATTGATTTATGTCAAAAAAGTGAGAATAAGGTGATTTTTATGAGTTATAGAAAATAATGCACCACATGGTTTACTAAAAGACAAACTTGATTCTGATGAGTAATAATGGATGCATGAATGAACCCTCTTTTTAATTAAGGCATTTCAAGAGAGTAAAGGGTACAACGTGCATCATGCTCTTGGTATTGGATGTTGTCACCACTGTCTTTATCACTGAATTTTTAAATTACACTCTAAGGTTTAGCAATACAGTGGTCTCCTCTCCTGAAGACTGGACCCATGAAAGACTTTCAAATTCAGAAGTTTGATCCTATATAAAAATGTCTATTATTTGTCCTGGTAATGATAAGAATTTCATGTTCTTATTCAAATAATAATTTCTTAAGAAAACAACCTCAAAATGAAGAAAGAAATATGTCTAAGGAGTCAAAGGAGTAAATTTTGGCAGGGATTCTGAATACTGAATACATCCTTTGAAAATGTTCTCAGATTTAGAGAAATCACACTTTTTATAGAGGTTTCATTTACTGTAACATGAAAATATTATTATGTCCCCACTTTTATAAAAATATGGTAGCAGCTAAGGTCTAATCTAAATAATAAAAATGCCTTTGTATTGATTTTTTTCTATGTGTAAGGTGTTGCACTAAGAACTTTGTTGATGTTTAACATTATTTAATCTTCTTTTATCCTCTAACCGATTTATCATTCTTAATCTCATTTTTAAAATGAAGAAACCATGGTTCAGAGAGGTTCAGAATTAACCTTCCCAAGGTTGCACATCAAGTAGATGGAAGACCTAGGGCTTAAAACTATTTATGCCTAATTCCAAAATGCATATTCTTAATTTTATCACTCTTCAATTTCCTTTTTTATATTTCCCTTAGGACATCTCATTAAAGGTAGAGAGAGATAATGCCACCATTTATAGAGTGTTCATTTACTCTTTTTCTGTTTTTAAAATTTAGTCCCCATAATTATGCTATGAGGAAGTAGTATTATTCTCAATTTAAATATGAAAAAATAAACTCATAAAGCTTAAGTGTTAACTAAACACGATTTGTCCAAAAGAATTTCTCGTGTGATTTGAACTGGGTGTTGCTTGAATCCATTTTCCTTGTTTATTCTCACTATGAAAGAACATGTAGTTAATAAGGCCGAGGTGCAAACATGGAACTTACTAAATAGTTATTATTTTTTAACTATACAAAACACACTTTTCCTCTTCTACCTCTACAGTTTGGGGACAAATGAATAACATTAATGGCAACTGCCTACAGGAATCAGTACAGAACTCCTTTTTAAGAATCATCAGAAGATTTGAAGATGGTGGCAGACGGGCAAAATTTAGTTCTTTTTAAATCTTGCCTCCAAATCTAAGAAATTGTCCACATCTTTGAAACCTTCAAGAAAAGGTGCTTTGAAGAATAGCAGTTTTTCTTTAATCATGGCAAGATTGTCATTTCTCCATCATCAGACCTGCTTCTAAAAAATGAAGAGCTTGAGAGATGGAATGATTCCCTCAGTCTCACACAGACTTGAAAATAATTAGTGAACTACCATAGCAGTGATATTTTCCTTTTTGCTAGCAAAGCTCTTCCAAGGCAGTAATTTACCTCTCCTTAGGAACATCAAAATCTTCAGTTGAATAATGATGGATTTGAAAATTATGGGCCTGAAAGAGATCAGTGAGAATCAGTTTCTTGAAACCTGTCATCCCAGTTTACTGCTTAGAAAGTGAAAGAACAGGAAGAGCAATGAAAGTATTGGCTGCCACCCTAAGAGCCCTCTTCCTAACAAAAAAAAAGGGGAGCTGAAATTCAGGCCGCCATTCAACACAAGAGACCTCTCTGTCCATAAACTCCCTTCTGCTCTCTTTATTCTAGTGACAAATGTATCGTACACTTCTTGCTAGTGGCCACCGCTTTAGGATTTCGGAAAATCACTTGGCTCTTCCATATGAGACACCCAGACCATTGGATAAAGCAGTTTGTTTGTCAACTTTGCTTTGTTTAGTAATTATAAAAGCAATGTAAGTTCACTGTAGAAAATTTGAAAATAGGGACAAAAACCTACAGGTTAAAAAATCGCCTATATGGGCCAGGCGCGGTGGCTCAAGCCTGTAATCCCAGCACTTTGGGAGGCCGAGACGGGCGGATCACGAGGTCAGGAGATCGAGACCATCCTGGCTAACACAGTGAAAC
Organism: Chlorocebus sabaeus; assembly: GCF_047675955.1. Classification (NCBI taxonomy): domain Eukaryota; kingdom Metazoa; phylum Chordata; class Mammalia; order Primates; family Cercopithecidae; genus Chlorocebus; species Chlorocebus sabaeus. The sequence goes on from NC_132918.1 coordinate 75,623,220, forward strand.
CCTGTCTCTACTAAAAAATACAAAAAACTAATCGGGCGTGGTGGCGGGCGCCTGTAGTCCCAACTCGGGAGGCTGAGGCAGGAGAATGGCATAAACCCGGGAGGCGGAGCTTGCAGTGAGCTGAGATCCAGCCACTGCACCCCAGCCTGGGTGACAGAGTGAGACTCTGTCTCAAAAAAATAAAAAATAAAAAAATAAAAAATCACCTATATGATAGGAGTCAGAAGACTATATATTGCCAAGAAAGTAGAGAAGTGTAGGTGTTCCCAGACCAACCTGAAGTCAAGCTGCTATTTCTCGTGGCCCAATAAGAAGATGAAGATGAACTGGGGACGAATAAAGTTTTTATTTCTGCAACTGGTTACAGGAAGAAGGCCTGGGAATTACTGCCAGACCAGCTCAAAATGACAACATTTTCAGGAGCTTATATACCTTCTAAGCTGTATGTCTGTATGTGTAACTGTGAATTCATCTAAAGACACAAGTGATTAACTTCTTTTAGTCTGTAACTAAAGTCTGAGTCCTGAACACCTTCCTCTGGAGCCTCAGTCAATTTACTTAATCTAAATGGGTCCAGGTGCGGTGGTGATTAACTTTATCTTGTCTCTTGCTACATCACAGAGGTTTGGGGATCCCTTTAGACCCCCAATAAACTTGTTTGTGGAGGCCTGGGGAGTCTCTTCAACCCCCCAATAAAACTTGTTTAATCTTAAATGGGTCCTGTTAAGAATTCCTTCATTATTTTATCATGCTTTAAGGTCCAGGAAAGGCCTAGGCAAAATTCTTGGTGGGCTGTTGTTACCTTCCAGCTTTTGTATAAGAGCCCTTGCTTTTAATATTTAACTTAACCACTGGGTCAGTACTGAAACAGTGGTTATGGAGGCCGGTGTTAGTAAGACCTGGCCTGCCACATAGGTGCTGGTATTGACTGAGGCACAAGGGAGCCTTCCAGATTGCAGATGTTTTATGTCTTGATCTGAGTAATGATGACATGAGGGTCACATAGTTAAGAAACGAATTAAGTGATATACTTCATGCACTTTACTATAGGTATAATATAACTTATTACAAAGGAAAACATTTAAAATGACTAATCACTCCAAAACTCAGAATTGCCTTTACATCTGGGAATATTTTCTTTATAAATGTATGCATATGCATATATATGTAAACATGTTCAATTATATCATATATACATGTATGAGGGTATATACAATATGCACTTATGCACTGGTTTGGGGTTCTTTTATCTTTACTTAAAATACATCCCTCTATTTAATACATTTCAACTTACCAATACTGATAGATAAAACAAAGCCGTGTGGAGAACATAGCTCCCTACCAACAGATGCTATTACCTTTCTTGCTCTGTAATTCTCTTATCGGCTGCAGCTTTTAAAAAAAAAAATTAGCCTACAATAATTTTACTATGGTTATTTTTGAGGTATTCCATAAAGTTCATTGCTTCACTTTCTCCACTAATTCACAAGTCACTGAGCGTGTAGAAATTGTCAACAGGAAAAGGCAAATGAGAGTAAGAGCAAAAGTAGAGACACATGTCAGAGTGGGTCTGGGCGTAGGCACAGACAGCGGCAGACTTTGTTTTTACAAGACTTGGAATTGGGGCTCAAGCCATGTTGAACCTCATTTCCCAGTGCAGGTGATCTCTGAATTGCATAAACAGTTAAGTTTCTTGGACTTTTGTGCAAGTGGTTTATTAAGGAAACTCTCAGAAAAGTCACCAGTAAGAGCAGGGGGACAAGAGGACAGAGAAGGGGAAGAGTCTAAGGAAGGATGTGATTTCAGGCAAAGCCCCAGCCTCCACCTGATTCCACAGGAACCATGGAGTCAAAATGCCACCTCAGAGATGTCTGGCATTGCCAAAGACAGCTGAGCTTTCACACTCCTACAGGAGTCTGTCCTGGAGTGGGGGCTGGGAGGTCATCCTCTCCCATGTGCTTCCAGCTCTCCATGCAAAGTAGAGAAGTAGCAACAGCAGCCTGAGGGTAGCCCTTTGAATGAAGTTGTAGGAGTAACCCATAGGAAGCAAAAGTACACAGAAGCTGGGGTAAAAGGCATTCTCGTGGGTCTGGGTGGAGTGGCCATACCGCTTCCCTGTCTTAACTCTGGGTCATGGCTAGCCCCAGGTGACTGGAAACCTGCACTTCAGTGACCACGACTACCTCTTTTGTAATGTAATTTTCAATGACAAAGTAACATCATTATGTCTATTAATGAGTTTTCTTTCAAGTTGAGGGCATTCTGGTGTTCTTTTAAACCTTAGTCTATCATAGGACAACCTGCTAGAACCTTGAGAGATAAGTTTTATTATCCTCACTTTAAAGCTGAAAGAAACTAATATTCATATATGATTAACCTAGATCTCCAAAAAGTCCATGCTTTTTTCTTTACTGTGTTCCCAATCTGTGTGTTAAAAAGAGTCCTCTAAAAGGCCAGGGAATAATACCTAAATAGTGCCAGCTGTGTTCTCCTCCTGGCAGCACCATACATGAGACTGTGATATGCGTGGAGCTTCCTGGAGGTGTGTAACGCTACATGTTTATACTCTGCTCTCAGACTGCCAGCATCAGTATAGTGTTTCCTTAGAGAAAAGGAGGACAAACTTTTGATTCTCAGGCATTTAAACTTTTTGCATTTCTGCAGATATGTATTTCCTATCTCTCAGTTTAAAATAAAACTCAGTCCTCCCACTACTCAAACATTCTGGTACGGTCTCCTTAAGGTACTGTGTTCTTGTTTCAAAATCATTGCATCTTCCCAGACTCTCCTTCAGGAAGATATTTTGTATTTTATGAAAGCATATTTTTAAAGCACTGCTGATCATTTTTATATATTTTGAATATTTATTTTAAAACTGCAAATTTTTGCCCTTAAAATATTTATATACCTCTTTTCCCAGTATTTCTAAGAATTTTTGCAGGACAGATCCTGTTTTTTATGTCATACCCTAACACATATCTCTAAGAGCTCCTTTGTAATTGCTTTGTTGCAGTCATGGTGATAGAAAACTAGGAATTATGATAATGCATTTATATATTAATAAAAATCTGGGAATTTTGGAGATGTCTTCAGAAAACACATTTACATGTTGCTGGGTACTCAAGGCGCCATTCCTTCAGCACAGGAGAAGCCCTTTCAAGTCACAGCTCTGCCAGTATGTGACAACTTTTGACAGTAACTTAAGTTTCTATATTTCAGTTTCCTTATCTGACAAATGGGGAAAGAATGTCTACTTTGCAGGGTTCCTGAAAGAGCCAAATGTTATTATTAACAATACAAAAAAAAAAAAAAACAAAAAACATGCTGGCAAGGCTGAGGAGAAAAGGGAATTCTTACTCATTGTTGATAGGAATGTTAATTAGTTCAACCCCTATGGAAAGCAGTTTGGAGATTTCTTTAAAAACTTAAAACAGAACTACCATTCAATCCAGTGATGCCATTACTTGGTATATACCAAAGAAAATAAATTGCTCTATCAAAAACACACATGCACTCATATGTTCATTGAAGCACTATTCACAATACAAAGATATGAAATCAACCCAGGTGCCCATCAATGGTGGTTTGGATAAAGAAAATGTGATAGGTTTACACCATAAAATTCTATACAACCATAAAGAATGAAATCATGTCCTTTGATGCAATAGGAATGCAGCTGAAGGCCATTATAGTAAGCTAATGAACACAGGAACAGAAAATCAAGTACTGCATGTTCTTACTTAAAGTGGGAGGGAAGCATTGGGTATACAAGAACATAAAGATGGGAACAATAGGCACTGGAGACTACTAAAAGATTCAGAGAGTGTGAGGCGGGCAAGGGCTGAAAAACTACCTACTGGGTACTATGCTCCGTACCTGAGTGGTGGGATGATTTATACCCCAAACCTCAGCATTGCACAATACACCCATGTGATAAACCAGCATATGCACCCCCTAAATCTAAAATAAAAGTTGAAATTATAAAAATATATGACAATTATGGTCATATATGATTCTGGCAAGCATATTAAAGCTTGAAAGAAAATTATTTATGGTGAGTAAAATCAATGTTTACTGTTAGAGATAAGATATAGGAAAACCTTTATTATACTGAATTTGTAACAACAATAAAATTATATAGCAATTCTTAAAAAATGATAACTGTTCTTTGTAATCCTTATATATTTTGTCTTTTGATTGTTTTACCACAATGACTTGGAACTGAAATAAAATACTGTACAGAAATGGTTCTCAAACACACATAGGAAAAAAGAAAGAAAAACCAAATGTGATTACGTTTGGGAAAGCATTTTGTTAAACTGTAACTCACTGGCCACCTTTAGAATAGTCATTACCACCATATGTATGTATGTTTGCATGGGTTTTACATGTTTATATATAGAATAGTACACAGAAAGCAGTTTGCATCAGAAAGTGGGGAAACTGTTCTACTGCCAGCTCTACTCCTGACAAGCTGCTTACTACAGACATGAATGAGCCCTTTTTTAATTTGTGGGTCTCGGCTTCCTCATCTGTACTATGAGATGATTGGATTAACTTAAAGTTCCTTCATAAACTAAAACTTTTTACTAATGTGTCCATAAATTAAAGTGTTGATTTTCTTCTAATTCTACCTCTTCTTTATTTCAAAATAAATGATTAGATAATAAATATTTCTAAATAAAATTTCTGCTTCTGTATTGTATGGTTAAGAATCATTGAAAATAGATACATGTCTCCCTAAATAACCAGTAGTCCCAGATGAGGTGATTTCAACATATTAAGATCTAGGACAGTGTTGTTATAGCAGATATTACCAAAAAAAAAGTTAAAGGAATTCAATAGAGTAGACTTCATAAGATATATCATTGCCACTGGCAATTTCCCATTATTGATTCGAGGGAAGAGTCCCACCTAGACATCAACACATTGCGAATTAGCTACATTAATTTGTTATTAGTTTTAGTAGGTCAGAAGATGTGAGCTTACATGTGTATGCCCAAGGCAAGAAATAATTCATGGCAGGCCAGATACTTATTTATTGGACATTTTTATTTACTTTATTGTCTACTCTCTACTTTGTGCTCCTTGTGGACTAGCGCTGTCATATCTGCCAAAAATGTTTCTTTAGTGCCTACTGAGGCTGTATATATATGTTAACTTATTTAATCTGTACCACAAAAATTCTGGATAAATATAACAGAATTTTGTTCAATTATAGAGAAACCAAAGTAGCTTAAACAACGCAGAACCTTCTCACAGAAAATAAAAAAATGTGTGTATATATATATGTGTGTGTGTGTGTATGTGTGTGTGTGTGTATATATGTGTGTGTGTGTGTATGTGTGTGTGTGTATATATGTGTGTGTGTGTGTGTGTGTTTATATATATGAAGAAGGCAATTAGACATGCATGGAAGCTCCCTTATACCCTGGAATCTGGGAGCATTCTTTCTTTCTAGCTTACCATTCTAGTATATAACTTCTATTTTTAAGATTACCTTATGGTTTAGTGTGGCTGCTGGAATTCCAGCTATCATATTAATATTCCAGGCTGAAGGAGTGAAAGAATAAGGGAAAGGGGATAAAACTCTGAACTGAGTCAGAAACTTTTAAAGAACCATTCCAGAATTCAAAAAGACAAGTACTTAGGCTAACATTTCATAGACTAGAACGTAGTCCCAGGAAGATAGAGAAAAAACAAAAATTCTGAAGACAATGCCCTCATCTTAAAATGGAAAATTCATAACTAAGAAAAGGGAGAATGTTGCTTAATTGGCCAATAACATAGATGTGATCATGCTGCAGACATTAAGGCTCAGTGGTTACTTTATGCACTTATGAGATATTATGGCAAGCAATCTACCTAATTCCAAAGCCAACATGATTTTCACAATGTAATGCTGTCATCAATGTTATCTTGCAGGGAGTTGCCATGTATAAATATTGAATAAACATTTGTGAAATGAGGTAGCAAATGAGCACCCTGAACCATCAGCATAGTAAAATAGTAAACAGCATGGACTCTAGCTCAGCCTTTCTCAACTTTGATGTACGCCTGATTACCCTGCTCATATAAAGGAAGATTACGATTCAGTAGAAATGGCGTGGGCTCTGACAGCCTGCATTTCTTTGCTGCCTTCCATGGACCACACTTTGAGAAACACAGGTTTAGACTTGTATTGTCTAATTTGATATCCACTTATCACATGTGGCTACTGAATACTTGAAATGTGGCTAGTCTGAATTGAGATGTGCTGTGCTGAAAGTGTACGATACATACTGGATTTTGAAGACTTAATATGAAAAAAAACAAAATATATCATTAATTTTTTATAGATTTTATATCAAAATTATAGTGTTTTGCTTAATTTGGGATGAACAAGATATACCATTAAAATTAAATTAATTTAACTTCTCACTTTTTAAATGTGGCTACTAGAAAAGGTAAAATTATATATGTGGTTCATGGTATATTTGTATTGAACAGTGCTAATCACATTGAGTGATGCTACTTATTTCAGATTCTGAATTCTGTGACTTTCTAGAAGAAAGACTATGAGCAAGTTACTAAACATCACTAATTTCAGTTTTCTCTTGTAAACTGGGATTAATAATAGTGTTTGCTTCATAGGTTTACTGTGATGATTAAATAAGAGAATCAAATAAGGTCCTTAACACACAGTTACTCTTTGAAACTGAACTTCATAGCATTAAAATTTCAACAAGGACCACTGAACAACAACAAAAAATCCTTTAATGCTTCATATTTTAAAAATATGCCAAACATAATATTTAGATACTTTCATAATCTTTGTTGCCCATTACTTTAAAGTTTATTTATCACACATATCACATAAACTACCAGGCTCATTGTACTTCTTTTCTAAATTCAATAAAATTGATGACATACCCAGTGAGCACAAAGATATGAAGTTGTAATAAATTATCAGTGCTGGACACAACTACAGCACCAATCTAGACTAATGATCAGTTGAGTCATATCACCTTTGCTTGTACAGAACTATATTTTGCTATAAGTCGCCAAAACAATTTTTATGCAAAAAAAAGCAAAACCCTAATCTCTTCCAAGCTTTATGCTTTCACCACTCTACTTCTTCCCAGAATGCACAGGTTCTAAGTGAATCCACCAGAAGTCAGTTTGTTGAGTGAGCAACTTGCCTAAAGCCAATTAGTTGAAAGTCTAATTCACCAAGTGACTGATTCGTCAAATTTACTTACGCCTTTCTACTACATAGATGTGGCTCATGAATTTTTATTTTGCCCTAATTATAGCACTTTAAGGACTGTTTAGTTTGTTTCTGTCACAGTCCCCACTGTTCCAGCTGGAGCTACAGAACAAAGAGAAGAGGAGGCTGAGGAAAGAGAGAGCAGAGAAATGGGAATTGAAAAATAGGTGAGCTGAAAAACGGATGAGCTTCAGGGTGGAAGAGACAGATACTACAGAGGGTATGAAGGATATAATTGTAAGACTATATTCTCAAACACAGAGCATTCTTTTGGATTTATTGTTCTTAGAATCTATTATTAATCCTGCAAGTGGACAATTGTTATAGTTCTTGATATCCAAGAAAAATATTGCAAAATGTAAATTCACTGAATATATGTGAAGAATTCTTATCAACACAATCTCCTCATGCAAAATAATATATTCATAGCATATTTATTGCATTTTTATATTCTGTGATTATTCAGGTGAAATATCTTCTTATGTCCCAACTCTCTTGTGTCTCTGCCTCTCATCCTGTCATTCTCCAGCTGCTAGTAGCAGGAAGCAGGCAGAGAAATATAAAAGATCCCTTAGCAGCTTGTCATGAAAGCGAAAGTAAAATATTGTCCATCAAAAATAGTTTTTGAAAACGGGAATTTTGGTAAATTGACCAATAAACACATTTGCCTTTGGCAAGATAATAACTCAGTTAATTGATATCTGGAAGTTGGCTTGCTTCTGGATTTGCAAAAAGAGATAATAATGGATGAGTTAAGAGGAAAGCTAAAAAAAAACCTGGAGACAAAGTTACATATTCTTCCTTCCACTTTCATAAGGAAAAGGCTTAGGCGAACAATTTTCAGGTATATACCTTTCTTATTTGAAGTGTCCATAACATTGCACAGGATCTAATACAGTGTCAACAAATATTTGACCCTCTACTATCTTGATTCCGGCTTTCTTTCTCACCCGCCCATTACTTAACCTTGCTACTCCTTCCTGCTTAAATGGATGTGACTTGAGAAACTTTTTATGCACTCCTTAGTCTTTATACTTCTTTCTATATGTGATTAATAAAAAATGTAACTACCATCATGAGTCTCCCAACTGTATCAGCATATAAGTGTGAAGAGATGTTCTTCCCTAAAAATTGATCAGAAAAAATAAGAGAACATATAATTTAATAACCAGCAAGACATGCCTAGACCCAGACTGAAGATTTTAATATAACTAAAGCATGTGTCAGTGAGAAAGAGTGCTGAGTGAACTGAAAGGAAATATTGATGATGCTGACCTTGGATCAAAGTGCCCTTCCACTGTCTCCATCTGTGTGGTCCTGGAGGCAGGTCTATTTATCTGTGCAAATGAAAGAATTAGGATGTCATAATCTGACTCACGGAAAATCTGCATACTAGATTTGATTGCTTCTGCTCTTCTATGTTTATACAACAAAGTTACTAAATGTAATTTGGTTAGTATAATTTTTGTCTTACATAAGTTATGTAAGCCTCTTAACAATATGTCTCTTTCCACAAATTCTGTTTTATAATCATTCTCAGAACAACCATAGCTACCATTTTTACTTCATCTTACCTCTATATGTGTTTGTGTATATATTAGACTATTTTGCCTTTAAACTATATTATAAGACAGGTATCTTCATTTATAAAGAAAAGTAATCAAATCTCAACATGCAAATAATACACTTAGGATATCTCAGCTGAACTAAAACTTTGGACTGGCTTGTTTCACTCCAAAGCCTTTAGGGCTCAAACTTTGGGTGCTACAATCTTCTGAGTCTGAGTCACTGGTGAGTCACTTTTGGAAGTTGACAAGCCCAGGTAGCTGAGCCAGATTCTGAATTATGAAAAACCCAAGCTTCGTCAATAGTCTTTCCCGGGCATCATAGAGCAATGTGTCATAATCACGTCAACTGCATGTACCTTCTTGTGTTTCTTATCATTTTGAAAGACAAATTATTTTATAATAATAAGAATTGTATCCATGTGCTTAATATTTTTCATATATATATATAGGGAGAGAGAGAGAAGAAGAAAAAAATGTGATATCACTTTTTATTCACACCAACTAACTTCTCAAAAAGTGACAGCAGTCTTACCTAAACACATAAGATATGCTAATAAGGTGACCTAGACCCTGGAGAAAAAACCGAGGGGAGTCAGCATCTGATTTTGCCTGAGGGCAAGAGATTATGTCTTGCCCCCAACAAAATAAATAAATAAAGCCAACCCAAAACTGACAAGCAGAAGAGCCAGTAATGAAGACAAGGACTCTAAAGTTGACAGACGTAAACATCAAGATGACAGTCAAATGCAAAAATAAAACAAAGCAAGACTAGAGTCAAACCAGAAATAGATGTAGGATTAAGACATGAGAACAATCTTAATTTTTTCAACTATAAAGGCTTCCTCTATTTTCCCTAATATCATAAATCACCATCTCTCACAATTAGTGAATCATTAAGCCAATACTTGAACCTCTTGGGTGGGAGATTAGGAAGCAAGGAGGACAGATTAAGGACCGACTTCTTTCTCAGTGAAGAGAGAGAAGGCTTCACAATAGAAACCTTGATAGGTACATATGATAATTCTCAGAATATTTAGTTTATCAAAACATCCTGTTCTTTGGTAAAATAGGGCTTTCCTGACAGAAATATTCCTGACCTTGGGAAAGTATTTATGATTGTTATGTACAAAAGGATGTGTTTTTGTGTTTGCATCTGTGAAATGAGAGTAATGAATGATGCTAGGAAATTGTGGGAACACAATTCATTTGTGGGAGTGCTTCCAATATTTTAAACGGCTGAAGTTGGCATTAGAGGATAACATGAGAATTTACCTTAAAACCACTTAAGTCTTAACAAAAGAAGAATAACAATTAATATAGGAAAAATAATTTTTTCGGAACACAGGAAACTGAGTCAGAGAAAAATCTGGGCCTCAACTTCCAGGTTCTGATTTTGGTATGAATGAGGTCATAAGGAAGCAAAGGCACTATGAATGGCAAACTTTCACTTGAAATAAAGGTAGTAATGGGATGGGGGAATGCAGCCCTGCATGTTTTAACTAACAATCCACTGGTTCTTAACAAGTTATAAAATAAAATAAAATAAAATAAAATAAAATAAAATAAAATAAAATAAAATAAAATAAAAATAAGCGAGTGAAATATTCAACAAACAAAGTCATGTAAGGGCATGATCTTAAACTACAGTGGGATCAAAATAACTCTCAAAACATTCTTTGGGCAGGAAATGAAGAAACAAATGCATGGAAGCAGATGAGATTTGAGGACTTACAAGACCAGATTTATAAGTGCATCACAAGATGTGGGCCTTCCTGGATATGTACTGACTGTGACTCAGCTTGATTTAATTGAAAATTGGAAGTTAAATTGTAATGTGCATTTGGTGATATAAACCACAAACCCTCAGCACAGAAAAATTCTTCCCTGGTGCCATAGGAGGGTGGTTAGATCAATAGAAAAAAATAATGGCAATTTCTTTATAATGATTTTGTTTTATACTGAAGTTATCTGAAATATATTATTTCTGTATTGAGCCAATAGGTATCGAGCCAATTGTCATTCATAATTATCATGCATTTTTTGGTAACGGTAAGTACTTTTGTTGTTGGTAGTACAAGAGGGCATTGGCGTCTCTTTGTTCTCTCATAACCAGGTTGCAATAAAAGTGAGTCTAAGACCAAATTCTGTCACTATGCAAACATTTATTACCAAACAGGTATAATGAAAACTTACAGCCCGGTGAGTAAACTTGAGAAGTGACAGCTCTATGTTCTCTTAAGTGCACTGAGGGCACACACAGAAAAGGTCCACTCAGGGCAAATACAACATTTTCTTGGCAGGAGCCAACCAACCTTCTAGTGGCAGTCAGACAGTAAAGAGTCCCAGGAAGCTATGGCTGTACATGCACCATTTTGGAATCTAAATCGAATGTTCCACTCCGAAGACTACCATCTATGTTTATTAGATTCTTGTACTCTGTTCATAAGGTGTAGAATAAAGCCAACTAATACAAAATTATTTATACCATATCATCTCTATTGAAGTTTTTAAGAATGTCATAAACTTTTAAAGTTATAAACAATACAGGAAACAACCCAAACATCCAACAACAAGAAAACAGAAAAACAAAATGTAATATATTGGCATAAAGGAATATCTCAGGAATAAAAAGAAATAAGTGGCCTGACCTGATATCTACATCTGCAACAGCATGGATGAATGGCACACACATTATATAAGCTTGAAAATACAGAAAAAAAGAGTACTTACTGTATGATTCCACCTGTATGAAAGTTCAAGAATAGGCAAACTCATTTATGGAATAAAAAATAGTGGTCGACTATGCAGGTGGAGACATAGACCGGAAAGAGATTCAAGGGAACATTCTAGGGTGATGGTAATGCTCTGTATCTTAATCGGGGTGTTACTCTTCAAATACATATATATGTGTATATTCATGTATTTTATTAGTACATATACTAATCATACTCAACTCTTAAGAATACTTTATTGCATGCAATTATATCTTGTTTAAAAATTACTACCAAAATAACACATGTCTACCCCCTAAAGTAAAGTCTCAAGATAGCCCAGAGGTTACAATGCTATTAAGAAAGCATAAGTGTTCATTTGGTCCCTGGGAAATGATAATAAAAGTTCTCGTCCTTTTATAAGCAGTTCTAATGTGTTAGGCACTATGCTAGTTAATTGCTTTTCATTATTCAAATCACTGAATTCTATCAACAACTCTATGAAGATTGAATTATCATTATTCTGATTTTATCACTGATGAAACTGATGCCAGAGATGTTGGCTGTTTTGTCCAATATCACTGCCTAGTAGTTACAGTGTTGGTCATCAGGCCTGGTGTCTTTGATGAACTCCAGAGTTTTCTTGCTTCAACCTCAGGCCAAGGCTGTTTCCCTAGTACCATCATCAGAGCTCTACATGACTTCTAAGATGCTGAAAGCAAAAAGAGGGAGCTCATAGAGAAAAAGTACTAAAAAGCAAACCAAGAGATGAAGTAAAGGGCAGAGGTAAAAAAGAATTATACTGATTTCCTGTGACAGACTTACAAAATGTATTCTCCTCAATGAGGGCCCAGAAGTATTTAATGATCGTCAGCCTGAAACTAAAATTATCAAACAAATGGTCTCCCCTGCTTTCCACATTATAATAAATAACCTATCTTGCCAATCTAGATTGCTAGAGATATTATAATTATCATTTAGAAAAAGTCAATTCAGATAGGAGATGGGTTTCTATTCAGGTGGTCATAGATCACTTACAGCATATTCAGCTCAATGGGTCACCATTATTTTACCCTGATTAGTTGTAATTATAGTTTTGCTCTGTCCCAAGATGTTTTACCAAAAAAAAAAAAAAAAATCCGTAAAATCTTTGGTTAGTATTTTACTTCAGTTCATAAAAATAAAATCAAGGGAGGTTCACTTTTTTTTTTTTTTCCAAAGTAGGTCAAATTTTTCCTGAAGAAGAGGACACAGGAAAATTCCAGATAAAGAAACATCTTCACCATTTCCTTTACTTTGTCTCACTCCATATTTCCTGAACCAGCTTCATTGTGAATGACTCAGTAAGAAACTAAACAGGCAGGCATACTACTTAAACCAGTCCTGGCTTGTTCAATAGTGTGTAAGCTACTGGTAATTTTTAGGTATACAACTGGGCTCCAAACTTCTTTAAGGTATACAACTAGGATGCTACAGTGGGAACATACATTTGTACTGATTTTAAGAATATATTTTCAAAGGGGTTTAATTTTATTGTTAGACTGGAATAGAGATTATTGCCATTCTCCACTTTTCTTTGCCTTCTCATCCACATTCCCCGTTTTGTATGCACAAATCAAGTACTTGTACACACACACACACAGAGTGTTCTGAAAAATTCAATATCTTTAGGGACAATTGGGCAGTATTAGAAGCTTTGGCTGTCCCCCTCCATGTGCAGTGTTAAGTCGACAATTTATGCCTGCAGGTGGCTGCTTGCAAATGCAATTAGGCTCTGCACCCATTGGGAGGGCTCAATTGCACTTAATTAGCTGGCCCAAGACTGTACTAATATTAGTAATTTTCCACCTGCAAGAAAAACGGACAGCTTAAGTCAGAGGAAATAAAATATAGGGCCAGGTGCATAGGCCATGGTAGTCAATGCTATTTAGTAAAGAGAAGTATTGAAGCCTGAGTCCATTATGTTAAGATGGAGTTTGATTATCCTGGGTTTATTAACAAGGATTTTTCTCAACAGGAAGAGAAAACCCATTTCCTGCTTGGAACTTTTGAAAAATACAGTGCTTAGTCTTTCTAAAGTAAGGTTTTGCAGTTTAGTGGAAGCAACATTGGCTTTGGAGTAAAACTGACCTACATTCCTATTGTATCTTGGCAACATTAGCCCATTGATAAATAGTGCAGTCAGGATCTGAACAAGGATTGCTGAATACTAGTTTCATGTTTTTTCTTCATAAATTCAGGATCTAGGACACAAAATGAAGGGAATATTAGAGGAAATTAAAAATTGAGGCCTTAGCGACATTCAGTCTGAGATAACCTTCTAGAAAATGCAGCTTTAGAAAAGCAGGTTATGTTATTTTGAAATGACATCTTAGAAAATCTTGCTGGGATTGTGACGTACCTTAAGACATCATTCTTGGCATAACATAAAGAGTGTTCATTAGGATTTGTAGATCGTTGAAACTGTATGTTTCTTTAGTTGGAAAATAAAACTTGAAATAAAAATCACTGGAATATTAAAGTGATTTCTGATGTAAATCAGAAGGGAAAACAACAGAAGGCTTTGAAGGAAAGTGCTGGGGCACAAATTTAGTTCTTGTGGCCTAGAAGCAAGCTGGGGAAAAAGGGGACCCAGTGATAAAGATAATGGAGAGGATGCGTGAGGACGAATTGACTCTTCCTAGCGCACAACCACTCCCAAGAAACATGAATGTCCTAGATGACAAATGAGGAGTCATAGCTTGAACCAGAACAAATTTCAGATCTGTCTATGTTAGAACAACAGCCATCTATTGCTCTGTTAAGGCGGCACAGTGTAAGATGTCTAAGAGTTCAGTCTCCAGATTAAAATTGTCTGGCTTTGAATTGTTTTTCCATCACCTACTAGACAGATCTTTTGCTAGTCACCTGACCCCTCGAAGCCTCACATGGATTTAATTACAGTATCCCCCTTGCTTTTGAAGGTTAAATGGGAAAATCACCACAAGTGTTTGGTGAAGAGTGGTTTTATTCTGTGTTCTGATGTATAACTTAACAGGCAAAAATGTTCCTAAGTGGCGTTCTAGCAATGTTCTAAAACAAACAAAAAATGATCATGAAGAATAACTATAAAAACTAAAACAAGAGTTATTGGTCCAGACAATGCTGATATGGTTCCTTTAGACAAGCTTATGTATCTGTCTCCTTTCTACTTATCTTTCATGGCTCAACTCAACTCAATACAACCTTGATAAAGCTTCTTTCAATTCCATAATCAATTAATTAATTCCTTCTTTCTCTAAGTTCCCAAAACATATTATGTTTAGCCCTACTTTAAACAGTTAATTCTTTCTGCTTGCATCTTTGGTTAATTGCATCACTCTCTTATCTGCTAACTTAGGAAATTCTTAAGGACTCATCTCCAATTCCAAATAGAATCTAATACTTTTATGTCAACATGTCAAAAATTTAAAAATAGAGTCATCAAATATATATTATTTTATTACAGTCTTTGAAAATCCTCAAAACTTTGTTGAAGGGAACAAACTTTTGCTGCTGGCCATGAAGGAGTAAATGGAACTGAACTTATTTGTACACCATAAAAACTAGAAAACTAATAAAAAAAAGAAAAAATACATAAATGCCTATTTAATTAACACTGAGAATATAAAATGTTTTCATGGACAATAAGACACCAAACACACACATGTGCAGACAAACACACAACTGACTGTGGGTCACAATGTTGGCTCAAAAGTGAAAATGAACATATAATCTCACCTCACAATGCAATTTTTGGAGGGAAATAAAACAGTACATTATTATAATCAGTGAAAGATCAAGACCTAGCCCCACCTTCTCCTCAATTAACTGCTCAGAAAAGACCAAGGAAGGAAAAAAGACTAATAGTCATGCATATAGAATTCTGTTATTAAGAGAAAATTCTGATAGCTTTTGTTGCCTCTGTTAGAAGTCAAAGGGAAGATAGGAATCCACCTGACAAAGACATTTGGAACACAGAGTTAATGACAAATTTTCTTGCAATTACAAATATATTCTTAAGGACGTTTTTTTCTTATATAGGCATTGTGAGAATCCAGTGGACCTAGCTTAGGAACCCCTAAAACAAATAATTTCTGTGCAGAGATAATTTTGAGTGTTAGTTGCATTCAAGTGCTTAATAAAGTTTACTATAAAACCCTGAGTTCCTTCACTAATTCATATATATGGGGGGTGGGGAGAAAACTGCCTGTACAGGTAGTCTGTCTTATACTGCTAGCACTCTAGGATCAAGGAAGCTGCACAAACAAGAAATTTAGGATTTAGGTCAAGATATTGGAAAAAACTTAAAATTATTTCTTTTTGTCTTTCTGTTTATCCATATCTGTTTGTATTTGTCTCTCTCTGTCTCTTTTTCATACACACACATACTCAAATGCCATACTTTAGTGCCTAGAGTGATTCAAAATGTACTACCAAAAATCACCAAAATATCCCCTTCCGTTGCTCTGTAAGAATCAAGATTATTTTTTAAAGCCAGTATTTGGGTCCAAAAGATATTTCTTTATAGTCTTGAGAAGCAAAATAATCAATTCCTTTAAGAGAGAAAAATGTGTTTTTTCCAAATATATTGCACAGAAAAGATAAGGCAGCTTCTCCCTAGGGAGATAGGAAGAACAAACAGTGTTGTCAACACAGGAAGGCTGCTGTAGAGGTGGACACATCCCCCTGCCACCCTGATTAGAGAAAGCCAGGAAGCAAGGGCGGTTTACTTGGAAACTACCATGAGAACCATGCTGCAGCCCCAAGTAGGAAGCAGAGAAACAACCTAATCTGGGGAAGGCTGCGATTCCAACATGGCACTTTCCTTCCATCCTCCACAGCATGATGTCTTTCTGCATTTGTGCTGGCAATGCCAGGGAAGAGCCCTCAGGCCTGCGCTCCCCAAAACAGAACTGAAGAGTGGGCCTCAGGAACCTGATAAAGATTTAGAATGAAAAAAAAAAAAAAAAAAACTATAAAACTATGAATTCAGACTGGCTCTAGGGAAAAAATGAATTTGTATGGTAGATTTGCACTGCGTGAATTTAGCTAAGCAGGAACTATGTTTCCCAGGATCCCTGTCACTGCATAATTTCAGGTTAGCATGGGCCACCAGAAACCTACATGGCGGGATTTGGAAGGCTGAAGTTAAGCGTCAATCACATTAAAGCACTGAAGATCGGAGCGGGCACAAGTGCAGAGCGCAGGCACCACTGCAGCTCACCAAGTGATTTCTGCTCTCTGGCTCACATTATTGATATTGAGCAGAAGCCAGGCACGCAGCTTCATCAGCTCTCACCAGATTTCTTCCTTCAGTTTCTCCAGCTCCCGGGTCAGTTGCATGTTTAGCAACATGAGGCACACCAGTTTCTCCTGCAGGTCACTGGCACCATTGAAGTTGGAGGCTTCCAGACAGAGACTGATAAAACAGTTCGCCTCTGTGGTTTCCAGCCTGCCCCCCTGAATTCCAATTTATCATTTCTCTCCAACATTTCATGCCTGTCTTTCCTTCTTGATGTCCTGCTCTGCTAATTTCAGTCTCCAATGCAAGACATAGAAACAACAGCCACACATAAACTGTTTAATCAGCTCCCGTAACTGGGAAAAGTCAAATCTTTGCAATGAACAGTGGATTCTACATCACTTCTCGTGGTTCTGTTTTTCTGGTCAAACCCGACCTGATACCATCTGAATTGTAGAAGTGAACCCACCAATGTTCCTGGTGCTGGAATTGACCTGGTTGTTAACCTAACTGGATGATTTGATAGAGGCAAGATAGAACAATTGAGATTTCTGACAACATTGTCAGGAAAATGTAATTGTAAAATTGAAGAATGGAACAGGAGCAGATGGCAATAAACACCCATGCTGAAGCAATGAAAATGGCAGTTGGAAACCTTGAGAATTGTGAATTAAATGTTTGGAGGAATGTATATTCATTTTATCTGTTTCAATCTATATATATTTATATATATATGTGTGTGTGTGTGTGTTTGTGCGTAGTTAGAAAAACAATATGTTACCTAGCACACATTTTCATGGGACTCACTTTTGGAAACAAATATGAATGGCAGGCTGCCAAAAGAATACTGAAATGTGAATCTTTAATCCAGGCTGGTTTGATGAAAATAACATTGTTTCCTGTAACTGAAAAATAAAAATGACTGGTTATAGTATTTTATATATTCTTTATGCTCTGTCTCATTTCCAAAAGTATTTTTGGCAGATTGCAAAATATGTACACTAAAACAAAATAAAATAACTAGGTGGTAAAAGTGGAGCAAGGGAAAAATATGGTTAGAAATATGAAACAAAGCAGGTGTGAAGTGAATTCAGAAAAATGTAGAAATTCAAAAGAATCTATTATACTAATTCCTATGCAGCCAAATATAATGGGCATCAGTAGTGTGAGGTAGTGACCGGAAAAGCTAATGCAGTATTAGATTAAATTAATCAAGACTGAATATCTTGAACACAAAAATTGATAATTCAATTTTACTCTGCACTAATCAGGTCTTACCTATAGTATTTTTTCAATTTATGATTTCAAATCCAAACAGATTTAGATAATCAGGAACATGTTCAGTCCAGTTTAAGAAAAAAGTGAAAAGACTTGAAATCATGTCTTGGGGAGAACGGCTGAAGGAATTGAGAATGGTTAGCCTAAAAGAAGAAAGATATTGTGAGACAGGATAACTGTTTTCAATACTAGGACTTCTAAATAGTATAGGGAAAAACTGAAATGTGTTACCTAGGGATAAATATAAATTCAAACAGCTGAAAATAGGGAAAAAAAAGTAAATGTAAGCCAAATATAATATTCATATCCATAAAATGTAAATGTGAAAGAAAGTGCTTTAAATGGTTTTGAGCAAAGGTCTTCATACAGGTAAGACTCCTTTTGAGGATGTTACAGAGAAGAGTCAAACACTGAATTGAGACTGGAAAAAGATGACGTCAATGGCTGTTTCTCATCTTTGTATATCATAGACACCATTCCATGACTGGAAGTACACGTTTTTTCCAGAAATCAGAGCCCACATCCTTACAGTTTGAGAAACAGAGCAGAGTCCTGAAACCTAAATACATTAATTCTTTGAATGAATTCATTTTCCTGGGGAACTGACAGATTAAAACAGCCATACTTGAGACACACCTATTACACTGGGACATCCTCCCTAATTCTCCTTGATTGCTTCTCTCACATTTTGTAATCATTGCAGTGTATGATTCTCCTCCCGAGACTATAACGTCAGAGTCGCCTGAACTACCTTCAGCCCACAGATAGATGTTTAATTCCACATGGACTTTAAAGGTTTAAAATTAGTTTTCAACATTTAATAGTAAGAACAATTCACACAGTATTCCAGATTGACAACTAACAGCTCTTGAAAAATAGAAAGAGCTGGGAATCCTGAACACGCATTCTTGAATTGCAACATCATCAAGAGACCTGAATTTTGACTCCTCTCTTTAAATAAAACATGGGTTTCTAGTTTGTCACCACTTCTTAATGTCTCATGAATTCACATTAGCTAACTGGCTCTAGTTGAATTTGGAATCCCAGCCATGTATTTTGAGCAAGGTTACTTGTAGATATATATGTTTTTTGGACTGGGAATTTTTTAGTGAAAATGTGGATGTGTTCTTAAGAGTGTCTTAGCTGGGTTCCCCATAGAAGAGAGCCTGAGGCAAAGATTAGGTGTTGATATTTTATTTAGGAGGTACAAACCTAGGGCAGCAAAAGCACAGAAAGAGGAAAATGAGACAGGAAATTATAGAGAGAAATTGCCAGAAGATGCAGAACATTGCTAGGTGTAACACATCATTCAGTAGATACAAACATTCAGGCGGGATGCCTCAAAAAAGTGTGTACGAGAAACCGTTACCATGGGAGTGAGGAAGGAAGAATTTGGCTCCTGCCCATCTCCTGTTTCCCATTGGTCCAAGTTTGCTCCATTAGAAGTTAACTTCTCTGTGCTGCTAAGTTGTATGATCTGGTCCTTTTGATTATGCCAGATTCCATGACCCAAAGAGCCTTTTTTGACTCTAATTTAAAAAGGGAAGTAAAAGACAAAAATTCTAGGTGTCTGACTGGTAGGACTATTTGCACAGTGGCAGCCAAGAACAGTGCCAGTGAGTGCTTGGCCCCAGGTGGTAGAAGTTACCATGAACACATCTAAATGGAATCAGTCAGCATATGAAGTTCAGGGGTAGTGTTATTGAGGAAGTCCAAGGCAGGGGTCAGTCAGTCACAGCCCTCAGATCTGATCTAGCATGCCTCCTGTTTTTGTGTACCCCATGAGCTAAGAATAACTTTACACTTTTAAAGGACTGAAAAAGTCCAAAGAAGAATAATGCTTTTTTATTATGTCAAAGTGAGGCATGTTTTTTTTTTTTATTATTATACTTTAAGTTCTAGGGTACATGTGCACAACGTGCAGGTTTGTTACATAGGTATACATGTGCCATGTTGGTTTCCTGCACCCATCAACTCATCATTTACATTAGGTATTTAGAAGAATGATATTTTATGATACATACAAATTATATAAAATTCTAGTAAACCAGTGTCCATAAATAAAGTTTTATTGGAACACAGCCATGCTTATTCATGTATGTACTGTCTATGGCTGCTCTTATACTACAGAACTGAGTAGTCCCAGAAGAGACCGAAGACCATATGTCCTGCAAAACATAAAATATTTGGTAGCAAGCTTTTTACAGAAAAAGTTTGCCAGTCTTTGGCATAAGAAATCTTAATAAGTGTATCCGAATCAAGAAGCAAAATGAAACATACTCAGCAAAATGCAATAGGACTATATCACTTGAGAAATATGTTAAAAGCTATAGTTTTCACATGCCTACACATACCTGCATAACTGTAAATGTGATCACGCTCACATATTTATCTCTCTGAAGAGAATTCCATGGTTAAAGTTCCATAATCTATTTATAGAATCACCTACAAAAAGGCAAAATAACTTTCATGACTTTAATCTCAATAGCAATAGTGCAACTCTATTCCCAGATGAAAATAATCTCAGAACACTATTCTTATACACAACAGGGCAAGAAAGAGAGCTGATATTATTGGTTTATTAAATATCTAATTCAAGTCGTAAGTTTTGAATTTTAAAAACCTACTTGGGGAAAAATACACACACACAGAGAAACCACAGCCCTGAGCCTCCTCCTGACATGTGTATTAGCAGGTACACCACTTCCTGTGGTTATCATTTGAGGTGAGTTAATGGTCCACAGTGTACCAGCTCTGTGCTAGATGAAAGGATGCACAGCCACGCTCATAATAGGCCCTGTTTTGTTGACAGCGAGAACCAGGAAGCAGTCCCTGTAACTGACTATATTAAGAACTCTGCAAAGAAAGATATTGAACATTCAGAGGATCTCTTATTTTGGGATTAACTATGTTCTTTTTATTCATTCACTCCAGAAGCGCCCACTGTGATCCTGTTGTGTACTAGGCACTAGGTGAGATGCTAAGGATCCTTACAGAAATAGGACATAGTTCCTGCCTTGGCACTCAGATATTATCAAGAAACACCCCAGCCCCCATTGCCTGGATACTGTAAACTATGTATTCCCTCCAAGAATAGTCCTCTCTGGGGACCAAACCTCCCAATGGAAAAGCATCAAACTATTCTTGGCTTCACTTCCCAAGGCCAGCCTGACCTTTCACTTCAGCTAGAGAGCATGAGTTGCTGGAGTCATGAAAGTCTCTCCCAATTTATGTGCCCCTGAGCCAAGCTTGTGCAGGGGCTGTTTTTCGAAGAGAGAGTTCAGCCCAGGCTCCCAGGGTTCCAGGATGCCTCCACTGCAGTTACTGAGGTAGTCAGCTGACCTTTCAGCAGCAGATCTACTTTCTGGGACCCAATTGTTCCTTTAACACTTCAAAAAGTAGATTTTGCTTGGGAGTCTTTAAGCACTTGGAGATAGGAAGTTGGAGTTTAATTTATGTATGTGCTTTATGAGCAGCGAGGATTGAGAGGGATTCCCATTAACTTGACTAGGCATGGGGAGGGGTCTCTTTGAAACAGCCACTTGACAGCAGCTGTGTATATGATTAAATGTTCTCAGTAAAGAATCCCAAGGAACAGTGGTTTTGAATGTAGTTACATATGAGGCAGCACGGTATAGTGGAACACACAATAAATGCTCTTTGATTACTTTCCATCATTCTTGGCCATGCTCCAAGTGAAATGTGAATCTTTATTTACACAGCTCTGTTCTGAAAGTTCATGAGAGCTGTATGTAGGTCTTGGTGAACTGGAGTAAGATTTATTTCATTTGGTATCCTTTAAAACACTGAAAGCATTTTATCTTATTATAAGAATTTCACAAAGACATGATGGTAAGGGAGAGCACTTGCTGGTGTTGAAGATGTATATCAATTGCTTCTAGCAAACAAAGCCTACCTTCAGTCATTCACCAGTGTTTTAGGAGTAATTGGATGAGTTTGGGCCACTCTGGGCTTTAGTGCTACTATTTCTAAAATGACAAGGAAGGACGAGCTGCCTCTTCATAAATTTTGGCATGCTAGAAGGGTACCTAGTATACAGCAGGCACTCAACTGTTAAATTTCATGTATTGCTTGGAGCTGAACTTAATCCAGCTCTAATGTCTTATAAGTGGACATTTATTTGTGTCCGGAACAACTTAGGAAAAGCTAGGTTGTTCCTTTCATTGACCATGGTGCATGGCTGGCAGGACTCAACTCTTCTTTTCTGCTTCTCTGACTTCCTTATTCCTTTGTGGTCTACTGTAGTTCCAGCTCACTAGGCTTCTGACCCATACCAGATGCAGAATTTCAGACAAGGCTACAATCTTAAACCCAAAGAAAGTGTTTTGAGGAAAACATTCCCTGATGTTTTATAAAGAACCTGTACACATTCCACACCCTGCTGAGCAGAGCTTTTGTTACACAAACTGCTGGCAGCAAGGATGATCCTGAGAGGAGATTTGAAGTAGAGTCTCTCTCCCAGCAGCACGGTGCCTAGGAGAGGGAGGAACAAGGACTTCAAGGGAACTTCCAGGGAGAACGGTTACATAAAAACCTCAAAGTCTTTACATCTGATTCATATTTTGCACCAAGGTGTAGGCTCTGATACTTTAAGAAAAAACATTATGTGTAGTCAAAACTACCTTAAAAAATACCCCAATTTCTGAATAGCTTTCAGTATCTTTCTAACATAGCTCCATCTCTGACCCCCCTTTTTCCCCAGCATTAAAAAATGATGCTTTCCTTAACTGAGTGCCAGAAAAGAGATTATCAGCTTGCATTTATGGGCCATGTTATATATAAATATGTATATTATTTTAAAAATTAGAATCATAATTAGTACATCAAAATGTTCACACTATGTGAAATACGCTCACCCTAAAGTTTATACTTATTCAGTGGAGTGACAGGAGAAAACTAAGCTGACTTTCTCATTCTTTTTTTTTTTTTTTTTTTTTGCTGACCTCTAATAGCTGGGTTTTTGTGTTAAATGTTCACATTATGGAACTTCACTGTACCTACAGTAAACCCAATGTCCAACCTAACCAGGTCAGAACAATGAGTCAGATGGAAGGGACTATGCCCTGTGGAGCTCTTTAGGACCCTGAGACTAGGCAGAACCTCACAGTACAGCAGGTTCCAAGTCTCAGAGAAAGAAGTGTTCAGACAAGAGATAATCAGTCAGCATCTGGCTTGGGCATAGGGCTCAAGGGGGTACAGATTTCCACCTCACAGAGTCCTGGCACTGGGTGTTTGACACTGTGACACTAGGCCTATATTTGAGCAGGAGGGTCACTAACCCTAGAGGACATTGGTTACTAGAGTTGGGCAGGCCCTTGTGGGTTAACAGAACATCTTTAAATGAATTAGAATGAGGCAGTCCTTTGGCAGACACAGCCCTGCTACAAGGGGGCACAGCTTGGTAGCAGCATGTGGGTTGGACTCCTGCCTCCACTTGCCCACTCAGCCCAGTGCACTTATAGAATGCTCAAACTGTGCAGCACTACACAGAGGACCTGACAAGATCAGCACAGAAGGGGGAGTAATGGTCAAAGCCTGTTTTACTTTCCCTACTTGGCAAAGCTGGATTGGTCTTAGAGCTTGGGTCATCTGGGCACGTGGGGGCTGTTGAACTCTAAGCCAGCTAGCCAGGCTTCTCATGTGTGATGGGCTCCAGAAAAATCCTTTAATCCCACCAAAAATCCCTGCAACAAGAAACATTGAGTCTCCTTTTATTTAATTAAAGGACTGATTTCTCATGAGTATTCTGACTGATTTATGAATACCTATTGTTCAAAATGTAATTGCATATTCAGCACTGCTCAATGGAACAGGGACCGTTTGAGCTTGTACTGCTTGCTTTACATTTTTAAAATCCTTTGCTTAGATGTGAATGATTCATTCCATTACGATGCACAAAATCAAGGCATTCCAGGAGGCATTCTATGGATACCCAGAATTTTTAATCTTTGTCAAGATGTGCCAAGCCAGCCAGAACACAGCAAGGCTGACACAAAAGCCTTGAAATTTGAAGAGACCCTCAGGCAGGTGCCTATGACCAAGTGAGGCTGGGTCTCCAATTGCCCACAGTCTTCAGACATTTACCCAAAGAGAAGCAGATCTATTTTGAATGAATAGATCAACACTGATTCATACTTTCAAACATTATTACACAATAGCAAACAGATACCTAAAAAAAAAAATCTTGATGTCTTCCAGACACTCAGACATGTTTTAGAGTAAGTTTTGCTGGTTTATAAGAAAATCCTGCAGACAATGTCATGGGACCAGGTCATTTCATTGGTTTTCACTATGGCATTGGGAAGTGAATCTGTGAAATGCGAACATGAGTGAGTTCAAACAAAAGTTGTAGAGTCATAGCTTAACGTTCAATATCACTCCATCTTCTTGTCTTAACTCAGACATGATTTCTAATACTGTGCCTCGTTAAATCCCTGATCCCTGACCTTTCGGCCAGGAGGAGCTACTTACTCATTATTCCCCACAACCAGGGTGTCCCACACCCATGCCTTTGCCTATGTTAGTTTTTTCTGCTCCATCTCAGTTCCCAAGGCAACTAGAGAGACAAAAATACCCAGGAGGCTAAGACTTATTTACAATTGTAACACTACATTTAATAGTCATGAAGAATATTGGCCACACCCTAGCAACAACATGATCCTTTTATGTTGAGAGAGCCACAACATTGTTTTATTCTTTCTCTCAGCCAGTCATCAATAAATATTTATATAATACCTATTATATGCTGGGCACTGTTGTAGATACTGGAGACATAACAGTAAACAAAACCTAAAACTTTGTTATTCGTAAAGGGTCCTAAATACCTCTTATTGTTTTACTGTGATAAGTACATCTTGTTTGCTGTTTAACAGTAAAAAAAAAAAAAAAAAAGAAAAAAACACATAAAAATATGCAATTAACCTGAAATTACTCAATTAACACCCAGAAACCATTCGTAGTTGCCCTTTTGTTCACTATGTCTTTTTTTAGAGGAGGAAATTTGTAGAACATTGTTCAAAGTTCTAATTCAATAGTTAACATTGCTTCCTGTTGTCTAGAGGATAAACAGTTGCATTATTTTTAATTTAAAAACATGTTTCAATTTAAACACTGAGTTTTTGAATATTTTTATCTATTCTTTTTAAAAATAAGGTCTTCTTGCTTGTTTTTTATTATAGCACACATACAGGAAGGTACAAAAACATAATTGTGCAGTTCATTGAACTACACAATGAATTTTTCAAAGCAAACGCTCACGTTACCACCACTCACATCTGGAAAGACAATATTACCCAAACCTCCAGAAGTCCTGCCTGTATCTTTACCAGTCAAAGCACTTCAAAGTTACCCATGATCTATCTTTTTCTTTTTGGAGATTTAAGAGGTTTTTAAAAATTAGCTCTATGAAATTGCTGAAGTTATAAATCAATTGCTTTTTACTTGATGAACTTGGTAACTCTTTTGACAGACATGAATCATGCCATTGACATTGCTCATAATATTAGACAAATGTGAGTCCATAAAATTAGTCATCTCCCCAACATCTACTAGGTGGATGTTTTAGGTACACGGATACAGCACATACTACCTTACCAGATTTCTTTCCTACAATCATGATCCCTATCAGTGATTCTTAACTCTAGTCAATTTTGCCACCCCATGCCCCAGAGGACATATGCCAATGAACCATTATCTAATTTCTAACACAGTTAAATTGTACTTGGTTTTTAACTTTATATAAATGAAATTTTAAAATCTGCATTCTTCCATGTCTGGTTTATTTTTCCCACTCAACATTATGTCTGTGAGATTTGTCTGTATTGTGCTGTGTACAATGAATATACCATAATGGATTTCCTTATTCTATTACTAATAAAATTTTCTGGTTCACCATAACAGTGATCATATAAAATTTCTCCTTTCAAATTCAATATCGACATACTGACTAGTTTTTATTGTTCTATTTACATTCTGATTTCCTGATTACTTCAATTAAAAAGATGAGTCTTTTGACTTGGACATGTATTGCATGCCTTTGTAATTATAAAAGTATGCTCTGTGTGTGTGTGTGTTGTATTTTAACTATTCTAGATAAGGTACTTACCAACCTTCTTCTCTAAGTGTAGTAAACTCTTCATCATACCATCAAATGCTTCTCAAAACTCTCTTTACATGCCACATGTAAATAGTTCAGATTAATTACAAATATGCTTCCACCTGAAAGAGGACCTCATTTATGGTTTCCAAATATCGTCTATTCTTGTCCTCTCTCTGACAGACCTCCTGGTTTTGTTGAGGTTGATTGCTAATCTTACATATATTTTGTCTTTTCATAGTATTACCACCTATGGACGAGCTTTTGTTCAATGGCTTTTGGCCAGATCAGCACTCAACAGAAGACAAAAATGTCAACCTCCACAGGTTCATAATCAAACACAGGACGGCTCTTAACCAGCCGTGCTTACTAAAGGCCACCAAAAGTGGATTTATAGTATCTGTTGGTAAAGAAGTTGGTCATTACTTCATGCTGTCTTCCTCACAATAAAGCACCCCAAGGAGAAATCCCTATCAGAGCTTTGCTCCTAAACAGCTGTACTTCTCCTGAAAAATTTGTCTGTTTTCATCTTAAGGAGTCAAAAATGTTCAAATACGGTTTTCAGAACACTCAGAGGCAAAATTGTGACCCACGCTGACTTCTGTGGTTTTCATCCCATCCCTTTCTACCCCTTAAACCTAATCTTTTTTACTACTCTTCTTTTGCTTATTTTTAATCTTCAATATTTTTGTGGCATTGTTACCTGATACAATGACCAGAATAAGGCAGAACATAAAGAGGCTGAGAGGTAAGTTGCCCCCTAGTACTGGTTTGGTAATTGAGTGTTCTTACAATTCAGAAACACCATTATTTTAATCAGGATCTCCAAATGAGAGTGGAGAAGTCATATTTTATTTAGCAAATTTATCATGGCTATTTGAATTTAAAAAACACTATAATTGGTTCTCAAATTTATCTGTTTTTTTGACTTGAAAAGTATATTTTCCTCTTTTAGGGATAATTTGAATAATTTGGCAGACAATTACTGAAAAGCATTTTTCCTTTAACATTTATAGCTATCGTTCCATATTATTTTTTGATACCTAAAGACATCTAAGCTATTCTATTTTATAACATAGGAAATATTGGAGTTTACATTTTAATTGCCTTGAATAAAATATAAAGTATCTCTAGAAGGATACAGAAGTAACTAATAACAATGGTTACCTGTTTGTGGGTTGGTAACTGGATAAATGAAGAAAAGATAAAGGAGAAATATTTCACTGAATTCCTTTTTAAAATTTTTTGGATTTTGACACAGATTAATATATTTGAAATTCAACAACTTAAATGAAAAAAAATCATACTTAGAAAGTCCTCAAAATGATAGCATCTCTACCCCAACAAAGCAAAAACAGTTATCATATAACATTGTATTTTTATATTGAAGTATTTTATCTTCTATAATAACAAATAATGAGAGTTGAAAAATCAAGCAGGTGAATTTATGTCAACATGTCAAAAATTTAAAAATAGGGTCATCAAATATATATTATTTTATACAGTCTTTGAAAATCCTCAAAACTTTGTTGAAGGGAACAAACTTTTGCTGCTGGCCATGAAGGAGTAAATGGAACTGAACTTATTTGTACACCATAAAAACTAGAAAACTAATAAAAAAAAAGAAAAAATACATGAAGTAATTTTCAAACATTGGGCAACAGGGAAAAGCAGGACACGTTTGACAGGTAATTTAAAAATTACCAGGCATAACATAATGGAGTACTATGCAGCTTTCTTTTTTTTCCAAATGAGAAAGATTGTTTTGAAAGTACATGGAATGATTTCCAGGGCATATTTCTAAGTAAAGGCCCAAAGAAATTGTCTATATTACATTATACTTTATGTAAGAAAGAAATATAAAATAATGTACTACTCTCTGCTCATTTGCCTAATCATGAATCTCCATTTTCTTCATTAGTGAAGAATGAAATCAGGAAAAATTAACTAAAAATTAAAGAGATTGGTTACATACAGAGGTTTATCAGAAGGGATGAAAATGAGAGAAAAGAATGAGGTAGCAGGGATGACAAGAGAGTGACACTTTCTTGACTATGTCTTTAATATAACTTATTCTTAGAACCATAGCAATGTTTCATATACCCTTAAACTACCTCAAGTTAAACAAATAATTAAGAGCAATCAAACATGAGGGTAACCCAAAATAGAATACAAACACTAGCAAATTAACATAACTGTATTACAAGTAAATAACATTATCACACTGAAGTATGTGTGAGAAAAAAAATTATCTGAAGTTATTGGAAAACTGTATTTTGATAGGATATGGCAAGGCTAAAGACAAAATAATTGTACATAAAAACTGTAATCTAGTAATTTTTAAAAACAGTAATGTTTAGCAATTCTGAAACTACTTATGTTTATACTAGACTTGAACAAGAAAAAACTGTAAATAATGAGAACCAAGGTTTCTTAATGTTAGCAAAATAATTTATAAAGAAGGAGAAGGGGAAGCCTAAGATAAACACCACATGGTATTAGATTAGTATCAGAGTTAACAGTGTCAACTCATGGTTTTTAATATATGTACTCATACAAAAATATAGATATGAGTATATTAGTGGGTTACTTTGTATACATAAAATACCCAGCTCTGTCTTCTTTGAGGATCAGAGCAATGATATCTCAATAACAATGGGAGTATATAAAATCCAGATTATTGTCTCTAAACACTTACTCAATAAAAGGTACCATAGCTCCTGGGAGAAGTGATTAATTTCAGGGTCGGGGAAGGGCAAATATAAAATGATCCAGGAAAATTATGTGATGCCAGAAAGTAAGAAAATGCTCAAGATAATAAGGGACAGTGAAATCTTGATGAAAGAACATAGGAGCCCTCCTGAAGGAGCTCTCAATGGCTAAAAGTAGACAAATTTTAGCAACAAAATTTGATTTTAACCCATATATGAATATTCATGAGTTCATCCTGATATGGGTAAATAACAGAATAAATAAATAAATATGGGAGAAAAGACAGTTCTTTCTTACAGTTGAATTCAAATTAATACATGTAGAATAACAGAAAGAAAGAATCATCATTATGTAAACACCATGTAGATATATCACGTAGACAAGGCAACATTAGTAAGTGAAAATTTGCGGGGAAACAAGATGTGCATAGTCTCTTGGTACCTTCACCAAGAGACTTATTAATTACAAGGGCAAATGTAAGAAGTTGCTGAAGAGAAGTCTGGTAGACAAAAACATAACCCAGTAATCAACAGAATAAGACCTTTGACATCATGAGCCACTGTATAGGAAGGACACACTATCGTTTTTGTGGTGTCTTGACCAGTAATCTGTAGCCTCACTGCAGTGATGAGAAAGCATCAGACAAACCCAAATTGAGGGACGTTCTTTAAAATAATTGATTGGCCCTCTTAAAAAGAGTCTTGGTCATGAAAGACGAGCAAAGACTGAGAAAATATAATAGATTAGAGGGAAAACTTAAAACTAGGTGTAAAGTGGGATCCTGGGTAGGATCCTGAAAAAGAAAAAAAGAAGATGCAAGTAAAAACATTAGTGATTTTCAAATAAGACCTGTAATCTAGTTAATAATATTGTTCTATTCTTGATTATTGCACTATAGTTATGGTAAACACTAACACAAAGAAAAAATGGACAAAGAGTATAAGGAAAACATTTGTAGTATGTCTAAAACTTTTCCGTAAATATAAAATTATTTCAAAACAAAAATTTAGCCTCGTAAAGATAAAAATTACCAACTATGCAAAGAGGTAGAAAATTGCAATTCATAAATTGAGAGACAACAAGTTAATTAAATTCTCTCAAAATTGAGAGACAAGTTAATTAAAACCAAGTAATAATTAGCAAAGATGGTAGAATTATTGGACAAAGATGCTAAAACAATCATTACAACTGTTTTCCAGATGTTCAAAAGTTGAGCAGGGACATGTAAGATATGAGAAGTCCAAAATCGAACCTCTAAGATGAAAATTTTAATGTATGATATGAATAATACTCTGGATAGAATTAATAGCAATCAGATACTGCAAAAGAAAATATCAGTGAACTTGAAGACATAACAACAGAAACTGTTCAAAATGAAACACAGAGAAGAAAGGGATTTCTTCTTTTTTATCATTGCAGCCCTCAACGTAGAGTCCTTATGGGCATAGTTAACAAAATATGTTCAAAATGTGTTCACTGAAAACTATAGAACAATTCTGAGAAAAATTGAAGATTTGTTTAATTTAATAAAAATAGATTCCAATTTCATGGATTGAAAAACTCAGTGTTATTTAAGTTTAGTTCTCTAAGAATTATTCTACACATTTAACACAATTCAAATTAAAATCACAGTGAGTTTTTTCTAGTAAAACTTGACAAGCTGATTTTAAAATGTATTGAAAATGCAAAGGTCCTTTGTCAAAACAATCTTGAAAAAACTTTAAAAAAATCTTTGTGAAGATGCACAAAGCATGGAATATAAAAAAAACGATAATTTGGACTTTGTAAAAATGAAGAACTTTTGAACTTCAAAAGATAGCATTAGAAAATTAAAAAGGAAACTTAGATCTGGGAAAAATAGTCATAATATTTATATCTGTCATGTTTCTGACAAAGATATTTTATGTTGGCTAAGAAAATTTTCTTTTTTAAAAGCACTTTATTTTTTAGAGCAGTTTTAGTTTTACAGCAAAATAGAGAGGAAGGTAAAGAGATATCCCATTTACCCATTGTCCCCACACATACATTGCCTCCCCTTTATTATCATCCCTTTCCAGAGTGGTATAATTGTTACAACTGATGAACCCACACTGGCATATCATTGGCACTCAAAGCCAGTAGTTTACATGAGAGTTCACTCTTGTTTTATATTCTATGGATTTTGCCACACAAATAATGACGCATATCCATCATTACACATATAGAGTATTCTCATGGCCCTAAAAATCCTCTATGCTCTGCTTATTTGTCCCCTCTACCCTAAACCCCTGGCAACTACTGAACTTTTACTGTCTCCATAGTTTTGCCTTTTCCAGAATGTCATATGGTTGTAATCATACAATATCTGGCCTTTTCAGATTGGCTTCTTTCACCTAGTAATAAGCCTTTAATTTTCCTCCATGTCTTTTCTGACTTCATAACTCATTTCCTTTAAGTATTGAATAATATTTTATTGTCTGGATGTAGCACAGTTTTTATTCATCCATTCACCTACTGAAGGACATCTTGGCTGCTTTAAGTTTGAGGAATTACGGTGGGAACTGGGAGAAGCTACTATAAATATTCATAAGCAGGTTTTTGTGTGGTCATAAGTTTTTAACTCCTTTGAATAAATATCAAAGAACATGATTGTTGGATTGTATGATATGTATAAATATGCTTAGTTTTATAAGGGACCACCAAACTGTTTTCCAAAGTGGCTATATGATTTTGCATTCCTATCAGCAACAGATGAGAATTCCTGTTGCTCTATATTCTCACCCATATTTGGTATAGTCTATGTTCCAGATTTTGGCCATTCTAATAGGTATGTAGTGATACACATTTTTAATTCACATTTTCCTGCTAACATATGATGTGGAGTCTCTTTTTACATGCATCTTTGCCATTAGATATATTCTTTGCTGAGGTATCAATTAAGGCCTTTGGCCCATTTTAAAATCGGGTTGTTTTCTGCTGAGATTTAAGAGTTCTTTGTATATTTGAAATGACAGTTCTTTTTCAGATATGTGCTTTGCAATTATTTTCTCTGAGTTTGTGGCTTGTATTGTTTTGACACTGTCTTTCACAGAAGTTTTTAATTTTAATTAAATCCAACTTATCGATTGTTTCTTTCATGGGTCATGTCTTTGTATCTAAAAAGTCATCACCATAACCAAGGTAATGTAAATTTTCTCCCATCTTATCTTCCAGTAGTTTTATAGTTTTGTATTTTTAACTTAAGTCTATAATCCATTTGAGTTATTTTTGTGAAGTGTGTAAGATCTACATCTAGAATTTTTTTTTTTTTTTTTTTTTTGCACGTATATGCTCAGTTGTTCCAGCACCATTTGTTGAAAAGACTGTTTTCTTTGTTGTATTTATTGCCTTTGCTCTTTTGTTAATAGATCAGTTGATTGTTTAGGTAGGTCTATTTCTGGGTTTTATTTTCCGCTGCCACTAATCCATGATCCATTTGTCATTATTTTTTTCTGTTTTTGTTTTTGTTATTATTATTAATTTTTTCTTTTTTTTTGCCAGTACCATTCTGTCCTTATTACTGTGGCTTTACAGTATGTCTTGAAGTGAGTAGTATCAGTTCTTCAACTTTGTTCCTCTCCTTCAATATTTCATTGACTATTCTATATCTTTTCCCTCTTTGTATAAACTTTAAAATTAGTTTGTCTATATCCACAAAATAACTTGCTGGATTTTTTATTGGGATGACAATTAATCTACAGATCAAGTTGGGAAGAACAGATATCTTGAAAATATTGACTCATCCCATAGATGCATATAAAATGACTCTTCATTTATTTAGTTCTTTGATTTGTTTCATCAGAGCTTCTAAATTTTTTCTAGAATAGATTTTGTACATATAATGTCAGATTTATACATAAGAATTTATCTTTTTGGGCTGGACGCGGTGCCTCATGCCTGTAATCCCAGCACTTTAGGAGGCGGAGACGGGCAGATTACGAGGTCAGGAGATAGAGACCATCCTGGCTAACACAGTGAAACCCCATCTCTACTAAAGAATACAAAAAATTAGCCAGGTGTAGTGGCAAGCGCCTATAGTCCCAGCTACTCAGGAGGCTGAGGAAAGAGAATGGCATGAACCCAGGAGGCAGAGGTTGCAGTGAGCCGAGATTGTGCCACTGCACCCCAGCCTGGGCGACAGAGTGAGACTCTACCTCAAAAAAAAAAAAAAAAGAATTTATCTTTTTGGAGGTGTTAATGTAAAGGGTACTATGTTTTTAATTTCAAATTCCACCTGTTCATTGCTAGAATACAGAAAACTCTTTAACTTTTGTATATTAACTTTGTGTCTTGCAAGTTTTCTATGTTTGCGTATTAATTCAAGGAGATTTTGGTGATTTCTTTATATTTTCTACCTAGACAATCATGTTATCTAAAAGCAAAAACAGTTTCATTTCTTTCTTCCCAATCAATACACTTTTTATTTCTGTTTCTTGTTTTATTTTATCAGCTAGGACTTCCAATGCAATGGTGAAAAAGCAGTGATGGAAAAGGACATTCTTGGCTTGTCTCTAATCTTAGTGTGAAAACTTCCAGTTTCTTACCATTAAGTACAATATTAGTGGTACTTTTTTGTAGATATTCTTTATCAGGTCAATGAAGCTCCCATCTCTTCCTAGTTTACTGAGAGTTTTTCTCATGAATGAGTGTTGAATTCCATCAAATATCTTTTTCTGCATCTGTTGACATGATTATGTGACCTTTCTTTTTTAGCCTCTTAATGTAATGGATTACATTACTTGATGTTTAAATGTTAACTTGCCTTACACTCCTGGGGTAAATCCCACTTTTACATGGTGTAGAATCATTTTTGTCCATTGTTGGACTGAACTTGCTAGTACTTTCTTGAGGATTTTTGCATCTATGTTTATGGGGGATGTTGGTCCAGCTTCCTGTAATGTCTTTGTCTGGTTTTGAATTTAGGGGAATGCTGGCCTCATTGAATGAGTCACCTCATTGAAGTACTCCATCTACGTCTATCCTCTGAAAGATATTGTGTAATTGGTGTGATTTCTTCCTTAAATGTTTGGTAGAATTCACCAAAGCCGGATGGAGTTGGCTACCTCCATTCTCCCAACTCAGTTAGGCTCTGATAAAACTCCAACAGTTTAATTAGTTTCTCCTGAGGGCAAGCATTGTTAAAAACAGAGTGCTGTGGCATACCCTGAAATGGTTTCTTTTTCCCTCCCCATGCCAGAAGCATTAGTGACTGTTTCTCTGATATTTACTCTAAAAACATGGTAAAACTCACAAAAGTGAGGGGGGCTATGACTGGGTGCTCTGAAGTTATTAACTCTCCAGAAATTTATCAATTCAGGTCTCCCTACCCTGGCACCAGCTCCCATTGTAGTTCCACTTATGAGTCTCTGCTCCAGGAAGTTGTGGCTCCTCTATTCACTTGTCTGTCTCTCCAATCTTGAGGGCAATGGCTTACCCTCTGTTTTCATTTTTCTTATGGATCTAAGAAGAGTTGTTGATTTTTCAGTCTGTACATCTTTTTACTTGTTGTAAGGAGGGAGTGGCAATTTTCAAGCTTCTTACATGCAGAACCAGAAACCATAACTGTACAGGAGTGGTTTTTCGATAAACAATCCAATGAAAAATGGGCAAAACATTTGAAAGACATTTCAAAAAAAGAAATGTGAAGGCCGATGGATTTAATGCATTTTATTATATGTAAGTTATACCCCAATAAAATTGATTTAACATACATAGGAAATATATCAGAGGATTATGTTACTCTAAAACTTTCTGACCTAAACTGTAAAGTCAATCAATATACTATGAAATAATACAAAGATTTTGATGCTTTTTATATTTCCTTAAAATGTAACATACAATATCTAGATCTCAAGTTGGACTTCATTTTCCCTGTATTACAGTCCAGTTAGAAAAACAAGAGTTTATGTAATGCTGTTTATTAGATGAAATTCAAAATTTGGAATATTAGCTGTTACTAACCCTAAGAAAGGACAAAAAGAAGAGACAGTGGTTGCAGAGCTGGACTGGAACTTGATCCATGGCTGGAGTTACCTGGCAACAGCTGGGACCATGGAGGAAATGCTGCCCCGAGGAAGAATAGAGAGGGGAAGAAATTATCTGGCTGCTTCTCCCATCTTCCACCCCTCAACCTCTCTCTAGCGTCTCCTGTTGGTTAAGTAGAGTCAGAAGCGGATGGCAGGGGAACCTGGGAAATCCAGACGGTAGATCTGCCCTCTGTGGTACTGGGTAAAGAAGAGAATGACCAGGAAATAGATCAGAGGGTAAACAGGAAAACGAGCAGCCTACTTCCAACATGAGATAGTTCTTTTTACTCCGAGTTGTGAAGAGCTAGAGGGAAAACATGGGCTGTGTGGAAGATTTGAGGTTCTAAATCTTTGTTTTATCTTGACCTCCTTCAGCAAGATGAATGGGAACAAATCATTTTACTTCAAACACCTCCCAGAGGTGTTTTGTAAAACAATGAAAATATGCCAAGAACTTATCACAGAACCAGTGCCAGATGAACACCAAGTACTTCATATGCTTCAAACATTACCTTGAAGGGTCATTCCACTTTGAGTAGAAAATGAAGTAAATCACAAGAGAACGAATATTTTAACATTTGAGCGTTCGCTTTTGGGAAGTTAAATAAAGCAGACTGATAGAACCACAGCCAAGGCATTTATCTTTTAGAAACGCTGAGGTATCCCTCAGTAAATAATCAGCCAGAAAAAGTAAACATTCATTTTCCTGCCATTCTGGTGTGTGATCCTGATTTCTTCAGTTCAGCGTATTTATGAGCTGCCTTGCCCTCTTTCCCACATTCTCCCAATTCTTCCATCTTTGCAGGATGCTGTTCTTTCACACATGTTGTTCTTGCTTAATAAAGTAATAACCGAAACAATCTGCCCTCTCTACAGAGTAATTACATTAGCCTGTTGTTATTGATTTTGTTGCTAAGGTCTGAGAATCTGCTAATGTGCCACTGTGGGAGTGGTGGGAAGGTGGTAGGGAAAAGCATGTTCTTATAATTTTCCCATAAACCAGATGTTTTCTGTAACTCTTATGTCTTCTAAATATTTTCTCTTGAGAAAAAAAAAAAAAAAAAGGATTCAAATGAGTTTAAGACACCAACTCTTATTTTCTCAGCATACCACAAGTACATATAACTGAGTGTAAAGAATTTATCCTGTGGGCGCCTGTGTATCTGCTAATCATTTGATAAGCTACACATATAACTCAAGTAAAACCTGTTTCATAAGTAAACTATATTCTTCCAATTTTCCAATGATTCTGTTTCAATTACCATTGAAAACAATAAAACATTACCATGGAAAGCGTTACCACTGAAACATCATCCTGAAATTAGCAGGGTAAAACAATTTTTATTATCTCACAGATTTTACGGATCAAGGATCTGGATAAGACTCAGCTGGGGCTGTTACCTGGGTTCAGCTGTTGTTACTCAGAACATGTATATATGGCCTCCCTAGCAGGGCAGTTTCAGAACTATTAGATTTTCAGAGTGGTGGTGTCTCTCAGAATGAGTATCCAAGGAAAATCAGGAGAATGTTGTGTGACCTTTATAGCTAGCTTCAGAAGTCATGAAACCTCATTTCCACCATTCTCGGTTGCAGGGGTTCTCAACGAGGAGCAATTTTATTTCCCCGTCTTCCCCCTTTGGGGTGCATGGAACCACCCTCAAGAAAGTTTGCCAATATCTGAATACATTTTTAGTTTGTACAACTGAAGGTGTTGGGAGCTACTGGCATTTAGTTAGTCGAGCTCAAGGATGCTGTTAAGTATTCTATAATGCACAACAAGAATTTTTGTTAATAGTGCTGAGATTGAAAAACCCTGCTCCATTGGCTGAGGTAGTCATTGCCGGCCAGATTTAAGGGGAGGAAACATGGATTCTAATTCTGGAGGGAAAAGAGTCAAAAAAAATTGACGAACATTTAAAAACTGCCACGAAGTCCTGAATTTAACTTTTATCAAATTCAAACACCAAGTCTTCTATTAATTCAATTCCCAGGGGATATGATTAAGTTTTCTTTAATTTTTGATTTGTGTGGGTACATAGTAGGCGTATATATTTATGAGATATGTGAGAGGTTTTGATACAGGCATGCAATGTGAAATAAGCACAGCATGGACAATGGGGTATCCACCCCCTCAAGCATTTATCCTTTGAGTTACAAACAATCCAATTATACTCTTTAAGTTATTTTAAAAAGTTACTGACCATTGTGTTATCAAAGATTAGGTCTATTCATTCTTTCTAACTATTTTTTTGTACCTTTTAAAATTGAGGTTCAAAAGGAAGCTGTAATGGTTTCAAAACCATAGCGATCAGGGATCTCTAAATGGGACTTTGAGGCACTTGGAAACACACCCTTACTCTAACCTGCACATGGGACTCTGAGAATGTAAATGCTTAGGTTACGTTACCAACTAAACAAAGGATAAGCCCAGATATCAGTTATATAATTTGAGATGCCCCTACCATTATTTTCTCTTGACCTTCAAGTTTCTTACTTATTTTACTCATTTCAATATTTTTCCAGCTGTCGATGAAGTCCATTTTTAGAAGTTAGTGTGGTTACATTTAAACCTAATTTTCAAACTGAA